>NW_026126545.1:1207500-1757500 GCF_943737965.1 Phodopus roborovskii | reverse complement strand
TGGTCCAGTATCCAACCACAGGAAGGATACCTGTGGACCACCCACTAGAGTAGAAGAGCCATTGGAGTATTGAATCTGCTTGCACCCACTGAAAGAGAACCTGTGTCCCATACCCACGAGAAGAGGGAGAGACCCTACCAGTATGCACTGGGAGAAGAGAAAGGTATTTGACAGTATAAGAATATAGTCAACAACAGAAAGAGCAATATGATGTCACCAGAGTCTAGGGACTCCACACCAGGAAGACCTGAACATTCCAACACAGATGAAGCAGAAGAGAACCATCCTAAAACAATTTTTTAATGATGATAGAGACCCTAAAGAGGTAATGAGAATATCCATTAAAGGAATGGAAGAAAGAATTCAAGAAATGGAGGAAAGACAAAGCAAAAGTTACAAAACACAATTCAAACAGTGCAAAGTTTGAAAGTTGAAATAGAGCCCCCCCCCAAAAAAAAGGAATGCTGGAAATAGAAAAATTAGGCAAATGATTATGAAATACAGGTGCAAACATAACCAACAGAATACAAGAAATGGAAGAGAGAATTTTGAAGATGCACTCAGAGAAATAGATTCATTCACCTAGAAAATCTTTTTTTAATTATTCTTATTTTACATACTGATCTCAGTTCCCTCTCCCTCCCATGCACCCTGACCACCCTTCCATCCCATCACCCCACTCCACAGGGAGGGTGATGTCTTCCAGGAGGGTGTTCAACAAATCTTTCAAGTCATTTGGAGTAGGGACTAAGCCCTCCTGCCTGCCTGAAGGTTAAGGGAGTATCCCTGCATGGGGTATGTTCTCCAAAAGTCTTTCTGTGCACCAGGGATACATCCTGGTTCCACTGACAGAGGTCCCTTAGACTGCCCAAGTATTCTGAGACCCATGTTCAGGGGTTCTGAGTCAGTCCAATGCTAGATTCCCAGCAATCAGTCTGGGGACTCATTAGCTCCTCCTTGTTCAGATCAGCTGTCTTGGTGGGTTTCTGTAGCCTGGTCTTGTCTCTCCATCTGGATTCCAGTTCTGCTCAGGGTTTAGCTGTGGGTGTTTGTTTCTGTTTCCATCAGCTACTTGATGAGGGCTCTATGATAAGTTAGTCATCAATCTCATTATAAGAGAAGGGTATTTATGATAGCCTTTCCACTGTTGCTCAAATTGTTAGTTGGAGTCAATCTTGTAGATCTCTGGACATTTCTCTATAGTCAGTTTTCTCTTCAAACCTATAATGACACCCTCTTTTATGTTCTCTCTCTCTCTCTCTCTCTCTCTCTCTCTCTCTCTCTCTCTCTCTCTCTCTCTCTCTCCTCTTATCTATTCCTCCTGTCTCAATCTTCCTAGTTCCACATGCTTTTCTCACTTCCCCTTCTCTTTCTCCTAGTTCCCTCTCCAATCATTACTCCCCAACTCCCCATATGATCAGGAGACCTTGTCCTTTCCCCTTCTGTGAGGGACCTTATATGAATCTTTTAGATTCCTCCTTGCATCCGGTTTCTCATATGGTGTTAATTTTAGTCTGGTGATCCTTTCCTCTATGTTAAAATCCATATATGTGTGAGTACATACCATGTTACTCTTGATGTGATTGGGTTACAACGTTCAGAATGGTTTCTTCAAGTTCCACCCATTTGCCTGCAAATTTCAAGATTCCATTCACTTTTTCCTTAGAGTAGTATTCCATTGTGTAAAGGTCCCATGTACTCATTATCTATTCTTCAGTTTAGGGGCGTCTAGGTTGCTTCCAGGTTCTTGCTATTACAAATAATGTTGCTATGAATATAGTTGAGCACATGTCTTTGTTGCATGGATGTGGATCATTTATGTATATGCTTAACAGGAGGATTGCCGGGTCCTATGGTAAACTAATTCCCTTTTTTCAGAGGAACCGCCATACTGTTCTCCAAAATGGCTGTACAAGATTGTACTCCCACCAGCAGTGGAGGAGTGTTCCCCTTTTTCCACATCCTCTCCAGCATAAGTTGTCATTAGTGTTTCTAATTTTAGTCATTCTGGCAGGAGTAAGATGGTATCTCAGTGTTGTTTTGATTTGCATTCCCCTGTTAGCTAAGGATGTGGAGCAGTTTCTTGAGTGTTTTTGGCCTTTTTGACTTCCTCTATTGAGAATTCTTTTTTCAGTTCTGTACCCCATTTTTAATAGGGTTATTTGTTGTTTTGGTGACTTGAGTTTTGCGCATGATGATAGATATGGGTCTATCTGCAGTCTTCTACACACCATCATCCAGTTTGCCAGCTCCATTTGTTGAAAATGCTTTCCTCCTTTCATTGTATACTTTTGGCTGTTTTATCAAAAATCAGGTATTCATAGGTGTGTGGGTTAATATCAGGATTTTCGATTTGATTCCCTTGGTCTACCTGTCTATTTTTGTGCCAATACCAGGCTGTTTTCAGAACTATAGCTCTATAGTAGAGCTTGAAGTAGGGGATCGTGATGCTTTCTGAAGTTCCTTTATTGTACATGGTCCTTTTGGCTATCCTGGGTCTTTTGTTTTTCCATATATAGTTGCTTATTATCCTTTCAAAGTAAGTGAAGAATTGCACTGGGATTTTAATGGGGATTTTAATGAATCTGTAGATTGCTTTTGGCAATATTTATTATATTTATCCTACCTATCCAAGACCATGGGAGACATTTCCATTTTCTAATATCGTCTTTAATTTCTTTCTTTAAGACACAAAGTTCTTATTATATAGGTCTTTCACTTGTTTGATAAGTGTTACCCCAAGACACTTTATGTTGTTTGAGGATATTGTAAAGGGTGATGTTTCTCTTATTTCTTTGTCAGCCCCTTTGCCATCTGTATATAGTAGGGATACTGATTTTTTTTTTTTGAGGTATCTTGTATCCCGAAGTTTGTTGAAGGTGCTTATCAGCTGTAGCCTTTCCCTAGTAGAGTTTTTTGGGTTGCTTATGTAAACTCGCCACTTTTGTTGTTTTATTGCTTTAGCTAGAACCTCAAGTACAATATTGATGAGATATGGAGAGAGCGGGCAGACTTGTCTTGTTCCTGATTTTAAAGGAATCACCATAATCTTCTCTCCATTCAGTTTGATGTTGGCAGTTGGTTTACCATATATTGCTTTTATTTTGTATAGGTGTTTTTCTGTTATCCCTGATCTCTCCAAGACCTAAGCATGAAAGGCTGTTGATTTTGTCAAAGGCTTTTTCAGCATCTAGGGAGATGATCATGTGTTTTTCCTTTTTCAGTTTGTTTATATGGTATATCACATTGATAGATTCTCATATGTTGAACCATCCCTGTAATCCAGGGATAAAGCCTACTTGGTCATGGTGGATGATTTCTTTGATGTGTTCTTGAATTTGATTTGCCTGTATTTTATTGAGTATATTTGCATCAATGTTCATGAGGGATATTGGTCTGTAATTCTCTTTATTAGTTGTGTTTTTGTGCGGCTTGGCTACCACAGTAATTGTGGGCTCTTAAAACGAGTTTGGTGATGAACTCTCTGCTTCTATTGTGTGAAAACATATGAGAAGTATTGGTATGAGCTCTTCTTTGAATTTCTGGTAGAATTTTGCATGGAAGCCATTTGGCCCTAGGCTTTTTTTTTTTTTTTTTTTTTTTTTTGGGGAGGCTTTTGTTGACTACTTCTGTTTCATTCCGGGTTATAGGTCTATTTAAGTTGCTTATCTGTTCTTGAGCTAATTTTAGTAACTGATAATAGGAACATGCATAATCATAATAAAAACAATATATAGCAAACGTAAAGCCAATATCAAACTAAATGGAGAGAAACTCAATGCAATTCTTCTAAAATCAGGAAAAAGTCAAGGGTGCCCAGTCTCTCCATATTTCTTTAATATTGTAATTGAAGTTATAGCTAGAACAATAAGACAACAAAAGGAGATCAAGGGGATACAAATTGGAATGGAAAGTCAAATCACATTTGCAGATGATGTGATAGTTTACATAAGTGATCTGAAAAAGTCTGGCATGGAACTACAATAGTTCATGAACACCTTCAGAAAAGTGGCAGAATACAAGATTAACAACAACAAAAAACCCACAAAAATGGCTGTAATATATACAGATGATAAAGTGGCTGAGAAAGCAATCAGAGACCCTTTACAATAGCCACAAACAACATATAATACCTTGGGGTAACTCTAACCAAACAAGTGAAAGACTTATATAATAAGAACTTAAAGAGGATACCAGAAAATGGAAAGTTCTCCCATGCTCTTGGATAGGTAGGATCAGCAAAATAAAAATGGCAATCTTGCCAAAGCAATCTACAGATTCAATGAAGTCACCATCAAAATCCTGGTACAATAAAATTTATATGGAAAAACAAAAGACCCACAATAGCCAAAACATCGCTATACAATAAAGGAACTTCAGGGGCATGGCCATCCCTGACTTCAAACTCTATTTTTTGTTATAGTTCTGAAAAGAGTTTGGTATTGGCACAAAACTGGACAGGTAGACCAATGGAATTGATTTGAAAATTCTGATATTAACCCACATACTTACAAATACCTGATTTTTGACAAAAAACTAAATTTATACAATGGAAAAAAGAAAATTCCTGCAACAAATGGTACTGGCAGAACTGCATATTGATGTGTAGAAGCCTGAATATAGATCCATATCTATTCCCTTGCAGTAAACTTAAGTCCAAATGGTCCAAAAACTTCAACATAAACCCAGCCACACAGAATCTCTTAGAAGAGAAAGTGAGAGGTATCTTTGAACAAATTGGTACAGGAAACTGCTTCCTGAACATAACACCAGTAGAACAGACATTGAGATTGACAATTAATAAATTGAACCTTCTGAAACTGAGAATCTTCTGTAAGGCAAAGTACACAGTGAAAAATATGTAGCAGCAGCCCACAGAATGGAAAAAGATCTTCACCAACCCCATGTCTGACAGGGGGCTGATTTCCAAAATATTCAAATAGCTCAAGAAGCTAGTTAACAAAACACCAAATAATTCAATGTGGGGTATATAACTAAGTAGAGAATTATCAAGAGAGGAATTTAAAACAGCTGAAAGACACTTAAGATAGTTCTCTACAGCTGGATGGAGGGCCTAGTCCCTATTCCAAATTACTTGACATATTTTGTTGACCCCTTCTGGAAGGCATCACCCTCCCTGTGGAATGGGGGTGGCATGGGATGAGAGGGTGTTTGAGGTCATGGTAGGGAGGGAGTGAGGGAGGGAGTGAAGGAGGGAGTGAAAGAGAGTGGGAGGGACAGAGAGGGAACAGGAATTGATATGTAAAATAAGAAAATAAATAAATAAAAAGAAACAATAAACACCACTTAGATAATAACAAAAAGTAAAAAATATATTAAAAAAACTAGAAGAAGAAGAAAGAAAAGAAAAGAAAGCGCTATACATCCTTAGCCAGCATGGAAATGCAAATCAAAACAACTCTGAGATATTACCTTATTTCTGTTATAAAGGCAAAAAAAAAATCAAAGACAGTTTATTCTGGAGAGGATGTAGAGAAAGAGGCACACTCTTCTACTGTTGGTGGGACTGCAATCTCAGATAGCCATTTTGGAAATCAGTATGGCAATTCCTCAGGAAAATGGGAATTAGTCTACCTCAAGATCCAGGAATTTCACTCTTAGTCATATACCCAAAAGATGCAAATTCATACAACAAGAACATTTGCTCAACTATGCTCACAGCAGCATTGTTTGTAATAGCCAAAATCTGAAAGCAACCCAAATACCCATCAGCTGAAGAATGGATGGGGAAAATCTTGTGCACTTACACAATGGAGTACTGTTCAGCAGAAAACCACAACGGAATCCTGAAATACGCAGTGAAATGGATGAATCTAGAAGAAACTATTCTAGTGAGGTAACCCAGTCACAAAAAGACAAACATAGTATGTACTCACTCTTATATGGATTTTAGACAGAGAACCTAAATTCACACAGCCAGAAAATCTAGGAAACAGGGACGACCCTAAGAGAGACATACACGGTCCCCCAGGGAAGGGGAAAGGGCAAATATCTCTCAAGCAAATTGGGAGCATGGATTTTGAGGAGAGTTGTTTAGGAGAAAGAGAAGGAGAGAAAAGGAGGGGAGGGGTGGGCATGAGGGATCGGGAAAATTGAGACAGGGAAAGGATAGAGGAGAATAAGAAAAGAAATACCATAAGAGAGGGAGCCATTATAGATTTAAGGAGAAATCTTGCACTAGGGAAATGCCCAGAGATCTACAAGGATGAATCACCTGACAATCTAAGCTGATGGGAGATGTCATCCTGTAAATATGTTTCTCATATTGGTTAATGAATAAAGCACTGTTGGCCAATAGGATACGAGGAAGTAGTAGGGAGGATTCAAGATGGAGAGACCAGGGAGAGCACTACGCCAGCCCGTTCCCAGGTATGATGAAACCAAGTGGAAGTACTTAGATTAACAGAAATGGGTTAAACTTAAGACAGAGCTAGCCAATAAGAAACTAGCACTGGGCCAACAGAATTATATCAAATACAGAGTCTCAGTGTGTTAATTGGGGCTGGCTCAGCGGTGGGACAAGACCAGCAGCAGGAGGACAAACCTACTCCTTACACTAAGCAATAGTGGAGAAGCCACCTTTAATGCCCTTTCACTATAATGAGATTGACAACTACCTTATATGCTATCCTAGAGCCTTCATCTAAAAGCTGATGGAAGCAGAAGCATACACCCACAGCTAAACACTGTGAGAAGAGATGAGAAAAGGTATGAAGACTAGGCAAGAGAAACCCACAGAAACAGCTGACCTGAACAAGGGGTCGCTCATGTATCCCAGTCTGATAGCTAGGACACCAGCACAGAACAGACCCAGATCCCCTGAATATAGTGTTAGTTAGGAAGACTTGGCTGTCTATGTGGCCTCTAGTAATGGATCAGTATTTGTCCCTATAATACTAATTGACTTTGGGAGCCAATCCCACATAGAGGGATATTTTGTTAACCTAGACACATGGCGGAGGGCCTTGGCCCTGCCTCAAATGATATGACAGACTTGAAGACTCCCTATGGAAGGATTCACCCTCCCTGGGGAGCAGAGAGGGGATGGAATAGGGGTTGTTGTTGGTGGTAGGGTAAGATGAGAGGGTGAGGGAACTGAGATTGACATGTAAAAGAACATTGTTTCAAATTTAAATTTAAAAATAGAGATGTCACAATTATCTGTTTAAAACATTGAGAACAGTCAATATGCATATTCAGGTTTGGAATGAATTGTTAAATGTGAACTCATAAAAATAAAGTTGGAGTGAAGGACAGTACTGTTTAATGTAGGATTGACAATTTGGGCATAAATATGGTTACAAGAAAAAATTGCCTTGTCTGAGTAATAGAGATTACTGTAGCAGGAGATTTAAGTGAATGCAAGAGGGAAGATAAGGGAAGCTTACATATCATGTGAGGAAACTGAGTATATATAACAGGTTTGACACTCAAAACTGCTGAATACTTTCTTCTCAGGACCTAATGATATATCTGTGAGGCTCTGTGGTATCCCTATTCCAAATAATGTACATATATATTATGTAAAACATTATCATTGTGTAAAAGTATATGACCTGTAAGTTTATTGATGAGGATTGAATCTGGACTTGGGGATGTAGTGTTCTTAAAAGAATATTTAAATGCAGTGATATATATATATATATATATATATATATATATATATATATATATGGATTTGACAGATATTGTAAAGTTATAAATGTCCCAGAGGGTAATAAAAACTCAGATGGAAAACCAAGTCAATGAACTTAATAAGGAAAGATTTGAGCTTTAGCAAGCATGCAGGGTTATCACTGAAATGATCCATAAGGTCTTTCAAGACTCAGTGTAGCAGCTGCACAAATACACAGCAAGCTTGATATCATCCTCTCTGAAACTGGCTTTGATATATGAACACTCTGACCTATCTTTGTTAGCAGAATAATGGCTTCATTCTGGTCCCAAACGACACCAGAAATCTATCTTTCAGAATGATTTTGGATCATGGATGGCTTCTTTCCCTTAAAATACCTATTTTGACAGTTGCTGCTTTTATCTCCAATTTTGTAAATGTGCATATTATTTGTTAGAGGCTCAATTCAATGTGGTTGTCATTGACCAAAGATGAGGAATTATATTTTCATTCTATATGTGATAGAACTCAACATCCAACAATGAGACATTTTAATCTTTGGTAAATGACAATGTATCCATATGTCTCCTTATCAAAGAGTCAACCTTTTCAGTTACTCTTAGGGCTGGATTCCAAACACCAGGGGTGAAAATCCTTCATGACTTTGAACCAAATATTAAGATGAGAATGATGTTATTAACAGAATACCATATATTATACACACATAAGCATTTTATAATAAAATAATAATAACTTCAGATTTAAAATCTAGATAGATAGAAATAAAGGAAGAAAGAAAGAAAGAAAATAACTGAGAACACTTTGTAATTCAAAATTTTAAGGAACAGACAAATGTAAGCAAATGTTTAAAGAGTTGAAGAAAGATAATTTGATATTCCAATGTGCTAGGAGAGAATTTCAATACAGAAATGGTGGACTCAGTACAGCAGCTGCATGTGAAGTTCACAGAAGATGAGTCTGCCCACTGAACCATGAATGGAGTGACAAGGAATCATTTAGTATCCCACAGGAAGGATGAATAGCTGGCATTAAGATGTTCTTTAAAGTGTTTCTGGCTTTTAAAATCACATTGTTAAATATGGATCAATAGTAATGATCCTCTATATGATAAAGATATAAAAGTTAATGTAAATAGTGGAAAAGTCTATCTCACTTTAAGACAGAAGTCTACCAGCAATTTACTCCTACATATTTATCCAAACAAAGTAGTTTTTAAAGGTATATACATAGCTGGGCATTGATGGCACATGCCTTTAATCCCAGAGATCAGGAGGCAGAGGCAGTCTCATCTCTGTGAGTATGAGGCTAGGCTGATCTACAGAGCTAGTTCCAGAACAGGCTCCAAAGCAATATAGAGAAACCATTCTCGACAAACCCAAAATAAGTAAATAAATAAATAAACAAATAAATAAAAAGATGATGAAAAATAAAAATAAAAGGGATGCACATATGAAAGCATGGACTGGAACTGTGGAAATGGCTCAGATAGCATGCTGTTTCTGCAGAGGAGCAGATTCAATTCCTAGTACTTACTTCAGGTGATCTATAACTATCTGTAACTCCAGTTCCATGGAGAAAGAATGCTTCTTCTTCCTGTAGGCACCTTCACTCATGTACAAAGACACATTTAAACATACACATAATTAAAAAAACATTAATATTTATGATTATGACTGTTTATCTAGGTTATCTATTAGCTAAAACTAAATTAAATCCAGATGCCTGAGAGTAGGAGTCTAAGGACAGCTATGTTATACAATGAAATAGTACCCAAAGATAAACTACAGCAAGATACTGACATCTGCTACTCCATAGCCACATCTCAAAAGCACTGGGTTAAATCAAGTAGAAAGGTACAAAAGCTCAGGTCTGATAGGATTCCATCCATTTGAAGTTTTCAGCAGACACAGCCACATTGTGGTGTTTGAAACCATATTGATTGAAAGTAGAAAAAGGCAAGTTGGAAAGCTCTTTCAGGAGAACTTGCTAGATATTGAAGTGTTCTGTATTTTGAATGGTGTTTGAATTATACAACTGTATGTATTTAGAACATGCACGAAACTATACTCGGTAACTTTATCCTTTGTAAGTCATTTGTTGATGAGTTGGTAAAAGAAACGACAAAACGGGAAATGTGTATGTGGTATTTTTTTGCTCACATAATATAGTCTGATAATAAAGCCCTTTCCTTTACACTTCTAATTACCTTCTCATCTACCCTCTCATCTACATCCACTCCTTGTCTGTCAGTAGAAAAGAAAATCCTCTAAGAGATAATGAAAAACAAAATAAAGCACAATAAGCTACAGCAAAAGCTAATACTCTAGGACTGAACAAAAACAAACAGAAGAAAAAAAGGAGTCCATGAAAAGGCACATGATAGAGACCCATTAGTTTGCATACTTACTCAGCACTGTTATAAAAATGCTATACTGGAATCCATAATTTTATATGCAATGGACGTGGTGCAGAGACAAGCAGGCCCTGGCTATGCTGTTTCAGTCTAAGTTGGTTCATATGTGCTTTGATCATGTTGATTTCTATGCCCTTGATCTCCTGATGCCTTCCATCTCCTCTCTTTCTTACATCCACTCTTTCTAACTCCTCTTCCTCATGGTTCTCTGAGCCCTGAATGGAGGACTTTGATGAAAATATTCCCTTTAGGACTGAGTGTTCCAAAGTTTCTCTCTCACTCTCTGGATAATGCCTGGTTTTGGGTCTCTATATTTTTTTTTTACTACAGGAGGAAACTTCTCTGATGGTGGCTAAAATATATGTTAAAGTTATGTCAGTTTAGAAAGTGAAAAGAAGCCTGGGCAAAAAAATTGTAAAATGTTTTAGGACAGTTGACTCTGTTAAGGTTTAGGAAGAATAATAGACAAGAAAATGTCAAATTTAAAAAGAAGACAAGAAAATGTCAAATTGATAGAGCAATATAACAGAATGAGCAGATGAAGTTACAAAACATGCTTTAGTTTTTAGGTTCAAAAGGCAAACGAAAAAGTAAATAAAAGAGGGAGCCTAATTAGACTCAAGAGGTTTGGGAATTTGGCTCAATTAATTTATAGTGCCTTACATAATCAATAACAAGAGTGGTGACTCAACAAATTATTCATTATTTGGAGTCCATGTTGTCCTCACAAGGATAAGAGAAGCTCTGGGGCATATGAAATTGGTTTCTAACAAGGTAGATAATTTTGATCATGTTCCAGGTTATTTCTGAAATGGACTCTGCCCTATGCTACTGCTCTGGTCCTGAACAAGCACTAACAGCTCCCATCTAAAACTGCTTTAATAGAATAAAAGTCAAGTACCACCAGAAACTTTGCACAAAAATTACTGTGGACCATGAACTCTGATATAAACTAAAAGGGTCAGATACATTTGGAAGGTGCTTTCACGTCACAATGTGAAATGTTTTCGTGGTACAAACATTGCCTTCTCACCATGCTTAAGGAAAAGCTACTAAGATATCTTTGAAAGTAGAGAAAATAAATGGGAAGTATACATAGTGGTTAAGAATTTTTGGCCCTGAGACATTAAAATCCATACACCACGAAAGGATGAGTTGCAGTGAGAATCATACATGTTTCCGCAATACTACTTGATATTTGAGAGTACTGGAGGATGGCCAGAGAACACTTAAAAACAATACTGGATTAAACAATGGTAATAGGTGTAACACTTCAAAAACAAAGCTCTCAAGTACCCTCATTGATATTTGCTGACATTTAAAACTATGGATTATAAAACTTCAGGAAATAAAACGAATGGAAACCATCTGGGAAGAGAATAACAAAAATTAAAAAAAAAAACACTTCAAAGTATGAAAAATAAAATAGAAAACCATTGTATGCTCAGCATTTGCTCTCATTAGAAACAATTCTCCAAGTTGCCATTTAAATTATTGTGTGTGTGATTCTACTTTTTTAATAATCATTTATTTTGTTTTATTACTTTTATACTATTCATTCATTCTATCCAGTAAACTATAGTTGCTAAACTCCTTTCAATCCTTGATTCTTAATTTTCTTATCACTATGGGCAGCATATACAGTTATTCTTAGAGTACAGCTATACAATATGGAATGACAGGGTTGTCAATTATTGTTTCCATTAAGGAACTATTACACATGAAGCTCCATATCCACACAATTCACAGTGAATGTGGGAAACTGTCTTTGTCTGATAGGCTTGTTAGTACTAAATATCACCTATAGCGCAAACTACACAATGTAAGTGTGTGTCTCTGTTGTAGACATTTAAAACACAGGCCAAAGAGCCCACAGGCTTGATACCACTTGAAACATGTCTCCTTGGAAGATAGTTCTCAAGGACCATGTCCTCACATGGGATCTGCTTTATGCCCTTTGTACATTCTTTTTTTAAAGATGTACTTATTTGTTAATAAGCACAGGCCAGAAGTGGCAGCTGATCTCAATACAGATAGTTGTGAGCCACCATGTGGTTGCTGGGGATTGAATTAATGACCTTTTTGAAGAGCAGCCAATGATCTTAATCTCTGCTCCATCTCTCTACATCCTATACACACATTTTAATAATAATAATAATAATAATAATAATAATAATAATAATAATAATTTAAACTTTATTCTTTGAAAATGCCTTGCTTATGTACAGTAAATTATTTTTATCTTTTTTTTTAAAACAATCTTCCCTCATTTTATATATTAATCCCAGTTCCCACTATCTCTTCTCCTCCTGCTCCCCCCACCTTTCCCATACCCAACCCCCATCTAGTCCTCAAAGAGGGTAAGGTTTCATATGGGGAGTAAACAAATTAGACACATCACTTTGAGGCAGGACCAAGGATCTCTCCCATTATATCTATACTGAACAAGGTATCACTCCAAAGAGAATGAGCTCCAAAAAGATAGTTCAAGCACTGCCAATGACCCCATAGGCTGCCTGAGCCATATAACTGTCCCCCACATTCAGAGGGCCTAGTTTAGAACTATGTGCAGCGTTCCCCATTATCAGTCCAGAGTCAGTGAACTCCCACTAGCTCAGGTCCCCAGAGTGGTTTTAATCCCTTTGTTCATATTGTCATTCCTTCAATTCTTTGACTGAATATTGAGAGCTTGGCCTAGTGCTTAGCTGTGGATCCCTGAATCTACTTCCATTATTTGCTGGATGAAGGTTCTATGATGATAATACAGATGGCCATCAATCTGATTACAAAGGGGGCCAGTTTAGTCACCCTCTCCACTAATGCTTAAAGTCTTAGGTTGGGTCATCCTTGTGAATTCTTGGGGATTTCCTTAGTGCCAGGTTTCTCGCGAGCAAATGATTCCCTCAATCAAAGTTTCTTTTCACTTGATTTCTGTCTTGTCCTTCAGCCATCTTAACCATCTCACCCCCTCATATTCTTCCCACATCACCCCCCTCCTCCTTTCCTTATCGATACGCCCCCACACCGTGCTCCCAATTTCCTTAGGCAATCTTGTCTATTTTTCCTTCCCAAGGAGATCCACGTTTCTCTTAGGATATTCTTTGTTACCTAGCTTCTCTGAAGGAGTGAAATATTGGCTGGTTGTCCTTTGCTTCATGTCTAATATCCACTTATAAGTAAGTACTTACCATGTTTGTCTTTCTGGTTCCTGCTTATCTCATTCAGGATATTTTTTGAATGGGGATTGCTCACTTATTTGTAGCACTTTGACCACTTTGACCATTGATGAGCTTCTACATTATCTATTGTCCATTGCAAAAAGAAGCTTTTGTGAAGAAAGCTGATATTTGTCCATTCTTTCTTCCACGTTGTCATGTGGGCATCACAGGGTATGGTACAGATGTTCTCTTCAGAGCTGAACTCTTAACAATTCCTTTAGAATCAATCTTCAGTATGCACCATAATGTACCTCTGCATCTCCTAGTTTTAACTGTTACTGTGACTAAAGTTTTGAACAGAATTTGTTTATGTGGATAAACTATTATTCAGAAAAAAAGATTGGCACTATGTTAAATTTAGTTAAACAATAATAGACAGTTTTCCTTTGGGTCTAAGATATACTAAGCCATGTGTTTTTGTGTAGGTATACAGCAACAGAAATGGATTCCTTCTTATAGTTAGAGTAGCCTCAAAACAAATCATGGAGTCCTTAGTTGTTCCCACAACAGTTATGTCACTATGGTACAAGTGAACACAGCTCACTTGGTGGATAAATATTGTGGTTCATAAGATTCTAATGTGGCTAAAACTACTGATGCTTATTTTCCTTCAGCAGACAGCATTACATTCTCCCTCTGTCACTATAAAAGCCAGCCATCAGGGAGGAACCTCACAGCTCAGTTCAGGTTGATGTCTCTGTATCTTGCATTGAAGGTATATGATGTACTCATAAATAAGGTCTGATCAAGTAGTTATGGTAGAAAGCCTAGGTTAGTGACAATAGCCTTGCATTAATTTAACAGCCTTAGGGCCTCCCCGACTGACAAAAATATATTTCACACTGTACACTGGGATTTGGATTTAATAATTCCTTCTATGTAGTTCAATATTACACAGCCAAGCAGGACATCCTCCTTTTACCTCTTATATTTTTAATTGGTTTACAGAGGAGTATATTTCCATTTGGATTACTCCTGTGTATTTCATTTTGTTTAACCATCCCTCTCCCCTTACCTCCACTTTTCACTACTCTAATCCCCATTAAAATTCCCTCAACAGTTACCCTATCTTCATATCACCTATGTTCAGGTGACAAAGTATAGCATTATACTGAGTTACTACATATAAATTTGTTCAATTCAATCTATTTACTTGCAAATTTCATAATTCATTTCTCTTCAGAGCTGAATAAAAGCACTATTTTATGTATGTACCACATTTTCATTACCCACTCATCTGATTATGGGCATCTTGGTTGCTTCAATTTCTTACCTATTGGGAACAGAGGAGCAATGATTGAACATGATTGAATAAATCTTTGTAGTGAGACAGAGTTCTTCGAATATACACCAGGAATGGTATAGTTGAAATGTATTGTTTCTCTCTTTCTAGATTTCCATTGGACTTCCACAGATTTTTTTTTTTTTTTTTAACAATGCACCATTTTAAATCCTGAAAAGGGTGAGTAAGAGAATCTCCTCCCCACCTTCTTGCCAGCATTTTTTTTTGGTATTTTATTTTTTTTTTCATTGTTACTCTTCATGGAGTAAAACAAAATCCCAAAGTTGTTTTAATTTCCATTTTATTGATGGCTGTGACCAAGTTTTAAAAGGTTTATGGACAATTAAAAAAATCTTTTTAGAATTCCCTATTCAAATCCATGACCTGTTTTTATTGGGTTATTTATTTTCTGATAGTTATTGAAGTGTGTGTGTGTGTGTGTGTGTGTGTGTGTGTGTGTGGGTGTAGTTGTTTGTGTGTGTACATATTCTAGAAGTATATCTGTTAAGTGTGCAGCTGGCAAAGTTGTTCATTTGTTTTGAAATTTTTTGGAGTGCTTTTTTTACTTGATGCACACCATTCCTTGCAGTCTATCATGCATGCTTCCTTTGCTCATAAGGGCACTGTGGGCATTGTATTGCAGCCACACACTAATGACGTCATCTACAATTTACAGAATACCTCAGAGCTATAATATGTTTTGGTTAGAATAGATCATCCTGGTAAAGACATTATTAAATTTAGAATTGTCATCAAGAGAGGGACAACATTATCCTGTGCCTGACTCATCCATTAGTCAACTCTTTACACATATTTTTTTAAAGCTAAAACTAAGACAATTTTTAAAAAGCCAGAGGAAAATGAGGAAATTCAGATACCTCAGGTTTTAGATATTAATAAAAGGTAAAAATGTTCTGTTTCCTTTACTAAGCATGCTGCCTTTAGGGTAGAGTTCTCACCTCATAACTAGAAGTATTTGAGTCTAGTATATAGATTGTGTTAGCAGGGATGGCTGTTACAAACACTGCAGAAAATTAAGCAGTATTTTTTCCTCTCCACTCACTAAATGCCACAAACATTTCTCCTTCACCTTTCTCCCCATAACAAGTAAAAGCTTCCATGTCCCTTGGCAAAAAAAAAAAAAAAGTCAATTGGGAACTTCTACTCTGAAGAGGAGAAATGTCATCAGTATCTTGAGCATGCATATTATTGTATTGCCTTTAACTCTTTTCAGCCTGCTTTGCTTTTCTGTAGTTTCAAGGGATCTTCAGTTGTGTTTAAGTATGAGAAAATGAGAAAAAAACTTATATTGTTTGTTGTTGAGTGAGTAGGTATATTTATCTCCTTACTTTCACAAAACCTTGGAAAATGAGAGTGACAATAAATAATCAAAACAGATGCTAATTCAGGGGCAAGGAAAGGACATCTTTAGTGGGGTTAAGCCTAACCATGAACAAAGCACCAGAGTGACATAGCCATGAGTAATGATACCTAAGATCTCTTATTAGAGACCTACCTCTTTGGCAGGGTGCCTCTTAGAGAGTCTGAATGGTGTTAAATATTATGAGTCCTCTTGACTATAGTAAGAGATTATGTTAGAGTAGGGAAGAAAAGGAAAGGTACATCCTGGTAGCATAATATACATTGGTTTCTAAAGAACACATAAAAAGTGTTGAGTGTCCTAGCTAGAAAGGAGCAAAAAGCCCTAGCCAGTGATGAAGTTGGCATGGAATTATAGGAAAGAGAGCTAAGGCTTTTTGTCTGCCTATATAGGAGGTGGAAGAAGAAGATAACTGGTCCCATGGCTAGAGTGGAAATGGTGTGTTGGTAAGTCTAGGGAAGATATAGTACATGGCTTTACCTGATATCTTGTTAGAACACTATGTCAGGCAATGTAGGTGGAGTGTTTAGTGGCCCGGGTATCTGCCAGGGGTCCTATATAAAGGAATGTGTTGTTGGAAATAACTCTTCCCTCAGTAGAACTTGAACTCTTTTGGAGGATTTATATGTTATAAAAGCAAACAGATTTATAGTTTGAGATGGTGTTAAACTTGAAAAGCAAAGGATGTATAGTGAAGTACAGTCAGACTTTCTTTGGACTGTCATCGCTAAAATAATGATATGGAGACTATTATTTATTATAAAGCTTGACCTTGATTAGAGTTGTTTGTTATAGGCTATTAAATCTTAAGTTAACCCATTTATATTAATCTACATTCTGCTATCTGGCTTGTTTGTCTCTGCTCAGTACTTTGAACCCAACTTGCTCTGTGTATCTCTGGCAAAACCCCCATGCATCAGATTCTTCCCTGAGTACCTATCACTCCCTGAAAGTCTCACCTATCCCTTCCTGACTAGCTATTTGGCTGTTCAGCTCTTTATTAAGCCTCTGACAGTGGAATCAGGATGTATTCCTGGTGCACAAAAGGACTTTGGGAGCACATTCCCCGTGGAGGGCTATTCCCTTAACCTAGAGGCAGGAGGGAGGGCCTAGTCCCTACTCCAAATGACTTGACAGATTTAGATGACCCCTGCTGGAAGGCGTCACCATACATGTGGCGTGGTGGTGGGGTGGGAGGGGAAGGTGGTCAGGGGGCATGGAAGGGAGGGAGGGTGGGACAAAGGGAGGGAGGAAGGGAGGAAGGGAGAGGGAACTGGGATAGATATGTAAAATAAAAAAAATTTAGAAAAAAAAGGTATTTATTACATATCCTATCTTGGTGAGTCCAATATTTTCACCTAAACCAATTTATATCTTAACTTGTATTACCATTCTAAAAATATCTGTTTAGATTTTAAAATTTTTTCTTTGATATAAAATTTCAACCTTTATATCTCTTAACCTTATAAACTTTATATCTTTTTGTAATATCATTTTCTAAATTTAATAACAACAATTTAATTTCAACTACATCAGATTCATGAAAAGGATAGAATATTACACAAGTAAACAGTAAGTGCAAAGAAAGACGTTTCCAAAACTTTATAAATGACAAAGACGGCTGACTACCTGGACAGTTACTCTGCAACACTGGAGCATCCTTGGCCAATGGGCCCAGAATATCTCACAGATATTTTTGTGAAAGGGGAAATTTGGCCGACAGGTCTACCTTGACTTGGAAAAATTTCAGTAGTCAGCTTCCTGCCTGTTCAATTTGGATAACATACTGTCAGTACTAGAGGCAAGAGCAGGATTTTGCCCACTGGCTAGATGTGCCACATTAAAAGTAAACTCCATATGGAGGTTCTTTGATGCCTTAAATCCCTTTCAGAGGCTGATTCATGCTGCCAGGAGCAGACATTATCACTCTGTTATGAAAAGTCTTACATCATTAAAACATCTGCAATGCCATATTCTGTAGATCTTTGAATTGTTTTAGGACCACCTGTCTAAAATACATGAGGCTAGAGCTTACTTCTGTCTACATCTAAACCCTTACTTAAAGTTTTATTGTTATATTAATTGTCCTAAATAGTTTTAAACAGTAGCCTTCAAGGACTAGAACATTACATTAAAATTTCATTGAGTTTCATAGGTATAATATCTTACAGTATATTGTAACAAAAATAGCAAAAAATGTATCAATAAACAAAAATCCATAGTAATGTAAAATAGTTGAGACTAGTAGTTGTTTTTTAGTCTATAAGTTAATTCAAAAATCTACCCTTTTATCCTATCATTCTTATATTCTCACATTTTTCTTTTCAGAAGGAAATCCCTGAATCTTTTGCTTAGTTTTCTCTCTGACTATGAACAGTACAACTTGCAGCTAACCTCCTAAACAATGAAAAACATCCATAACCAATTATATAACTCCCAAACATCCACCACATATCTTGAGAATGTTGGCATCATGTTCTTAAAATGGTGAAACCGTTTTTAGGGGAACCTGAGATAATTGGAATAATGTTCAAGTTCTAGAAAAGCTAGCAATATCATTTGTTGTTCAGCCTTTGTGTGATGGGAAAGTATAGATCTCAAATTAACTCCAGGCTGGAGTACTCTTTGAGAGTGAACCATCTTAGTGAGACACTCTGAATTTGTCCTGGATTAAGATTTTTTAGGAAACTGAAACAGAGGCATTCTGAGATTCTGGATCACCGAGGCTGCTTTTCTTCATTGGCATCTGGTTCTTTTGTCCTGAAAACACGCACACACCCACACACACACACACAGACACATTTTTAAAGGTAATATACATATCTGTACTAAGACAAGTATGGAATGTACAATGTGCACAAATTCACCAAATATGATTATCTGCTCTTTTTTTGTGCAGGTAAAAGACATCTGTCAACTTTATAAGTCTGCTTGTACTGCACAACAAAACTGTTATATAAATCTCCATCTATGCTATATGAAAGGATGGCACATAATAAAAAGTCATGAGGAATGAGTAGCCAACAAGGCTGATTATGTCTTATCTAGTATCAAAGCTGTTCCCATTCAGAGGGACTAACATACAGCGTACATGTCAATGTCATCTGTCCTATAGTCCCTCCTGGTTTTTTTGTTTTTTGTTTTTTTTTTTTTTTTTTTTTTTTTTTTTTTGTTTTTTTTTCATGTCTGAAAACAAGATCCTCAGGACGGTTCCCTCAGTCAAATATGATCTTTATTAATTTTGAAAGAATCCACAGTGTTTTGTTTCCTAGGAGTCAAAAGCATAAATTCTCTCCTAATGCAACTCATTTCCTTTTTTTTTTTAATTTCTTTTTTTATAACCAAGTCCATTTAAACGAAACCAAACATATATAGACAATATTTTGGAATTTGGGCGTCGTTCTTTCCAAACTACTTCCTGCTGGTAAGGGGTGCTGTCATGGGGGATTCTAAGAAGATGCAGAAATCCTGGCTGTAGTCTGCAAGGCTGCTTTGTCCAGCTGTTTTGAATGTAGGATCACATAGTACTCTGTTTCAGGCAGTCTGGCTTGATGAAACCACATTAGTCTGGAAGTAATCCACAGCTTTTCATTTTCTGTGGAAACAAAAATAGAAATCCTTTTCCCCAGTAACTTGTCCTTGAAATTAAATTTTGGAGTCAGAGCATTTTTTTTAATTTATTATTTTACATGTCGATCCCAGTTCCCTCACCCTCCCTCCCTCCCTCCCTCCCTCCAATCCTCCCTCCCTCTATCCCTCCCTTCCTCCTCCTTTTTACCCTCTCTGCCCTCCCACATGCACCCTAACCACACTCCCCTCCCATCCCCCCCACCCCAATTCCATATGTAGGGGAATGCCATCCAGTTGGGGTCTTGTAGATCTGACAGGTCATTTGAAGTAGGGACTAGGGCTTCTCTCCTGTCTCTAAGTTAAGGCAGTTATCCCTCCATGGGGGATATGTTAGCAAGGTCCTTCTGTGCACCAGGGATACATCCTGGCTTCACTCTCTGAGGTCCCACTGCTCAGTCTTTCTGGCTGAGACTCCTATTCAGGGGGGCCTGAGTCAGTCCCATGCTGGCTTCCCAGCTATCAGTCTGGGGGCCCGTTAGTTCTTCCTTGCTCAGGTAAGCTGTCTCTATGTCTTTCTGCCGCCTGGTCTTGTCCTCTCCATCTGCTTCCATTCTAAAATTAAGACATTGAGAATTGCAGCAGAGTGATGGGAACTATGTTCATGTGGTTGAGCCACTTTTGGGGGGGGGGCAAAATAAAGTTGGGATTTCTTTGGGCTGCCATCTCCCAAGTAATGACATGGAAAATTTTTAATAATTATGGAAGCTTGGCCTGTTTATATTAATCTACATTATGTCATATGTTACCCCTGCTCAGTGCCATGCATCCAATTTGCTTCATTTCTTGCCAGCAAAATAATTGTACCTCAGATTCCTCCCCAAGTTCCTTTTTCTCTCTGGGAGTCACTCCTATTCTCTTCTGCCTAGCTATTTGCCATTCAGAGCTTTATTAAACCTATCAGAACAAAACAGCAACACATTTCCACACAGTGTGACCAATGCCAATAGTGAAGCTAAAAACATGTGTATTAGTCTTTTATGGTGGGTACTTAGTATCTGAGTAACTAGCATATGCACAAAGATATAAAGTATAAGGCGGCATTGTGTGACTATTTGAAAGAAGAGAATTTAAAAAAGAAGTTACCCCTAATTCAAAATCTGTAACAAGACGTAGGACAAAAAGAAGGCTAGAAGCTATCTGTGAGGCTACTGAAGCCTCTGGTACTTATGAAGCCTCTGTCTTCACACAGATGATGTCAAGTTTGAGATGAAATTATCTTAGAAAAGATGATTGTGACTGGAACAATAGAACAAATTTATGGAAAAAAAATCAACTTCTCATTGATCTTGGTAAGATGTAACAGAGTTTTGTTATGGAGAAGGTATTAGAAAATGTTCAGAGTTGATATTCAAGCTTGAAGGTAGAAATAATGTGGTTTCTACTAAATATAGTAATAAGAAAAGAATCAAGAAAATATAGCTTGGGTTTATGACTTATAGCTCTTGTGTCCAGTGATGGAATTATGTCTACAGAAATGGAATGAATTAGGATAGGTAGGTAGAACAAATTAGAACTTTGTGGGCAGATATCTGCAGTGTTGGTCTGGACACATTGTCAAGTGTCTGTTATATGCACAAGTAAAAGATTTTGGGGAATCAAGTGGAACATCTGAATTGGAGGTTCATCTGAGGCTACTGTCAAATTGTTGGAAGTGGTAAGCATACCAACAGTTCATGAAAACACAGATGTGGGTGATTTTATAAAGGAGGAATTCTGCCTTTACTACAGTGAAAATACTGCAGTAGGAATATTATGTATTTAGCTTAATATCTTTACTTGAAGAACCCAGAAAATTACATAATTGTCAAGGACTTAATTTTCTTATTGACACTACTGAAAATCCAGTGAATAATCATTCATAATCATATTGAGGTGTGTGTGTGTGTGTGTGTGTGTGTGTGTGTGTCTGTGTGTATAAACATGGGAATAATGACACATTTCTATTCTGTAAGTCATATTATGGAGGCTGATCTCAGTAATAGGGGGATTTTATTCCTAGTTACCTATTTTCATTAATATCTTTAGTATTAAATTTAATTTATTGTGATTTAAACAAAGTAGCATTTTAATCTCATTTTAAGCAAGAAAAAGAAGTGAATATGGATCAGAATTATTATAATTATTAAAATATTTAGGAAATTTTTAAGTTTTGGAACTAAACAGAATTGTTATTATAGATAAATGAAAGAATTCGTAGAAAGTTAATTTTATATCTCTTCTTGCTAATATTTTGTCACACTTTTTTTATCTCCATTCTACATCTTTAGACTGTCAGAAAAATGTCCCTACATTATATCACAAAAGGCTTTATTAATTTCATTAACCTATTTTTTAATTGAAAATATTTTATTTTCTCATACATTTCATCCCAACCACAGTTTCCTCTCATTCCATTCCTCCCAGATATTCTCCAAGTCCCCTCTCCCTTAACAGTTTCCTCTTCAGAAAAGACCAGTCTTCAATAAAACATGGAGAACGGTCTCCTATCTAGACTAGACAAGAAACCCAATAGGAGAAAAGGCTCAAGAATCAGAGAAACACCTGTTAGAAATCTCACAGAAACACCAAGCTGACAGCCAGAACATACATGTAAAGGAGTTGAGGCAGATCCGTGGAGGTTCTGGGCTTGCCACCATACTTGTTGTGAGCCTATATGTGTCCTGCTTCATTGATTTTGGGACCATGCTCTCCTGGTGTCCTCCATGCCCTCTAACTTCTACAACCTTTATTTCCCTCCTTCAGTGGGCTTCCCCAGTCTCCAAGGATACTGACCCTAAAGAGTCCTTCAGTTAGGAATCTTAGAGCTTAATATCTTAGTGTTGGTCACTGTACCCATTCCCAACCTACTGCCAGTGGAAACCTCTGATGAAAACTGGACAAGACTCTGATCTACAAGTATAGTAGATTATCATTAGGAATAACTTCATTTCTTCACTTATTTGTTTACTGACCAGTCATGTTTGATTCCACCCTAGGTCTCTGGGCTATCTAGTCAGTGTAGTGCACTGATTCCTTCTCATGCAGTGGGCTTCAAGTTAAACCAGTCTCTCCCACATGTTTGTGCCACCTTTGTCACAACATACTTTTCAGTGCCACCACTTGTAGGTGGAGGGTTTTGTAGATGGGTTGGGACCCAGGACTCTTTCTGTTGCTGTAGGGCACCTTTTTGAGAAGAAGGCATCAACAATGGGACCCTGCTGTCCTAGTGGCAGCCTGAAATTGACATGGGACCTCCTTGGCCAAAAACCCAAATGACTATAACTCAGTTCTACCAATGGAAGCATTGCCTGGCTAAAAAATATGTCTACCTCAGATTTCATATCCTCCATTATCATGCACCCTCATCAAAGTCATCCTCATAGATTCTAGGAAGTTTCTACTTCACTATATTTCCATATTACCCCTCAATTGCCCCTCTAATTCGACCTATCTCTCTCCACACTCCCTCCCTCCATCCCACAACCATCTGATCCCTGAAACTCCAGTCCCCACTCCATTCATAAAATCTTTTCTATTTCAATTTCCCAGGGAGATATATGCTTTCCTTCTAGAGCCCTCCTCTCTCTGTGTCTGTGATTTATAGCTTGATTACAATTTACTTCAAAGCTAACATCAAATTATGAGCAAATATATACCATATTGTCTTCTTGGTCTGGATTTCATCACTCGGAATGATTTTTTCATAGTTGTAGTCATTTTCTTGCCAATTTAATGATATGATTTTTAACCACTGAGTAATATTCCATTGTGTAAATATATCATAATTTCTTTATTCATTCATTAGGTGAGGTACATATAGATTGTTTCCAGTTTCTGGCTATTATGAATTAAGTTGCAATAAACAATTGAGTGTATTTTGGATATATGCCCAAAAGAATTATATCTGGATATTGAGGTAAGTTGATTCCAAATTTTCTCAGACACCACCATATTGATTTTCAAACTGGCTGCAGACGTTTGCACATCCACCAGAAATAGATGGATGTTACCCTGGCTCCTCATCCTTTCCAACATAAGCCGTCACTTGTGGTTTGATTTTTGCCATTCTGACAGGTGTAGAGCAGAATCTCAGAGTAATTTTTAATTGGATTATTTGTTTTTTGTTTGTTTCTTTGATGTCTAGTTTCTTGAGTTATTTATATATTTTGGAAATTATACTCTTTTACATATGGCTTTGGTGAATATCTTTTTCCCATTTTGTAGGCTGCCATTTTGTTCTCTTGATGATGTACTATGCCTTAGAGAAGCCTTTCCGTGTAAGAAGTAAGGTTTTTCCCCGTCGCAGGTCTGGTCCCACCGCCATGCCAGCCCCAATTAATACACCGAGACTCTGTATTTGATATAATGTTGTTGGCCAGGTACTAGTTTCTTATCGGCTAGCTCTGTCTTAAGTGTTAATCCATTTCTGTTAATCTAAGTATTTCTATGTGATCTTATTTTACCGGAGAGTCTGCTCTCCCCCATCTTTCCATGTTGACTCCTCCTTACTACATCCTCTTTCCTCCTTCTCTCCTAATTCTGCCTATCTTGCTTTCCTATTGGCCAACAGTGCTTTATTCATTAACCAGTATAAGAAACATATATACAGAATGACATCTCCCATCATCTCGGTTTCATGAATTCCCAATTAATTGTCAACCTTAGTGTCTGTGATATTGATGTTGCATTCAGTTAGTTATCTCCTGTGCCTATGAGTTGAAGGATATTCCCCATATTCTCTTCTGTCAGTTTGGTTCAGTGTATCTGGGTTTCTGTTGAGGTTTTGTATCAACTTGGACTTCAGTTCTGTTCAGGGTGATAGATGGATCTATTTGCATTCTTATACAGGCAGACAACCAATTTGGACAGTATTATTTATTGAAAGTGCTGTCTTTTTACAGTCTGTATTTATGGTTTCTTTAACAAAAATCAGTTCTCTACCAGTAATTCTCTTTCTTTGTTGAATGTTTATATGTTTTGAGTATCAGGGAAATTGTGACCTCATAAAATGAATTGGGCAGTGTTGTTTCTGTTTCTATTTTGTGGAATAATTTGAGGATCCCTGATAATAGATGAAAGTTCCATTCACCAAATAGGAGTCAGAGAGTTGCCCTTTATGACTGTCATTTTGTAAGAGTAACCAACTGTCCCATGAGAATTATTTCCGTCATTTCTGATGACTTGCCACCTTAACACAGAGTCTTTTTCTTGGATTCAAGTTTTAAAGATTCACACCATTTCACAGCATGGTCATTCCTGCAACCAACTGCTCAACACAAAACATTTGGACAACAAATGAGCAAATAACAACCCCACAAAAACAGCAACAAAAACAACAAAAAGCAACATCATATCAAGAGGGCCTGTCCTCAATGTAGGTAAACATGATGGTTCTTTGTTACAGGACCATAATATTATAACCCAAACTTATTTGAGTGTGTATGTATGTGATAATGATATTTAATTTGCTAATAAAAATCTATAGAAGTAAAAACACTATTCTAAATTTTCTGAAAACTATATTTTAGAATTATAAATAGATAGCCTTTATTAGCATATTTTTATATGAGTTAAATATCATAGTTGTGTTAGTTATTGATTCTGACTTTTACTCATAAATGGATAAAGATACATTGAAGTCCTCTTCAATAATTGACACATGCTAACTAGGGTACACTAGAGGAAAAGAACCTATAGAATTAATGCATATTATAAAACAGGATTTATTAGAATCACCTACACAATATGTTCTGGATAGTCAAAGAGTGTTTGTATTAACACTGGAAAGACTGTGCAGTTGGAAACTGCTCATTCCACTGAGCTGGAAGCCTCAACAATCCCACTCTGGTGTGGAATTTTCAGGTGATTCCAGTAGAGTAATTGGGCTTCAGTCCACACTGAAAGGCTGAAGAAGCTGGAGTCTGCATTTAAAATGGAATGACAAGAATAAGCAGCATCAGTGAAATGAATATACCCACAAATAAGCAGCATACAAACAGGTAAATGGTGCTAATTTATTTTTTCATACTTCTGTCTCTGCTTACTGTTGAAAGCTGCAATAAACTTTGGGAAAATGTCTTCTCTCTCATATAATGCTTCCTGGAAATGCCCTCTCACATGCTTCCTTGATAGGTTCACTTAGTTACTTTTGGGTTCTGTCAAGTAGGCAGTCAAGAATAATTGTCAAGTAAAATGAATTAAATCTCTTTTCTGTCTAAAAACAAATCCACATCAGGAGTGTCATTTAATCAATTAAAGTACTTTTAAATGTTGTATGCTTACATCTATTACACATGAATATGTATGAATAAATATACAAACATATCAATATATCATTTTATTATTATTTTAGGTGACAGCTTTATCATCAACTTTGCATGTATATTTAAATATATTCATGTTGTATAATATTTTCAGTCTGTGTATAATCTTAACACATCTCCCTTATAAAACTATATATATACATATATATATATATATATATATATATATATATATATATATAACTTCTGTGGTTTTACTGTTCTATTCCAATCATTACTAAATTTGTTCTATAAGCATCATTGCTAAAGACAGGTAATTTAGTTGTTTATTATTAAATACTGTAGCTGTAAGCCACCTTTTGTAATATAGGTCTTCTTGTACATATGTGAAAGTTTCTCAAGTAATTTAATGACAGTAATAGAAGTAGTGGGTTATTCTAAGGGCAATAAGCCACATGCTGCCATGTCAGGATTTTAATATCTTATCAATTCAATTTAAATATATTTGAGTCACTCAGTTTTGTAAATGTGAGCTCATGAACCCCCAGACTGATAGCTAGGAAATCAGGATTATACCGACTCAGACCCCCTGAACATGGGTCTCAGTAACAAGGCCTAGGTAGTGTAAAGGACCTCTGACAGTGGAAGCATGATACATCCCTGGTTCGGGAAAAGACTTTGGGAGCACACTCCCTTAGCCAAGAGACAGGAGGGAAGGCCTAGACCCTACTCCAAATGACTGGACAGATTTTGATGATCCCTCTTGGAAGGGATCACCCTTCCTGTGGAGTGGGGGGGGTGAATGGGATGGGAGGGGGGTGGGAACATGGGAAGGTGGGAAGGAGGGAGGAAGGGAGGAAGGAAGAGAGGGAGGAAAGGAGGGAGAGACCTGGGATTTATATGTAAAATAAGAATATATATATATATATATATATATATATATATATATCATAAAACAAAATGATAATTTTTTATTTATCAGAATTTAGCCAAGTACTACTCAAAGATTACTGTGCACACTAGGATGAGTTACAAAATGAAGTAGAATCTATATGAAATTTGCTGTACTTATTCACAAGGGCATATAATCCTCTGATTATATTTCTAATAATTTTTAGATACATTATACCTTGACTTTGTAAGACAAAATACATTTCAAGGTTAAGTATAAAAGACTCGGGATCGACATGTAAAATAATAAAAATTAAACAAAATGCTTTGACTCCAAAATTTAAGTTCAAGGACAAGTTACTGGGGAAAAGGATTTCTATTTTTGTTTCCACAGAAAATGAAAAGATGTGGATTCCTTCCAGACTAATGTGGTTTGATCACGCCAGACTGCCTGAAACATAGTACAAGGTGATACTACATTCAAAACAGCTGGACAAAACAGCCCTACAGACTACAGCCAGGATATCTGAATCTTCTTCGAATCCCCCATGACATCTCCCCTTACCAGCAGGAAGTAGTTTGGAAAGAACAACGCCCAAATTCCCAAATATTGTGTATAAATGTTTGTTTTCATTTAATTGGACTTTGTTATATAAACTTAAATAAAATAAAAAAATTAAAAAAAAGACTCTCACTATAGGTTGAAAATGTGAAAAAATATACACAAATGAATATAATAATAGAATTTTGGGGAAGCATAAGATTTAATTATGTAATATAAAGATAAGACATTATATTGTAGTCACACTAAAATATAACATTAGTATTCCGAGCTTCATGTTATAAAATATTCTTTTTATATCTTTTTATTAATTACTTTATATAATATCATTATATATTAACCTCATTAAATTATTATATCTTTATAAATATACCACATAATATTATAATGTAACATTTTATTTTATATATTTTTCTTTGATATGTGATATTTCATTAATTTATATAATATATTAATTCTTTGAGAATTTCATATGGTGAAATTTTATTATATTCAATCCCACTTTTCTATACCATTTTCTTCATCCTTAGCTCTGTACTGACTCAAATTTGATTATTCCTACTCTGTTCTCAAATGGTTTTCAGACTTGTGTTTGTGTAGTTTATGTGTATGTTTTAATCACTATGGATTCAGAATTGATACTTCACTGGAGTATACAGAAAACTATTTCCTTGAAGTTATCCAAATCTTTGGGTTCCTATAATCTTTTATCCTCTCTTCTCTTAAGATCCATTAGCAGTGGATAGAGGGCTGTTACACAGATGTGTCATTTAGAACACAGTCTTAATTCTGTGCATATCAACAAGATGATAGCTTCAGTGTTAATTGTTAACTACTACAAGGTGTATCTTCTCTGTTGAGGGATGAAAGATGACCTGATCTTTGAACATGAAACTAAGTGATTAGGACTAGCTTTAATACTATACTTTGGCCACTTTTCAAATCATATTAAGTTCTGAACAAGGGCTTATGACTTATCTAGATAGGGTGTGGATTTTATTTTATAGAATATATTTGTCTCTGTTTACCTGTTTTATATCTACATCCATCCATCTTTCTGCCATCATCATCATCTATCCTTTATCTACATACCTATTATCTATCATCTCTTTTTTGCATTTAATAATAAAGTTTAAACAATAGTAGATTTAAATAAGGAATAACCCTCAATGTTAATTTAAGCTGGACCAAGAAGTCATTCTTCTGTGACAGGATATTGATAGGAAGGTTCCAGAAAATAAGAAAGATAGAAAGACAGAAGATAGAGAAGATAAATCTGGAGTCAGGATATCTTTTGTACAAGATTTAGCACAAGTCAAAGAAGTTTATTAAGGAGTATACTGTCATATATACTATTTGTGATGATGGGGATAGCGCCAAAATGAGCAGCTAAATAAGGAAGACAATATTGGCAAAGAGAGCATGGGATACCTCAGACAAAGCTGTCTAAAAACCACAGTCTAGAGGAAAAGTAGGATCCTAAGGATCCATTACAACCTTGACTACTATAAAGGCACTGGCTCCAGTGTCCAGACTGTCTTTGACAAATCTACTCCTAGATAAGGACACAGAACTAAAATTGGTTTTGACCTTTATCAAGGCCTCTGAGAATACATTGGGTTTGTCTGGCCCCTTATATTAATTATTCTGCTATATTCTCCTCTGCCCTACCCTAATAGCCAACTCAACATTTTTAGCTTCCTTCTAATTATTCCCATTCTGTCTCCATATTACCTATATGATCTAATATACACCTTTACCTGTTACTATCAGTTTGATCATTAAAGATTAAGAAAAATACTAAATTTTGTTTTTAGTGTCTACTTATATTGTTGATCAAGAAAGAATTAAAATTTTAAATATTGAGAAAATTACCCATTTTACTTTTTCAATTTAGTGTAGTATAAGTCTTTAAATTTTGTGCTTGTGATTTTGTGGACTCCATGAATAGCTGTTGTTAAGTCCCTCTTTTTGATTTTGATTTTGTTTATTCAGATATTGTCTCTCAGCCTTTACTTAGTTTAGATAGGGGTTAGTCTACCTTATTGATTTTCAATTCATTGTATTTTTCTCTTTGCTTATATTTTATTGATTTCATAATTGAGTTTGATTATTATAAATCATCCATCAGGAGCAGATAAATAATTTTAAAAGAACTATAATTCCTAAGGAAATAGTCTGCCAATCAAAAGAAACAAAAGCAAATTAAAAAAGCTCATGAAAATAAACAAGAAAAAGAAGGTACATATGATTTTGGTACAGAACTCTACCAGACTTTCAAAGAAGAGCTCATCCAAACACTCCTGAAATAATTCCACAAAAGAAAACCAGGGGTACATTGCTTAGTTTATTTTATGAAGCCACCATCACCCTGATACCCAAACCACATACTCAACAAAGAGATAATTACGAACTAATATCTTTTATTAATAAAGTTGCAAATATGCTCAATAAAATACATGTAAAGAGAATCTGAGAACACTTCAAAAAGTTTATGTACCATGATCAAGTAGGATGGAAGCTTGGATGCTTCAACATAAGAAAATTTGTTAATGTAATCCATATGAACAAAATGAAAGAAAGACAACAAAAATAATACATAATCATCTCATTATGTGCCAAAACATCCTTTCAGGAAATCCAACACACCTTCATGATAAAAGTCTTGTAGAGATTGGGGATACAAGGGACATACCTAAATATAAAAAAGGCAATTTACAGCAAACCTATAGTCAACATCAAAATAAATGGGGGAAAAATTCAAAGCAATTCCACTAAAATCAGAAACAAATCAAAGCTGTCCATATTCTCTATAAGCTATTTAATGTAGTATTTGAAGTCTTAACTAGAGCAATAACTAAGAAGTTCAAGAGGATACAAACTGGAAAAGGGAATTCGAAGTATGTTTACTTGCAGATGAAATGATAGTATACATACGTGACCCTAAATATTCCACATGGGTGTTTCTACCTGATATATACCTTCATAAATATAGCTGAATGCAAGATCAACTCAAAAGATCAGTATCCATCCAATACATATATGACAGACTGAGAAATAAATCAGAGTAGCAACATCTTGTAACTCTAACTAAGCAAGTGTGAGACTTGTGTAATAAAAGATTCAAACCTAAAGAAAGAAATTGAAGAAGATATTAGAAGAGAGAAGTTCACCCATATTCATTTACCAATGAAATTAACTAAGTAAAAATGCCCATATTTTTAAAAGCAATCTACAAATTCAGTGCAATTCCTGTCATAATTCTAACACCATTTTCACAGACCTTGAAAGGATACTTCCCAACTTCACACACACAAAAAAATCCTGTACAATAAAATAACAGCTGATAATTTCACCACTCCCAATTTCAAGTTGTCCTAAGGGGCTATAATACTAAAACCTACCAGGTATTGGCGTGAAAATAGAAATGTTTATTAATACAATTTAATTAAAATCACAAACATAAATCTACACACCTATGGACCCCTGGTTTTCATATAGAAACCAGAAATAGACACCTCAAGATCCAGTTATACACCTCTTGTCATATACCACAAAAACACTTGCTAAATCATGTTCATTGTTGCTGTTTTCACAATAACCAGAAATTAAGACATACATAGATGTTCCTCAACTGAAGAATGTATTTTTTAAATGTGGTGTATTTACCAATGGGGTATTACTCAGCTGATAAAATATGGCAACATGAAATTTAGACCCAAATATATGGTACTAGGAAAAAAAAATCACCTTGAGAGAGGTAACCAAGACTCAGAAATATAAATAGCATATATATGCACATATATGTGAATATTAGCTTTTAAATACATTATAACCAAGCTTCATTCCTTAGATCTAGATAGGTTAGGGACAGAGCAAGTCTCTGGGGGTACACATGAATCTCCTGGGAGGGTTAAATAGATTAAGTTGTTTTGCAAGGACTGGAAGTGGGTTGGAACACCAATGGAGGAATAGGTGGTGAGGTGCAAGGTTGGGGTCATGGAAACAGTGTTGAAAGTAGTTATGTGGAGAGAAACAGCTAGAATTGAGGAACATTTGAGGGATGGTATGGAAATGTAGTGTAGTGGAAACTCGCTAAAATATATGATGGTGACCCTTATGAGGTCTCCTAAAAATAGGAGTGAGGAAGTTCCTACAGGCTATCTCTTGTCTTCAAGTAAGTCTATTAGAACTGGGACTGGAATGCATTCAGTTAAATTCTTAGCTCAGAGGGTCCCCTGGAAATTCCCAAACAATGCAGGCTAATACAATGAGTTATCTACAAATTGACAATGAGTTGCTCTCTGCAACTTGATTCTGGGACCTCAAGTTGAGGACAGAACACACAAAATTTAACATGAAGAAGTCAACCTAGGGTGTAAAAGGAGTCTTAATTCATGTGTTCTAGTGTCTTTGATGTGGGAAGGTACTCTGCAGGTTACTAAAACACCATCCCAGTCACAAAGCCTTTGACCTAAAATATGTTCTGCCTGCAAAATATGCTAGTGCAATGGTGGAACAGAACTTGAGGGAGTGGCCAAGCAATATCTGATTTGACTTAAGGGCCACTTCACGAGATAGAATCCATACCTGACACTGTTTGACCCAAACAGTTGTCCCAGAGACATAATGCAAAACAAAATACAATATGTTTAAAAAACCAAAAAAAAGGAAGAAAGAAAATAATAAACATCATTGGAGCATATTTTTCTTGCAGCAGATGGGAACAAATGCAGAGACATACAGCTAGACATTACAGAGAGAGATACCTTGAACATATTACTCTAGATGAGATAAACCATCAAATTCCTTAGAGCTCAAAAATTCCCTCAGAGGAGGAGGTGGAAAGAGTGTAAGAGCCAGAGGTGATGGGGGGCACCAATAAAAGAAGGTCCTTGTCAATCAGCTGAGCAAGACCAGCATGAATTAAAAGCATCTAAAGCAGTAAGTACAGGGACAACATAGGCTTGCACTATTCCTTCTGTATATAGTATGTATACTTTCAGTTAAGTATTTTCATGTGATTCCTGAATACGTAAATGATGTGGTCTCTGAATCTCATGTCTACTATTGGGGTTCTTTTCCTTCTGTTGGACTGCCTTATCCAGCGTCAATGTGATTTTTTGTTGTTTTATCTTATTATATTTTATTTTGGTATGTTTGGTTGTTATCCCCTAGAAGTCTGCTGTTTTCTAATCAGACAGAGAAATGGAAGGATGCAAAGGAGAAGAAGATGTGGAGGAACTGGTATGAGTAGAGAGAAGGGGAGTTCTAATCAGTATAAATTGTATGAGAAAAATCTATTTTTTTAATGTTGTACCCTTTCTTTTATTTTAAATTTTAATTAGCATATAAGGAAACCCATTTCCTTATGAGTTTTCATGCACACTAATTTTGAACATATCTTCCCCTGGCTAACTCTTCTCCCCATCCTCTTGTCACGTGACCTCACATTTCTGCCTCAGTATCCAGTATTCCATACTTTTCCACTTTGCATTTTTATTTTTTTTAAATACAGGGACATACACAGAGGAAGGTCTTCCTCTTTGCCCACTGTTCCGTGCCTTGAAGCAAGTCTACTTGCTACTAATTTTCTGAATTCCTGCAAATACTGAAGACCAGCAGACAAGGTAGGTCTAAGCCAGCCTTACTGAGTAAGGACTGCATTTTAGACTTGTAACCCGGGGTCCTTCTAATGAATCCCTTTTCTTCATGCAGGCAGAGATCCCTTCTATATATAACCTCCTGCCCTAGAGAAGCTCTGTACAACACATTTGATTTATGAAATGCTAGGAGCCATTCAACAGCTGAGTATGACCTAAGATTCAATCTAGACAAGGAAATGGAGAGATGTGACTCTCCCAAGTAGCTTAAAGTGTCTTCTCTGAAACAAACATTGAGGTCCGGACAGAAAATTTCAGACATCCCCGAGTCTCCAGCCCCCAAGGTGGTGGGAACAGAGAGGGAAGCAGAAAACAGAAGTCTGAAAGCTATCAGTGGCGATACATAGTTGAGGATTTATTAAAGTAAGTAAGAAGTTTAGGATTTCCTAGAGCGATCAAAATGGCAAAGCAGCCGTACTAGTGAGGCATGGAAGCCAAGCAGACCACTTTCATCTGAGCACTCGGGAGACAAAGGCAGATAGATGGTTCTCTCTTTGTTCAAGTACAAGCAGGGCTACACCCGAGATGGAACGTGTCTAAAAGGGTAGGAGAGCTCTTGTGCTTCATCAAAGAACTAGGGTTGTAGAAAAGATAGGAGCAGTGTCTTGTTTTTTCAGTCTCAGTCTCAGGATTATCTCCAGGGTCTGAGGAGAGGAAGCATTCTGATGCTTGGGGAGAGCTCAGGGAGACTGAGGTAGGCAAGGGATAGTGGCTTGGTGGCTTTGTCTCTCCTGGTTTCAGCTTGAAGCTCAAACCCCAATATCAGTGTCTAGCTCTTTTTATATTTTTTAAATAAAAGTTAACATTAACCTTAACAAAGACAATATGTCCAAAAATTTAGCTGAAATGTGAATTAGCACATTTACATTAAAAGATCATGTGTTTGTCTTGAATTTGCCTCATATGCCATGCAAATATCATTGTATCGTATCAAAGCATAGAGATCTTCTACTAGAAACTTGAACTTTTAAACCAGGGACCTAAACATCACCAATGATCCTGGACAATAAGATATTCAACGCAAAATTATCAGGTATGGTAATTGCTAAGATCACACAGTGACAAACAAAAACAAAGGAAGGGGTCAGAAAGATCAAAAGTATAAAAATATATGCCAAATGCAGTTGAAAACTCTCTTACTTTTGCAGAATACAAAGGAAATGAAATGAATACTTAGCCTTGTAAATTCAGTACTGTTAAGTCCTGTCATATTACATCTAAGAAGTCTTGACAATGGGTAATATCTAATGAGATGGTACCATGTGACTCTCAATATGATTCTTACCAGGAAAGTAGACAAATGATTACATTAAAAACATTGAAAACAATCATACTCTTATATTTTACTACTAAAATTTCAAAGCAGTGAATTCCTAGTATCTTGGTTTAGATTGAAAATTTTACATTGAATATGAATAAATTTGTTTTTTTTTCAAAAAATGATGTGTATGTAACATTGTGAATCACATGTGCTATATATTATATAATAACATTCCACATAATTTCAATCATATTACATAAAATATATGATGAGACATATTTCATTTATGCAAATAAATTATTAAACTCCTATTCCAATTTGTAATAAAGTTAAAGGACATTAAAACACTAAAAATGAAAAATATAAGCATTTGTTGTACTTGCTCAGAACAAACCTCTGAGGGTGCTCTATCTTTTGTTTTCTTCTCTAACCAATATTTTGTAGTGTTTATTCAACAGAAAAAGTATAGCTAAATTGTCTATCCTGCTGAGTCAGGGACAAAATAAAAATCAAGGTCATTTTTCAATCTTTGTTAAGTAGAATGTCAATTATTCCTTGCTTTGACACAAAGCAGCCCTGGAGTGAGTGAACAGACTGGAATCATGAGGTTCCATTTAACAACACCCTTCAGGCTGCTGTCTGGACATAGCACCCCCTCCTTCCTTATTTTTTTAAACTGTTGGTAATCAATATGACCCAGGAAGAAATCTTAACTGAAGGAAAAAAATACTCAAATCTCATTACCCTCAGCCACAATTTATTGTAGTTATAATTTGAGGAATCTAAAAGACAAATTTAATTTTCCTAAAATATATGATTCATTATAATATAAAAATTTCATGGTTATCATTATATTCACTAACAACACATTATGTTAAGGTGAAGAACAAAAATAACTATAAGCATCCATAAAACATTAATTTACTGCTCACCAGGCTCTTTATTAAGACATAATTATGTCTTCACAACCATGCTCATGCATAACTACATTTAAAATTGCTACTGTTCAATGGTATCTCCCACTTTTCTCTTCTAAGAGGTTCACTGTGGCTGGATCTATGTTGAGGTCTTTGAACCATTTGGACTTAAGTTTTGTGCATGTTGATAGATATGATCTATCTATAGTCGTCCACAAGTCAGCATCCAGTTATGCCATCACCATTTGTTGAAGATGCTTTCTGTTTTCTATTGTATAATTTTAGTTATTTTTTCAAAAATCATGTGTTCATAGCTGTGCGTTAATATGAGGATTTTCAATTTGATCCCATTGGTACAGGAGAAAGCTTCTTGATCATAAACCAGTAGCACAGAGTCAACAAGACAAAAGGGCGGTGGGAAAAGATCATCAACCCCACATCTGATAGAGCGTTGATCTCTAAAATATTCAAAGAACACAAGAAGCTAGTCACCAAAACACCAAATAATCCAATTAAAAAGTGGGGTACATAATTAAATAGAGAATTCTTAATAGAGGAATCCAAAATGGCTGAAAGATGCTTAAGAAAGTATTCAACACCCAGTCACAAAAAGAGGAAAATGGTATGTACTCGCTCATATATGGATTTTAGACCTAGAACAAAGGATCACCAGCCTGTAATTTACACCACCAGAGGAACTAGGATACAAGGTGTATTCTAAGAGACTCATATAAAGTCCCTCACAGCATGGGGAAGGGACAAGTCCCCCAGAGCACAGGGGAAGTGGAGGGGGGAGTGAATGGAGATAGAAGTAGGAGAAAGAGGGGGGGGGAGGAGAGGAAAGCACGTGCAACTAAGAAGATTGAGTCAGGGTAGGAATAGAAGACAGGAGAGAGAGAGACAGAGACAGAGAGAAGAGAGAGAGAGAGAAAGAGAGAGAGAGAACATAAAAGAGGGAACAATTATTTGTTTGAAGAGAAAACTGAACCTAAAGAAAGGTTTAGACCTACAAGACTGCTGCTAAATAACAATTTGAGCAACCGTGGAAAGGCTACCATAAATGCCCTTCCCGGATAATGAGATCAACAACTAACTTATCTAACACCATGGAGCCCTCATCTAGTACCTTTTGGAAACAGAAGCAAACATCCATACATAAACACTGAGTCGAACTAGAATCCAGATGCAGACGGAGAGGACAAGAACAGGTTGCAGAAACACATAGAGACAGCTAACCTGAACAAGGAGGAGGTAACGGGCCCTCAGACTGATAGCTGGGAAGCCAGCATGGGACTGACTCAGACCCCCCCCATTATGGGTCTCAGCCAGAATGACTGAGCAGTATAAGGGACCTCAGACAATGGAACCAGGATGTATCCCTGGTGAACAAAAAGACCTTGCCAACACATCCCCCATGGAGGGATACTGCCTTAACCTAGAGACAGGAGAGAAGTCCTACTTCAAATTACCTGTCAGATCTACACGGCCCCACCTGGATGGCATTGCCCTACATTGGAATTGGGGTAGGGGGATGGGAGGGGAGGGTGGTCAGGGTGCATGTGAGGGGGCAGAGAGGGTAAAAAGGGAGGGAAGGCAGGAGGGAGAGGGAACTGGGATCGACATGTAAAATAATAAATTAAATAAAAAAAATAATACCAAAAAATGTATTCAACATCCTTAGCTTTCAGGGGTATGCAAATCAAGTCAACTCTGAGATACCATTTTACTCATGTTAGAATGTCTAAAATCTGAAAAGCCAATGACAGTTTCTGCTGGAGAGGATATATAGAGAGGCAACACTCCTCCACTGCTGGTGGGAATGCAAATTTGTACAGTCATTTTGGAGATCAGTATGGCAGTTCCTCAGGAAAATGGGAATCAGTCTACCATAGTATCCAGCAATTCTACTCTTATTCATATACCCAACACATATACATCCATGCAACATAGACATCTGTTAAACTATGTTCATAGCAGCATTATCTGTAATAGCCAGAACCTGGAAACAACCTAGATGCCCCTGAACAGAAGTTGGATAAAGAAAAGGTGGTATATTTACACAATGGGACCTCTGACAGTGGAACCAGGATGTATCCCTGGTGCACAAAATGAATTCTTGAGCACATTCCTCATGGAGACACAAGGAAGGGCCTAGGCCTTATGCCAAATGACTTGACAGAATTTGATGATCCCTCCTGGAAGGCTTAACCCTCCCTGGGTTGTGGTTGGGAAATGGGAAATGGGATGGGTGTGGGGTTGGGGGAGCATGGGAGGATGGGAGGGAGAGGGAACTGGGACAGATATGTAAGATAAGAAAAAAATAAAAATATCTTTAAAAAATTAAAATGCCTTTTGTGCACAAGAGGCTTGAACAGGGTATAAGAATTTGTATAACTCAAATCAAACACAGAAAAACTGGTTGCACTTCTAGGACTAGGTTACAAGCCAGATACCCCTTGACACCACATGGTATGCTTATGTAGATAGTCATGCATATGAAACTATGAGGTAAAGCAAGAGGTATATTTAGAGTTAAAATTCTAGTTAGTTAAAAAATACAAAGGGAAACACAGACTAACAAAATACCAGAAAAGTTTGAAGCTGCTGTGTCCAGCCACTCTGTCCCAGGAGAAGTAAACAAGTGTACAAGCTTGTTTACACTGTACTTACCTCCCAAGAGAGTAACCATGATTTTTTGCTCTTATCCATCCATGAGTAGCACCTCAAACTATACCCCAAGAGCCGGTACCCCAAAACCTATTGAATGAATGAATTCCCAGAGCAATGAGACATCTGTTAGAGTATCAAGGTTGGTGTGTTCAGTGGTCAACAAGTTGAATCTGGGTATGTATTTAAAGATAGATTATTAAGAATGAGAAGACACTCCTCAAAATTGAAATCAGATAGTGACCTAAAGGGAATGCCTCCAAATCAACCAATGAGCAGCAAAAAGCATGTCCCTTTGTGGATGTTATAACTAGGGTCATGCCCTTCCACATTTGCAAACTCCAGGCTTTCTTGAGGATCCTCTAGTTGGTGTATGAAACTCAGTTTAGGAAGGGTTTCAGTCTCTCTCTGAAAATTAGTATCTTTATGAGTTTCATATGTTAATCTTGATGTGATCTTTCTCCATTCTCTATTCTCCTGCCACAGAGGTACAGAATCCAATGAAATGTAAATAAATAAGTTCTAGTTAACAGTTTGGTGAACAGCATGCAGCTATCTTTAGGAATTGTACATGACATGTAAGTTCTGAAGTTTATGTTTTTTCTTTAGTTTTTTCAGAAATAAATTAGTATGTACATTTTAAGAGCAATATTTTATTACTTGTCATAGTGCACAGTGTGCCACAGATGTAAAGTCAATGAAAAATCTTTAATTATTGAACCTAAGTTCTTATTTCTTAATTGAACTCCATGCTAGGATTTGGTGTGTCTTGAGCTGGCACATGTCTTATGCATGTTGTACAACCACTGTGGGATCATATGTGAAGCTATTATTGTGTCTAGGTAAAACTGTTTCCCTATAGTCATCTACTGCCTCTAATTCTTATAAACTTTCCACTACATTTCTGAAGTGATCCTTAGCCTTTAGAGGTAGGAATGTGATATAGATATCTTACCAAGGGCAGGCATATAATTCTGCAATTTTCATTCTTTACACCATGAAAAGTTGTAGATCTCTGAATTGAGAGGTGAATTATTCTGTAAATATAATAATAAGTCACAAAGAGACAGATTATACTATGTCCATCTTCAAAAATAATAGTAGGTTTCTCCTAGAATCTACTCCCTGCCTAGTAAAGGTTCTTACTCTGATAATGGTGGCAGGTATGGGTTTCAGCTTGTAGAACAAGCTTTAAATCAACCAAAACATGGTTAGTTACTCGTTTGATGTTCATGCCAGTTTTGGGCATGTATTACCTAGATACTCTTTATTGGATATTTGTAGTATTCACAACTGGGTATAATTGATTGTTGATTATTATTTTTCTCCTCGAGAGCATGCATGATGCCTTCTAGTATTTGAAAATTAGACAATTAAGATGAAGTGTCCAGATTAGTACCATCTTGATTTCTCCATGACTCAAGGATGTAGTATCTTCAACAGTTGGGTCCTACCATCAAGTTATGGAATAATATAGAAGAGGTCACCTCTTACCTATCTGAACCCTCAAACTAAAAGGGCTGAAATCATGTATGCCTTATCATTCACTTCCTTTCTTTGATCTACATTGTCACTTCCTGACTCCTCTCTGTACAGACTTTCAGACTTCTAAGTCTAACTAGTTATGAGGTCAGTCCCCTGACTGAAACAAGCTTTATTTTACAAGAAAAAAAAAAAACACAGTGTGTGTGTGTGTGTGTGTGTGTGTGTGTGTTTGATCTTCATTTGAGGGACACTTCTCAGAATGTACATGAAAGCAGAGCATAGTAGCAGTCACTTGTAATCATAGGACTGGGGAGACTAACACAGGAGTGTGCCTGATGTTTTCTGAATAGTCAGTCTAACCAGTCTAGTTTGTAAGAGTAACCAAGAACAAATGACAATATGACTGAATCAATTGATGCCCTGACTTGAGTAAATGATGTGACATTGAAAGGGTAATTATGAATATTAAGAAAGAATCTTAGGCTGGAAATAGAGCTTTAAAAGCCATCAGAAACTATATGTTTAAATAAAGATAACCGAAATTTCAAGGTTGTTTTTAGCAACAGTAATAGGAAATGGCTGAGTTAGAAAAATAAAATTGAACTTCTCTATTGAGAACTTTTAGGGTGCTCAACTTGAAGGAAAACTATGAATATTGACCTAGTTACTTTAACCCTAGGTATATATATTCCTGCTTTTATATTATTTGTCAAAGATGTCTTTCAATTAAACTGTACTCATGCAGACTATGCTTATAATTTACAAATTTGATTTATTTAATATATGGAGAAAATTTAAAATACATGGAACACTATGGGTACTTCAAAAATTATTTTCATAGTTTTAGAGGATAAAATCTCGATATAGTTAATAAAGCAAATATTTATCATGTAAACAAACTCATTGAAACAGTAATGAGTACATCCTGTTACTCATCATCCATTCAGTAGGAGTAGAAATACACAGGTTCATTTGAAGCTTGCCCAGTTGACTAATAACAATAAGCTACAGTTGGAGAAAGAAAATGGGAATCCTAGTTGATTCAAGCAACTTAATTGGAAGCTAGTTAAGAGAGACCAATGTATATTGTGGATATATGCATACACACACATATACCTACACACAAATATTTACATATATTATATGAATCTAGAAGTATATGTTATACATTAATGCAAATGCTATGCAAACTTATATTTATAATGTATGCATAAGCTTGCATATAATATTGTATATACACATATGTATATATTGATACATTTTAATAGTAAAATATATTTATATATATATGTGGATATATGCATAATTTTATACATGCATATTTGGCATATATACAAACTTATATAAAACATATATTCATATTATTATATATAATATATAAGTTCATATATGTTATATGTATTATATCAATATATCACCTATTATATATGAACTTATATATGATATGTATCTTATATATTATATATTGTGTTTGCATTTAGTTATATAACTTATGTGCAAATTGTATATATTATATTTTTATATAAAATATACTTTGTATATGTGTGACATATTGTATATAATGTAATATATTATATTGTATATAATGTGAATATATTATAAAATTTATACATTTATTATTTGTATATGGGGTTCAAGAGAGTCAATATAATAGAAATATAATTAAACCACATTTTTAATAATAAAATGACAAGAATGGCAAAACAGCAATTTCATTAACTAATTGTCAAAATCATATTAATTTAAATATGAATAACACAAATTGTTTACTTATTTTTATTGCTGTGATATTATAAAATAAATGGACATTATTATTATTTCAAAACATGTACATATAATAGTATTCTGAAAAGAAATTACAGAAACAATACTTTTCACAATATTACCAAAAAAAGTCCTTGTTTATAGAAGCAAATCACTACTGTGGGGAATAAGTACTGCTACATCAACTACAAAAAAACATCAATTATTTTAATTGCTGCAAGAGTTAATGCTTTGATTATGGTGATTACAATAACTTCACACAGTCAAAATATAAATTTTATGACAATAACTCTGGGCAAATACAAGGAATTGCAATGGAGTGATAGTGAAGGAAATAAGAGGAATGCTTAGGAAAGTGAGATAAATTTTTTGAAATACAGAAATACAAAGCATATCAAGACACAGGCAAGTCAATGGCAACTACTCTTGAGTATTTTAAATGATTATCTTCACATATGCTATTTCACTTATAACATATTTCACAGGAACTACTAGTTGATGAAAGCTTCTTTTTAGGACATCTCAATTGTGGGGAAAGTTTTAGTTATTTTTTGCATGCAATGAAACAATAAAGGCTTAATTTTTCAAGCCCAGGCCCACTCTCTCCCATCTTTCTTTGAAATAAGTCTCATAGCGTGACTATAGACTCATAAGGCAACAGGGTGATGAGTAGTGTTAACTCTCTTCCTCATATTGATTCCTCTCTTCCTCATATTGTTTCTCCCATTCATTCTCTCATCTACTTTTCCCTTCCTCTTTTAAAGTATTGAGGAAGAGAAGGAATAGGAGAAAAAGATGAAACTTGTATACCCGATGTGTATGGAATGGACATTGGTAACTTTCTGGACCACCATGGCAATAGTGAAACAACTCTCTGCTGCCCTTTCCAGGCTTATTTCTAGTGGCCCTCAATATTTGAACTTTGTACCAACACAGAGCCCATCACAATGAATCAGAGACAACTAACTGCCAGATTCCTATTGAAACTCACAGAAAGTTCATTGTCTTTTCCATAAAAGTGAACAGCTTTTTGTTACTACTACTTATTAAATATTCTACTTGTGCTCCAAAGAGTATTCTGACTGAATGATATCCTAGGTTGATAAAATGTTCCTGAGAGCCCCAGACCATCAGTAGCTTGCAAGTTGGAGAAGCAATTGACTCACATACTAGATGAGAAAGCACAAAGAATTTTGTCTCTAATCCTGTAATTATCTTCCTAAAGTCTGTGGCTGCTGATGTTCTCAGGAGGATCTTATCGACCACTAAGAAATCCCAGCAGGTCCAATGTACTCCACTGTGAAAAATCTTTCACTGTGTAACACTGATATCGTTCAGCCAGTTCTTGTTGACACTTAACATTTTAAGCTATATTTTAAATAAGATATCTACAATATAGATTTCACAGAATCTTAATTCCAATGAAGGGAGTTTTTGACTCTACCAATGATGGGTACTTTCATAGATTTGGTAAATTGAGAGGAGGCCAAGGCATATTTCACTAGCTTTGAATTTTTTGCTGTGAGCAAGTATGTGGGTGTTGGCAGTCGACATAAAATCATTTTGAAGCTTTTGGTAATCTCATTCATGTTTAGATGACACAGGTAGCTGGAGTCTGATTAAATTTCTCCACATAATTGACCTTTGAGTGTGCTGGAAATCAGACATCATATTCTTGCCTAATGTACCCTGTCTCCCAAACCTTTGGACCATGTTAAGTATCTGTCTACTCCACATATTTTTTTGATCTCTAAAAGCCACATTTGCTTGTTTATTTAATGTGTGTCTGTGTGTTCATATGTGTACTGGATATGTGGACATCTTATTGGAGACATTTTCCTATGGACATTTCATGGATCCTGGGTGTTAAAGTCAAGTCATCATGCTTAATGGCAAGTGTTTTTTAACCACTGAGCTATCTTTGAGCACTTTTCCCATATTTTTATAGCAGCTTGCTTCTGAGAAATACTAATTGATAAAGTCAGCTCTTTGAAATATAGGGATACGTGTTTACTAATGATTGTTTAAGAATTTAACCTAAAATCCCACTGATACCTGGTTGCACAGCCAGAGAGATTATAACTTTATGAACTTCATTGTCAAATTCTGATGACACAGACTTTGGTGACAAATGCTGATAGAGTTAGATCAATACATCATTCATTATAACACGTCACAGCATATAATCTGTTGTGTCACTGTGAAGACTGAATAAAAGTAGCTGGGCACAGGCCTTAATGCTCTTTATTTGATGCATGATGCATATCCATATCATCACTTAGTTGAATATTTCTGTCTCTGGCATTATAACATGGACTAAATCCTAGAAGTTTGCCTTTAATCAGACAACAATTCAACTCAGAGGCATTGAATGTTCCATATCCATTGCTACCTTAAGAGTTGGTGTTTTATTATACATGTTATGTAGTCAATAGAATATTTTTAAAATGTCCAACTAATATTTTCCTCCAAGTATCCTAAAACATTTCATTTTTAATGTTTTGCCTATTTTATCTTGCTTTTGAAGTATTAGCTGCTTGAACCCACCCCATGTAAAATGGAGATTGTATACAATGCTAGTAATAGCATGACTACATGACAATTTTTTCCCTGTGTTACATCACTAAATAAACTAAGGAAGTAACAATTATTAAATGCATCAATTATTTTTCTTTTTTACACATGGTGCTACTTTTAGTTTGAAGTACATCAATTCTCTAAGAAAGAAGTGGAAAGAACAATAAAATTATAATGTCATTTATCTCCTTAACTGATTTACTACTTGGCAAAATCTCATCCTGCACATTGCATGCTTTTCTTCTTCTATACACACTTTCTCACACAGATAAATACATACATTCATACAGGCACACACATATGTATAAAAATACATTTCCACCAAACACAGACACATATTAAATCAAAATATATTAGTGTGCTCTTTCCAAATGCATATGCTCCCCAGTCATGACCATTTCACTATCCAGGAACATAAAACTTGATTTTATAACAGAAATCACAATAGAGTTCATATCCATATGTCACCAAATATTCATCAATATCCTTTATATGTGGTGTTACTTGAATTCTAGGACCAAGGCAAAGAGTAACATATCGTATCTATTATAAAGCCAAAAAGATGTATCTTTCCTTCCTTCCTTTCTTCCTCCCTCCCTCCCTCATTTCTTTCTTTCTTTCCTTCTTCCTTTCTTCCTCCCTCCCTCCCTCCCTCCCTTCCTTCCTTCCTTCTTTCCTTCCTGTTTTGTTTTACCTGGAACCTTCAAGCATATCTTCCAACTCAATATTTCTTGACAGTCTTTAACCAAAAAACTTTCATAACTTTTTCTGTCCTTGATTGGGGTAAATGAGGGTAGTATTAGAATAGAAACAACACTTGTTTTCAATTGATGGACTGCTCTTATTAAAGAGATCTTCCTTTTAGCTTTTCAATTATCTTCCTCAAGTGTTTCATTTTATTATCAATACAGTTTACTTAATAGAGTTATAAATGTGAAAATGTTCACATTGAAATTCATGATGCTATAGTCTGTCTGTTTTTTTGTTCTTTTGTTTTGTTTTGTTTTTTTATTCTCATCTAAACTTTGACCAATGTTTGGCCCTTAAAACTAGTTTTTCCATTATTTTGGTGTAACATATGCATCATTGAATTATATTAAATTTGTTCTCACTCTAAATGAGGTATTTCATACTTGCTTTGAACTTTCTATATCAGCTGACCTCCTTTTGAAATGCTCTCCCACAATGGAAGGTGGTTGTGGTTTTCTTTTGTTAGTTGGAGGTTTTTGTTGGTTGATTCTATGATAAAGTCTTGTCATATAGCTCAGGCTGGCCTATAATACTGTGTGTAATTTAGTCAGTCCTACAATTTGCAATCTCCCTGCTTCAGCCTCCAAAATGAAAGGACTGCCAAAATGTAACACCAGTACTTTGTTTTCATTATGTCAGTTTGTAACTATGTCTGTGGTAATGTGTACTTCATGGTATAAATAAAAATGCAAATAAACCATGAATCATTAATATTAGTTTTAAATCAAATTCACCATCACAAGATGATTGACTTATACGTTTAATTCTATATCCAGTTATATACTCCTGTTTTGTTTTGTGTTTGTCATATACATAAATGGTCGATGTGCTAACGGCTTGCTTGCTAGCAGCAGGAAAATTGAAATGTGATGGCATCTTTAGTAGGCAGAGCTGGTAAGTTAAGGTTATGCTTGGTGTACTTAGTGGGGATTTTGGAATCATACCCCTCTCTTTCTCTTTCATTTTTTAGCCCTCATGAGACATGCATTTACATTACTAAGTGTTCCTGCTATAAGGTATTGTCTGACACTGGCTTCCTGCCATAATGTAGTATCTTGACACTGGCTTCAACATAATGGAGGACCATGATCATAGATGGAAATATTTGAAATCATAATGAATTTGTCCCTCTTTAAGGGTATCACAACAGATACCCTCAATAACAAGTACACCCATAAGAATAAACTTCAAGGCAAAAAAAGTTGAGAGAATAATACAAACCTCCACATACAAGGTGAAATGCATTAAGTGGTATTAAGCTACTCTAAGAAACCTGAAAGTCCAAGAGACTTTCTAACAATACATGGAGTAAAATAATGAGAAGAGGTAAAATCAAATGGGTCAGACAGATTATTTAGCAAAATTATAGCAAACAGAAACTAAGGTTTGCATGTAGTAGTAACACATGTTAAATTCAAGTATTTTTTTAGAAATCAATGAATATTGTTAAAAATATGTGTAAATACATAGCTAATTACTAAAATTCCTGATCATCTTTCTTTATGTAGTTGACAGTCATTGTTCTGTACCTTCTTAGAAAGAAAGTACTCATATTTAAGTTACTCATATTTAAGTTAAAGAATCATTATATGTATAACACCTTAAAGAGTCTTTGTATATATAACACATTTTCAAGTTTGTTAGGATGTTGAGGATATGGAGAAACATAGTTCATAATTATTAAAGTATAATATTTGCAGCTAACATTCTTCTTGCTGACTCTTGGTTCTTAAGTTGTAAATTAATACTTATACTTATCTTCTATTCACTCACTCCCCTACCTATTCAAGGAAATTCTGCAATGTTTCACATCACTTGTGTATGATGGAATGGTTTTCCTAGTTTGAAAATAGCAATGACTAAGAGAAGTCTTTGCCACTGTAAAGCTTACTTGTATTTAACAATGTGGGCAGTAATCAGGAAATAAACATAATATAATATTTAATTAATATATAAAATAATTAAGTAATTAATATAATAATTAATAAAGATTAATTTAGACACACAATTTGAAATTGAATTCAGGTTATGGCCAATTTTGAAAGTTGGTGTTGTCATTTGAAACAACATCTATATAAAAGGAGAAAGGAGGGGATGTGAAGATCAAAAAACTGAAGGGACTCTGACATGAAGACTTGATCCCTATGTATATTTTTGTTTGAGAAACAAATGCAAAGTTAGACCATAAAGAATAGGAGTAGTAATGAAAAGAAGAATGAAACATGAAGTCAGTGTCCCCCCCTCCAGGAACTCAAAGGCTTGCCTAGTGGTTCAGATCTCCACCTGAAGCTACTGGAAAGTCACTTTGAAATCAAATGATTCATGACTTCATCTATTTGTTTAAAATATGTTGATATACAGATAATGTTCCACAGGGTATCCATTAGATGCAATGATACACTCAAATTGGCTAATTTGATGAGAGTTTAATGTACTTTTCATAATGGTCTGACAAATCCGGAAACCACTGAAGTGAACTGTGGGCAATAATGGGGAACTTGTTACTGTTTCTAGGAACAAGGAAACAGAGGAGTGGGATGATCTTGTGGTCTCTCTCTTTCATGCCTTTTTCCACCTAGATCCAAAGTTTTGCTGATGCCTCCTACTACTGCTCACTGGGCATTGAAAATGTGAAGTACATAGGAGACTAGTGAGGTTGTCTATTAAGGTCAGCCTTGGAGGTTTAAGACACACAGAGTTCTAGTTACATTTCTGTTTCTGTGATAAAATATTCTAACCAAAGGCAACCTAGGAAAGGAAAAGATTCACTTGGTTTACAATTCCACTTAACGGTTTCTCATCAAGGAAAGAATACAAGGCACAGCTTGAAGTTAGGCCTGCTTGCTATTCTATACACTGTTACCTTATTCAGTCAAGTAACTGATTCTACAGCCAAAATAGTACAGGCAGTAGAACCTATGGATATTCTGCTTGCTAGCTGAATGCTAGGCTGTGCTAACATTTATAGAGTTCAGTACGAACTAAACAGGGATACTGTCACCAAAGATAAGCATGACATTTCACATCGATGAACAATCAAGACAGTATCTCACATATATGCCCACAGAACAATTTCTATATCTAGAATTCTGGGACTGAGAGTTTCTTTTTAGGTGACAATATTAAAGCTGACAAGTAAAACTAGTCATGACCAAGACTACCAATTATTCAGCCGGAATTGTAAGAAATAAAAACTAGCTATGAAAATTTGACAAGTATTAGGGCAGGATATTTAGATGTTTTAAATGAGTATGCTGAGAACATAGGTACTGACAATATTTGGATTTTTCCGTGGTTACTATAAGCACATTGCTGGCATATTTTGCTTTGGAGTGCTGGTGGATGTGGTAGCTAAAGAAAAGAGACATGTCCTTCTTCAGATTGGGAAAGTTTTCCTCAATGATTTTGTTGAATATGTTTTAGTCTCCTTTGAGCTGAACTTCCTCACCTTCCTCTATGCCTATTATTCTTAGGATTGGCCTTTTCAAGGTATCCCACATTTCCTGGATGTTTTATGTTAAGGATTTGTTGGATTTACAATTTTATTTGATCGATCGATGAATCTATTTCCTCTAGTTTATCTTTCATGCCTGAGATTCTCTCTTCCATCTCTTGAATTCTGTTGGTTACCTTCACATCTGTAGTTCCTAAGTGTTTGCCCAGTTTTTCTATTTCCACAATTCTTTTGGTTTGTGTTTTCTTTATTGTCTCTATTTCTTCTTTCAAGTCTTGAACCAATTCCTTCACTTGTTTAATTATTTTTCTTGCCTTTCTCTTTTTTCTTTACTTTCTTTAAGAAATTTGTTCATTTTTTCATATTTTTTGTTTGTTTTTTCTTCCATTTCTTTAAGGTATTTTCTCACATCTTCTTTGAGGGCCATTATCATTTTTATGACAATAATCTTTAAGTTGTTCTCTTCTGCTTCATCTGCTTTGTTGTGTTCCGGTCTAGATTCTGGTGGTGTTATGAACAGAATGAATACGAAGACAGAATCCATCCTTCTGCTGCATACAAGAAACATGTCCAAGGAACACAAAATATCATAGATATTCTGTCAGTTACTATAAATATAAGGAAATATTGTTTCTCCGCCATGTGTAGTTTTTCTTTTCTTCCTATTTTAATTTTATTATGATTAAATTATTTCCCCATGATTTGTGGACTCCTAACATCCCATTTATGTTGTTTCCTTTCCAATAATAAAATTTTGATAATCCAAAAAGGAGCTAAAAACTTCAAAACTACCTGTGAAAAGATTCATGAAGAAATACCCAAGAGGCCTCCATGTAACAGGATGGTCTACAAGAAATTAAGTGTTGCTGAATAGGGCATAGAATGGTCTTCTCAGTGTAATAAGACAATTTGTTATATGACTAACATCTGATTAAATTATACTATAGCATAACCATCATATATTCACAATAATACATGTCTTTTTTTTAGCATATCTGTGGTCACTTTACCAGTAATTATTTTTATATATTCCAAAATTCATTTATTATATTATCCTTAAGAAAATAAATATTACCTTCATAAAAAGAAAGAAAGAAACACATCAAAGCTTCAAAGATAGATAATACCTCAGGGTCAAGGAGTGAGAAAAAAATCTTCCAATCAAATGGATCCAAGAAGCAAGCAGGTGTGGCTATCCTAATATGTAACAAGTTAGACTTCAAACCAAAATTAATCAAAAGAGATGAAGATGGTTATTTCTTTTTCATTGCAGGAGAAATCCATCAACACAAAGTCTCAGTTCTGAACATCTATGCCCCAAATAAAAAGGCACCCACATTTGTAAAAGAAACACTACTAAAACTCAAAGCTCACATAAAACCTCACACTCTTTTAGTGGGAGACTTCAACACACCACTCTAACCACTAGTCAGGACCACCAATCTGAAACTCAACAAAGAAACAAAAGAACTAACAGAAGTTATGTCTCAAATGTATTTAACAGACATCTATAGAACATTCCATCCAAACACAAAGAATATACCTTCCTCTCTGCTTCACAAGGAACCTTCTCTAAAATCGACCACATACTAGGTGGCATAACAAACCTCAACACATTCAAGAGATAAAAAAGAATTGGAATAGTCCCCTGTATCTTATTAGACCACCATGCTTTAAAATTGGAATTCAACAACAATACAAATCGCAAAAACCCTACAAAACCCTACAAAAGCATGGAAACTGAACAATGTGCAATTGCATCACACCTGGGTCAAAGAAAAAATAAAGAAAGAAATTAAGGACTTCCTAAAATTCAACGGGAATGAAGACACAACATATCAGAACTTATGAGACACCTTGACAGCAGTGTAAAAAGGGAAATTCATTGATTGCACTAAGTGCCCATATGAAGAAAACGGAAGAGAATATGAAGAAAACATAAGAGAATTAACAGCACAATTGAAAGCCTTAGAACAAAAAGAAGCAAACACACACTAGAGGAGTAGATGCCAGAAAATAATCAATTGGAGGGCTGAAATCAATAAAATAGAAACCAGGAAAACTATATAAAACATCAATGCAACAAGAGTTGTTTTTTAGAGAAAATCAACAAGATAGACAAACATTTATCCAAATTAACAAAAAAGCAGAGAGAGAACATGCAAATTAATATCAGAAACAAAAAGGTGGACATAACAACAGACACAGAGGAAATACAGACAGCTTTCAAAACATACTTTGAAAACCCATACACCACAAATTTAGAAAATTCATAGGAAATGGACATATTTCTGGATAACTATCACTTACCAAAATTAAATCAAGAACAGACAAACAAATAGACCTATAACCCCCAGTGATATAAAAGTAGTCATCGAAAGCCTCCACCCCCCCCCAAAAAAAAAAAGCCCTGGGACAGATGGCTTCAGTTTAGAATTTTACAAGAAATTCAAAGGAAACTCTAACACACCAATACTCCTCAAATTTTTCTACACAATAGAAGCAGACTGTTCATTACCAAACTCTTTCTATGAGGCCACATTCACCTTGGTACCCAAACCTCACAAAGACACAACGAAGAAAGAAAACTACAGACCAATATTCCTGATGAACATCAATGCAAAAATACTCAATAAAATACTGGCAAAACAAATCCAAGAATACATCAGAGAAAGCATACACTATGACCAAGTAGGCTTCATCCCTGGGTTGCAGGGATGGGTTAACATGAAAATCCATTAACATGATCCACAATATAAACAAACTGAAAAAGAAAAACCATATTATCATCTCTCTAGAAGCTGAAAAAGCCGTCAACAAAATTCAACACCATTTCATGATAAAGGTCGTGGAGAGATAAGTAATAACAGGAACATACCTAAACATAAAAAAAGCAATATACAGCAAATCAACAGCCAAAATCAAACTGAATGGAAAGAAGCTTAAGGCAAATATATTCCTTCAAAATCAAGACAAGGCTGCCCTCTCTCTCCATATCTCTTTAATATTGTACTTGAAGTTCTAGCTAAAGCTATAAGACAACAAAAGGAGATCAAGGCGATCCAAACTGGAAAGGAAGAAGTCAAACTGTCTCTATTTGCAGATGATATGTTAGTTTACATAAGCAACCCAATAAACACTACCAGGGAACTCCTACAGCTGATAACCACGTTCAGCAAAGTAGCAGGATACAAGATGAAATCAAAAAATCAGTAGCCCTATATTATTCAGACAACAAAGGGGCTGAGAAAGAAGTCAGAGAAACATCACCATTTACAAAAGCCACAAACAACATAAAGTATTTCATGTTAACACTTACCAAACAAGTTAAGACCTACATAATAAGAACTTTGTGACTTTAAAGAAGGAAATTAAAGAAGATTCCAGAAAAATAGAAAGATTTCCCATTCTTTTGGATGGGTAGGATAAATACAGTAAAAAGCAATCTAGAGATTCAATGCAATCCCCATTAAAATACCAGCATCATACATTACTGTTTATTACACCCTGGCAAGAGTTTCAAATAGAACTACAGTCAAGAATTTTCTGCCACAAAAGGACTATCTCACTACAGACCAGGTTGCAGAAATACATAGACAGCTGACCTGAACAAGGAAGAGCTAATGCCCCCCCCCCCAGACTGATAGCTGGGAATCCAGAATGGGACTGACTCAGAGCCCCTGAATATTGGTCTCAGCTAGAATGTCTGAGCAGTCTAAGGGACTCAAACAGTGGAACCAGGATGTATTCCTGGTGAACAAAAGGATTGAGGACACTACCCCCATGGAGGGACACTCCCTTAAACTAGAGACAGGAAAGAAGCCCTTGTCCCTACTTCAAATGACTTGACAGATCTACATGACCCCACCTGGATGGCAATGCCCTACATGTGGAATTGGGGTAGGGAGATGGGGTAAGGGCGCATGTGAGGGGGGGAGAGAGTATAAGAGGGAGGAAGGGAGGGATCGAGGGAGATAGAGGGAACTGGGATTGATATGTAAAGTAAAAAAATAATAAAGTAAAATATATAAAAGGGAAAAGTTAAAAAAAAAGTAGGTGCAGTCTAGGCACACCACATACACACACACACACACACACACACACACACACACACACACACACACACACACACACACACACACCACAAGGCCAAGGGAGGGATGGAAGGAGGGAGAGAGAAAAACAGAAGGGAATTGGAAATATAAACAATTAAATTGTAATACAATCATGTATACTTAAATGGATATTGAATGCTAGCAAAGAGATAAGAGTCCAAGGTTAGTACATTCTAATAATTAGAGAATGAAAAGATGGAAATGTAATCTAAAAAGACAGCAAAGTATATTTAATATGGGAGGGAAGATAGATCTCACAATTGGATAAGAAGAGCTTTGAAGTACAAAAGTTTTTTCTCTTTTTTTAATTTTCATCTTTATATTACTTTTTTGTCTTACTTTATATCTTTTATTTTTATTTATTTTATGTTTTGTTTTGAGATAGGTTTTTTCTATGTATTTTTCCCTGTCCTGGAACTACCTATGTTCACCAAGCTGGCCTTGAAATCACAGTGTTCTCTTTGCTTCAGCCTTCCAATGCTGTGATTAAAGGCAAGTGCCACCATGACCAGCTACTCAATTTCTTCCTTCCTTCCTTCTTACCTTCCTTCCTTCCTTCCTTCGTTCCTTCATTCATTCCTTCTTTCCTTCCTTCCGTCCTTCCTTCCTTCGTTCCTTCATTCATTCCTTCTTTCCTTCCTTCCGTCCTTCTTTCTTTCGTTCTTTCTTTCTTCCTTTCTTTTTTGATAACATTTTATATAAATTTGAAATAAGATTGTTTTTACATGATATCCCAGTTCCCTCACATTTCTGTACTTCCCTGTCCCCTCCCACTAACCCCCATCCTATCTTCTCTCTGCTCCCCAGGGAGCAGACTTCCATGGGAAGTCTTCAAAGTCTGCCATATCATTTTGAGCCCGACGTAGACCCTCCTCCATATTATAGGCTGAGGGAGTATTCCTCTATACTAGTGATGAATACTGATTCATTAAAAGAGGCCCCCAAAACTGCCAAGCCCTCTTAACTAACACCCATATTCAGGAAGTCTGGGTTAGTCCTATGTTGGTTTCCCAGCTGTCAGACTGGAGTCCATGAACTACTACTTGGTCAGGTCTGTGGGATTCTCTAGCCTGCTCTTCACCCCTTTTCTCATCACTCCTCCTCCTCCCTTTCAACAACTGGATTCCATGAGTTCAGCTCAGTGTTTAGCTGTGGGTGTCTGCTTATTCCATCAGTTACTAGATGAAGGCTCTAAGACAGCATATAAGGTCGTCATCAATCTCATTATCCATTATATGGGAAGGGCATTTAAGGTAGTCTCTCCACTATTGTTTGGATTGATAGGGTCAAACTTGTAACTCTCTGATCATTTTTTGAGTGCCAGATTTCTCTGAAAACTTATAAGAGATCCCTCTATTATGGTAATTTTTTCTTGTTCTCTATTCTTTCCTGACATGATCTTCCTCCTCCTGTAACTATCATATCTAATAAATCTTGGCCTCAAAGATGGCCCCTGCATGAGGTAAATGTTCAATTCTTAGGGATTGGAACCCTGTCTCATGTAAAACAAAGCACGAGATGGATTGAATGTATAGGACCAGAAAGACAGAGAGGAAGGTTGAGACCATATGTGGCTGATGTAGTGATAAATTTATGGGGTCGTGATCTATTACAGCAATGGAATACACAGATTAACATTCCTCCAGTATTAGATAGGAGCCATAAACAACCTCATGATTGTGGAAAAAAAATACTGTTAAGTACTATACAAGACAGATACCAAATATCCAGGCAGTACAAAATCAGAATACAAGTGCTGAACAAACAGAGGAACCAAAAGCCCTACCTTTAAAATGGCTAACAGAGGAACCTGTCTGGGTAGGACAATGGCCTATGACCTCTGAGAAGTTAGAAGCTTTAGAAAGCCTGGTTCAGGAACAGCTAAATGCTGGACATATTGAGGAATCAACCAGCCCTTGGAATTCTCCTGTATTTGTGATCAAAAAGAAATCTGGTAAATGGAGAATGCTTACAGACCTGAGAGCCATCAATAAAGTTATCCAGCCAATGGGCTCTCTACAGCCTGGAATGCCCTTGCCTTCTTTGATACCCAAAGAATGGCCTATTATACTTATTGATTTAAAGGATTGCTTCTTCACTATACCTTTACAAGAACAAGACAAAGAGAAATTTGCCTTCACTGTACTTAATTACAATAATTCTCAACCGGTGAAGAGATATCAATGAAAGGTTTTGCCACAGGGAATGCTAAATAGCCCCACCCTGTGTCAATATTTCGTACAAAAAACGTAAGAAATAATCCATAAACAGTTTCCACAATCCATAATCTATCATTACATGGGTGATATATTGTTAGCTGACTCGAAAGGAGAAATATTTAAAAAAAAATTGTTTGAGAAAGTAAAGGAAGTTTTACCTCGCTGGGGATTACAAATTGCACCTGAAAAAATACAAAAAGGAGAGTCTATCAACTACTTAGGATATAAAATAGGTCTACAGAAAATTAAACCATAAAAAGTACAGATCAGAAGAGATTGCTACCAGACTCTTAATGATCTTCAAAAATTACTAGGAGAGATTTTTCAACTGCAAACCATCATTGGAGTAGAAGGGCATGATTTGAAAAACCTGAAAATGGCCCTAAAAGGAGATAAGGACTTGAATAGTCCACGAATACTATCAGCTGAAGCTGAGAAGGAATTAGAGTGGGTAGAAAGGAGGATACTAGAAGCACATGTGGACCGTGTGGATCCAAACCTAGACTATATTCTGGTTATATTACCATCTAGAGAATATCCTTCAGGGATTTTGATGCAGAGAGAAGATATCATATTAGAATGGATATTCCTACCACATAAACAGAATAAAAAACTAAAAACATATATATAAAAGATATCTGACTTGATTATAAAAGGTAAATTAAGACTTCGTCAGCTAATAGGAAGGGACCCAGCAGAAATTATAATACCTTTAACTAATGAGGAAATTTCTTCCTTATGGAAAGATAACGAATATTGGCAGAGAGCTTGCAGTAACTTTTTGGGAATGATTAGCAACAACTATCCCAAAACTGAGAGAATCAAATTCATAAAGAAAATGATTTGGATCCTTCCCTGCATTGTAAGAAAAACACCTATTTCTGGAGTTCATACATTCTACACTGATGCAAACAAATCAGGTAAGGCAGGATATAAATCAGGAAAAATTAGCAAAGTGGTTCAAAGCCCTTAAAATTCTGTACAAAAGGCAGAATTGTATGCCATTCTCATGGTACTTATGGATTTTAAAGAACCCCTCAATATAGTTACTGACTCTCAATACGCAGAGTCGTTTTACACATTGAGACTGCAGAATTTATTCCTGACAATACAGAATTAACTTCATTGTTTATACAGTTACAAGATACTATCAGAAAGAGGACTCATCCTATATATATAACACACATCAGATCCCATACGGGTCTGCCAGGTCCTCTAGCACAAGGCAATGATGAAATTGATTGTTTATTGATAGGAAGTGTGCTATAAGCCTCAGAGTTTCATAAGAAACACCACGTGAACAGCAAAGGTTTAAAAAAGGATTTTTCTATCACTTGGGAACAAGCCAAGGAAATAGTAAGGAAATGTCCTACTTGCTCATTCTATAACCAAACTCCTTTACCACCAGGCAGTAACCTTAAAGGTATAAATAGGAATGAAATATGGCAAATGGATGTGTTTCATTTTGCAGAATTTGGAAAATTAAAATATGTACATCACACTATAGATACATTTTCAGGGTTTCAATGGGCTACTGCTCTGAGCTCTGAAAAGGCTGATTCTGTTATCACACACCTATTAGAGGTAATGGCCATTATGGGCATACCTGCACAAATAAAACCTGACAATGCTCCAGCATATGTCTCCAGCAAATTGAAACAGTTTTTTGAGTACTAAAAGATAAAGCACATAACTGGTATACCACACAATCCTAAAAGACAAGCAGTGGTTGAAAGATCCAATCGTACTTTAAAAGAAATGCTCCATAAACAGGCAGGAGGAACCAAAACAACCAAACACAGATTACATGCTTTATTAACATTAAACTTTCTTAATGCTGATGAAAAAGGAAAAACAGCTGCAGAAAGACACTGGACAATAGAAAAAAACTTCTGAACTAAATCAGCCAGTGTACTTCAAGGATGTACTGACCTCAGAATGGAAAGCAGGATATGTGTTACGTTCGGGTACGGGTTTTGCATTTGTATCTACAGGAGAAGAAAAACTATGGATACCATCTAAGTCAATCAAGATCTGAGTTGAACAAGAGAAACATCTTAATGAAGAGAAATGACAAGTCATCCAACAAATTAGGTCCCATGAGGTGTGCGGAGGCCTCTCAAAGGTAGGGGAAGTGTTCTGTTCTTGTTCTTACAGGAAAACAGAGAAAACCTATCATCAAACAGCCAAAAAACACTGAACATGTAGGTGCCTACAGAAGAGAAGACAGCTCTTCAGAAACAATCGCTTAAGGAAGCAGAATCTGATATATGGTAAAAAAAATATATTTAATTGTAGTAAACTATTTCTATACAGAAATCTATTTCTCTCTACTATCTAGTATTCCTGAAGTCCCAATTTATGTAAACCAATGCTGGCTTTGGAGTTGGATTTGGCTTTCCTTCTCTAAATTCAAGCATGTTGTTAAGATTAAATTCATGGTTTCTGCCTTAAATCAAGAAGCCAATTGGTGTAAGGCAGAAGAAAACAAAGTCTTGGAACTCATTTCTTATATGCAATTTTCTCCCTAAAATCCTAATTTTCTCACATACTTTTAATGTTTCTTGTTGTCTTTCCCTAATGCATACCTTAAAACTTGAAATTTTTACTTTAATATTGATGTGTAACTTTTCCACAAGGAATAATAACGATTCCTAACAGCAGTCTTTGAATTCTCCGGAAAGAAGATGGGGCCCCACATCATCGTTTCCACTTGACTCAACCTGATGCATCTGAACTACAAACATCACCCTAAAACCAGTTTGAGACTGTTTTGCTCGAGACAACTCATGAGTAGCTAGCTGTAATGATACACCATTTTATTACAACCTGGCCAGAGTTTCAAATAGAACTACAGTCAAAAATTTTCTGCCACACAGTGACTAGCTCCATATGTCACAGCCAGTTCTGTTGAGAAATTTGGTTGGTAAAAATTTTCTTCCTACAGAATCCATTGGAGCAATCATCGTCACATTTCAGCAGGAATTAACCTTAAGATAACGACGCCCCCTTTCCCTACTCTTGGAATTTTGGGATAATAGTCATCGTCTTCGGGTTGGTTTTAGTTATTTAGGATTGGGTGATGCTTACACTTGGGGTATCTTTTAGAAAGTAATAGGGAATGGTTGGGAAAGGTATGGCTTAGATGGGATATAGGTAGATTAGCCTATTTTCTTGAGAATTTGAGTAAGAATGAGATAGTATTTTACAGCTTACATTGTTATGTATTCTTATGTGGTAAGCTATGTAAAATTAAGTTTATATTTTGTTATATTGTGTTAAATCTTTCCACTTACAATGTTTTATGCACATTATTTTTTACCATATTCTATGTATGTATACTTTTCTTGTATTCAAGACATTTTGTGTATTGATACAATTTGGGATGTTTATCTTGCTACCCTTTATAGTTCTACCTCTTGTCTTGACATTTCTACTCTACCTCTATTTTAGGGATTTATATGTATGTATATGTATATAGTTATATTGTTTAAGTATTTGTTCCTGCTTTATTCAGGGAAGTTTTAATCAGTCTTTTAGCTAAGTTCCTGAGTATTAAAGATTATCTTCACTCATATTTCCTGTATCTATGAGATTAGTCAGATATAGATGCTTAATCTTCAGTCACTTCATAAACATGCAGAACTTGGCATTTAAATGTTTTAATATTAGTACTCCATTGACATGAGACACTGTTGCTCCTGACAGCACTGTGCACTTTCCTGAAAAGATGTTGAACACTGTTGTTGCTCCTGCTAGAGTTCATTCTCGCCTCAGTTAATGGCCTATTGGGCAAAGAATTGCCCCCACCTTGACCACTGATTTGGACTTGTGGTCCTATGTGCTTGCAGGAGACAAATATAGAAGACTGCTTGACCTTGCCAAGTCAGGGTAAGACAGCCATTCTACCTCCCTGCTGTTGTTGTGGTCTGTCAAGTTCTCTTGTCCTTAGCCAAAACTGGGTGTATCAACGTTGATGTGAGACCTAGGGTGACTGTCCAGGTGGCTTGCTGTTTCTGTCCTTGCTGCACCTTTTGGAAGTTGTCCATCCGCACTTCCTGTCTATTCTAGTATTGTTATTTTCCTTCTCAGGTCTTGATGAGGTTGAAGATTAAACTATCACAACTATTATTCTCTCTTCCTAGTTAGCTATATTAGGTACTAGACTTACATTTTCCAGCTTAGGACAACTCTATTGTCAACTCCATTATGCCTTCACCCTAGGACTAGATATGTAGGTCATTTTGTTCTCAATTTTCCTTTTCTTAGAGCACACTTGTTATTCACTGTTTTGTATATAGTTTTGTATTAAGCATAAATCTTTTCTTTAGACTAAAAGGGGAATTGTAGTGAGATAGTCCTTCTGTGGTACTGACCACGCCCATTGGGGGATGGAGCCATGGGCGGAAGTGACCTGTGGAAGGAGGTCGGAGGGAGAGCCGGGAAAAGCTCTCTTGCCGGCATGACTTGAACAGGAGAGGATTGGGTTGAATTTCCTGGTGTTCATCTGTCTAGGTTGAAAGTTATTCTTCCCTGAATAAACATCTATTTGGCCTATTTGTTTATCCTGATCCTTATTTAACCGCGATATCCTTCATCATGTCTACCTGTCTTCTTCTCTTCCTCCTCCTGACTCCCTCTCCCCAATCCCCATGCTCCTAATTTATTTGTCTCTCTCCCATCTTCTCCAGGGGACCATGTATGTCTCTCCTAGGGTCCACCTTGTTTACTAGCTTTACGAGCTGTGTGGATTGTAGGCTGGTAATCCTTTGCTCTATGGCTAAAAGCCATATTCAAATGAGTACATACCATATTTGTCTTTTTGTGACTTGTTTACCTCACTCAGGATGGTTTATTCTAGTTCCATCCATTTGCCTGCAAATTTCAAGATTCTGTTTTTTTTTTTTTTAATGCTGAGAAATATTCCATTGTGTAAATGTACCACAGTTTTTCCATCCATTCTTCAGTTGGGGGATATTAGGTTGCTTCCAGGTTCTGGCTATTACAAATAATACTGTTATGAACATAGTTGAACAGATGTCCTTGTTGTATGAATGTGTATCTTTTGTGTATATGCCTAAGAGTGGAATTACTGGCTCTTGAAGTAGACTGATTCCCATTTTCCTGAGGAACTGCCATACTGATTTCCAAAGTAGCTATAAGAATTTGTACTCCCACCAGAATTAGAGAAGTGTACTCCTTTCTCCACATCCTCTCCAGCATAGTCTTTGGTATTTTTTATTTTAGTCATTCTAACAGGAGTAAGATTTGATTTGCATTTCCCTGATGGCTAAAGATGTTGACCATTTTTTTAAGTGTCTTTCAGCCAGTTTAGATTCCTCTATTGAGACTTCTCTATTTAGTTCTGTACCCCACTCTTTACTTGGTGTTTTGGTAACTAGCATCTTGAGCCCTTTATATTTTGGAAATCAGCCTTCTGTCAGATGTGGGGTTGTTAAATAAGTTTTTCCATTCTGTGCCCAGCCGTTTTGTCTTGCTGACTATTTCCTTTGCCTTACAGAAGCTTTGAATTTCAGGAGTTCCCTTTTATTAATTGTTGATCTCAGTGTTTGGGGTACTGGTGTTATGTTCAGGAGGTGGTCTCTTTTAACAATTCATTCAAGGATCCTGCCGACTTTCTCTTTTTAAGAGGTTTAGTGTGGGTGGATTTTTGTTGAGGTCTTTGATGCATTTGGACATGAATTTTGTGCATGATGATACATATAGATCTATCTGCAGTCTTCTATCTATCTATCTGAGTCAGCATCCAGTTATGCTAGCACCATTTGTTGATAATGCTTTCTTATTTCCATTGTATAATTTTAGCTTCTTTGTCAAAAAATCAGGTGTTCATAGGTGTGTGGGCTAATATGAAAGTTTTCAGTTCAGTTCCATTTGTCCTTTTGTCTGTGTTTGCACCTATACCAAGCTGTTTTCAGGATTATAGCTTTATAATAGAGCTTGAAGTCAGTGATGGAAATGTCTCCAGAAGATCCTTTATTGTACATGGTTGTTTTCATGTATCCTGGGTCTTATTTTTTCTAAATAAAGCTCTGTATTGTTTTTTCAAGGTCTGTGAAGAATTGTGTTGGCATATTGATGGGGATTGCATTGAACCTGTTGATTGTTTTTGGTAGGATTGCCATTTTTACTATTGGTCCTACCTACCCAAGATCATGGGAGATCTTTCTGTTTTCTGGTATCTTCTTTAATTTCTTTCTTTAAGACTCAAAGTTCATATTATATAAGTCTTTGACTTTTTTGGTTAGCATTACCCCAAGATATTTTATGTTGTTTGTAACTATTGTAAAATGTAATGTTTCTCTGATTTCTTTCTCAGTCCCTTTATTATCTGTATATAGTGTGGATACTGATTTTTTTTTTTTTTGAGTTAATCTGGTATCCTGCCACTTGGCTGAAGTTGTTTATCAGCTGTTGGAGTTCCCTGGTAGAGTTTTGTGGATCACTTATGTAAACTATAACACCATCTACAAATAGTGAAAGTTTGTTTGACTTCTTCCTTTCTAATTTGTATCTTCTTGATCTCCTTTCTGTTTTACTTATCATTCTAGCTAAAACTTCAAGTACAATATTGAAGCGATATAGAGAGAGTGGGTAGCCTTGTCTTGTTCCTGATTTTAGAGTGCTTTTAAATATATAAAAGGACTGATAGTTAGATTGTGAAACATTAACTCTTGTTTTCATCATCAGAGCTGCACTTTAGAATTAATTAATTACAACCTAATTTCTCTTTGGATGTTATTGTGGTTATTTTTTGTCAACTTGATACAAAGTAGAGTCATCTGTGAAGAAGGCACCTCTACTAAAGAATTTCCTCCATCAAACTGGCCTGAGGGCCTGTCTGTGGGGCATTCTTTTGAATAATGACTAATATGGGAGGGTCAAGCCCAATGTGAGAAGAAGGACCCCTGTGAAGATGCTTGGTGTGTATAAAAAAAAATCAAACTGAGAAAACTGAAAAATAATTTTTGGTTTCAATTCTTGCATCTAGGTTCCTGTTTGTGTTCCTGTCTGGCTTCTCTGGATGATGGATTTCAAACTGAAATGCAGATAAATCTTTTTCTTCTCCCACTTGTGTTAAGTCAGTGCTTTACCAAGCAGCAAAACAGCAAACCAGCACAAACAGTTGACTTACAGTGTCCTGGCTCAGTATAAGTACTTCCATTTTATAATTGTGATAGAGGTATGAATTCTTTTCTCTTCATTTCAGTGAAATGGAAATAAAAATATAAACACAAATATATCAGATGAGTTAAGAGAATACATATTTTTAAATGTTCAGAAACCTTCCCAGGTTTCTCACAGATATATCAAGTTATTTTGATTTGGGATATAAGAAAGCATGCATTGTGGATGTTGGCTTTGAGAAAGCAACTGAAGAGAATTTTATGAAATAGCAGAGAAAGAGTTTTAAATCTAGGAGAAATACATAAATTATAAAGAATGAGGTTCAGAAAAAGAACCGCAACTGAATTTTTCCTAGAAATTATGTGTTGATAATAAATAAGCCTGGGGCAAAGAGTTGAGTATATCAAAATGACAGGCTAAGCAAACTGGATTTTATCTTGCAGATAGCAAAAAAAAAAAAAAAAAAAAAAAAAAAAAAAAAAAATTAATTATTCTTGAATAGGTGATTAAGCTAATCAGGATAAGGTTTCAAATATTGGTATATTATCCTAGAAGTTGAGAGTAAGCTGATGATGTCCAGGTGTGAGCCAAAAATAAGAGCAGGAGAATGAAGAGGAAGAAAAGATTGATGGATGATGCTACTGTATATTTGCATGGGAGTAAAAATTCCGGTATGTGCTTTTGGAGATTTATAACATGTCAATGTGCTGTATATATTTAATAAAAAAGAAGAGATTTTAATATTCCATCAGAAAGTAATGATAAATAAGTGGACAAATGTATTTAATCAAATTATAAAATGATCATGTCATTAATTTTCACAGGATATTCCATAAATACAATCACAATTTTATTTTTTTTTTACTCTGTGAGATTATATTACATTCAATTATTTTTTTCACCTTCATTTCCCCCATTGAACCCATCATATGTACCCCCAACTGCCTGCAATTGAAGGAGACTGTTTCAGAAAACCACAACCACTAAAATTACAGAATTTGTGAACTCATTCCCAGCAGATATAGCTACAACACAACTCCTCTGCTGAGGCTTGGTGGATCATTGAGGAAGTATGGAGCCAAAAGATTGTAATTTTTATTATTGAGCTATTGTTGATTTATCGTGTGTGTGTGTGTGTGTGTGTGTAAGCCATCGTGCATATTAAGAAATACAAAGTCAGATAAAAATTTGAAGCCAGATTTTTCCTGCCACCACATGGGTTCTGTGAATCAAACTCTGTTTCTAAGCTTGGTGGCATGTGACTTTACCCGATAAACTATCTCATAAGGCCTATTTAGCATTATTCTGTTTCATATAGCTATCAGCTAGGAGAATTAAAAATATTTAGAGAAATTCATTAACTGAACCAACATAAATTATGTTGGGATGAATAATGATAATGCTTCCTTCAAATGGGTTTTCAGTCTTATCTACCTGAACTTCAATTGTTTTAATCATTGTTGGAATAGAGGTATTGAAATCTCCATGTCTTATTGTGTATTTTTTATTCACTCCTGTCTTGATTTTTTATATGTAGTTTTTAATGTATAACATTTCATCAGTATAAACTTTCTTCTTAAAGCACAAAATCACTATTTAAACCCATTGTACATGGATACTGCACACTTACCAGTCTTCCTTATATAAACTTTCTGACTCTTAATATAAAGTATGTCTTCTTTGTTGTTCTTATGAGTTAGTGCTTTTGGTCACTCTGAATACCAGTTTTTGATAGAGGTATGTAATTAAATTACTGAAGTGACCAACATCAGTTGATTTTTGAACAGGATGAGAGGTAGGTATCGATTTTCATTTTCCTAGTTGTAGAAATCTAGAAATCCTTGTGTATTGTGGTGGGGGAATGTCCAGGGACATGGGAGGGAAGGAGGAAGGGAGGGAGACAGAGGAAAATGGGATAGATATGTAAAACAAGAAAAAAGAAAAAAAACATTCAGTAACCTAGTTCCATTTGCTGAAGGGACAGTAGTTTCTACAACTTACATTTTTTTGGTATCTTTGTCAAAACTAAGGTTGCTTTAGCAGTGTGGGTCATTGGCACCCTATTAGATCTATTCTGGCTGATATTTTGTCAACTTGACATAGCTATAGTCATTTTGAAAGCGTGAACCTCACTTGAGAAAATGTCTCTTTAAGATTGACCTATAGGCAAGTCTCTGGTGCATCAACATAATCATCACCATTACATTAATGAGTGATGTTGAAAGTCCAATCAGTAGTGGATATTTCAATCTCTGGGTAGGTGTCCCAGGATTGTATAAAAATGCAAGCTGAGCAAGCCATGGAGAATGTGATAAGACACATTCCTCATGGTCCGATTCATGTCCTAAGCTCCAGGATTCTACTGCACTTAAATTCCTGCTTTAACTTCTCTAGATGATGGGCTTTGGATTAGTACATGGAAGTCAAATAACCTCCTCCCCAAGATTCATTTGATAATAATGTTTATCAGTATAATAGAAAAGCAAACCAAGACACCATGAATTTACATTTTTTTTTTTTTTTTTTTTTTTTTGGTAGCAGTGTCATACCCTTTTGCATGGCTGTGCGAAGAGTTGGGAGTGGGTAACTTCAGAACCGATGCTAGAGTTCCTGCAAATCTTTGGAAAAATCATTATGTAAAGAATACTTTGTGACAGGTTTCTTGTACTACCAAATAAATTATGGAATATTGAAGAATATTAATTATAAATTCATTTAATGTTTACCTATTTAAAAAACAAATTTTTGGACTTCACACTTGGAAACTTGGAATACTTGAACAGCAAGACTGTAACGAACTTCCCAAATCAATTGTCTTTGTCTCAAATAAAGAAAAAAAAATCATTTTTAGTGTCAATTTTGACATGGATACTAATTTCAATCACAATTAACATAGAGCAGTAATTGTATGTGTTTTGTTTCTGAACTTGTATGAATCCATAGTTCTGGTTAAGCATTCATTACTCTTAAGTCTGTTTGTGAAAGTGTGTCTAAAAGACTAAAGCATTTGAAGTGATAAATACATACAGCAGATTGTCCTTATTCTGTTTGTCTAAACATGAGAGTGTCAGAATATTACAAAAGAACAAAACTCTCTGCCCAAAGGCTTGAAGGCTCAAATTGAGACTTTGATCTTCTCCTGCCATCTGTGCCATGTATGATGCCAACCTATGCCTTATTATGATGTCCTGGCCTGGAAACCAGGCCTTAAGCTCTCTAGCCTTAAGCATTTAATCTTAACCTCCTCTCTCCCTCTCTCTCCCCCACCTCATTCTCTCTCTCTCTCTCTCTCTCTCTCTCTCTCTCTCTCTCTCTCTCTCTCTCTCTCTCTCATACATACATACTTTCTACATTTAGACACAGTTTTTTTTACTCATTAATCTCATTTGAACTTGAATGTGCAACTATGACATATAAAACTTATGTAAGTAAAATAAGGTGTTTTCATTTGTTCACTTATATTTTGTTGAATTTATACTAAATAGGAGAAAATGAGGATATCAATACCATAGGTTCTGTTGACTAGACATTACCAGAAAGCCTATAATATAATGTATTCGGGGCTAAAGCTTTGAGTTACATATTCAAAAGTCATAGAGTAAGTGATGTATAGAGACTATAAACCAAGAAGTTTAACATAAACACCCTCCTTTAATTACTGTGTTATGCAGTTCAGTTTCCAATATTATAACCATTTTACAATGCTCATCCTATATATCAAAGAATAGACATATTTCCATCTTGTAGTGTCTTCTTCAACTTCAGTGTTTTAAAAGTTTTATTGAAGAATTATTTCACTCTTTAAAATGTTTTAGTCTTCTATAATTTTATTTTGTTGGAAGCTATTGCGAATAAGGCTTTTTTCCCCTTAATTTCATTCTTTATAATGTTCTTTAACTGTTCTTGAGATGTGGTACTATTTAAAAAGAGTACGGCCTTGTTGGAGGAACTGTGTCACTGTGTGTGAATTTTGAGGTTTCAAGACTATTCCAAGAAACTTTTTTTCTGTTGCCTTGGAACCAGGGTGTAGAATGCTCATATACCTCTCCAGATACATGTCTGCCTGCTGCCATGCTTTTCACCATGATGATAATGGACTAAACATCTGAAACTGTAGTTAAGCCACAGTTAAATGTTTTCTTTTACAAGAGTTGTCATAGTCGTCATATCACTTCATAGCAATGGCTCAGACACAGGAAATGAAAATTTTCTGGAACAAACTGCAGTAAGATAGAAAAAATTTCCAGGATTGGCAAATATGATTACATGAAATTAAAAGCTTTTTTTATAACAAAGAATCACAAGGATAAAGAATATAGAGAAAAAATCTAGAGTATAAAGGAACTATTTCTAACACTGCATCATATAGGATTTAGTACAAAATTATCTAAGAAAGTGAAACAAATAAAGCGTATCAGTCAAATAAGGTAATAAATTGAAGAGACTATTCTCAAAATATGAAGGATAAATGAACAAAATACTTGAGCAATTGATCAGCATTCTTAGCCATCAGAGAAATGCATATTTTTTTCACAGTCTGGGATTGATAGCTATTAAGATGTAAAAATGACATCAGTTATTTTTATTATCAAAGTTTTTAAGTGTTAATATATTTTGAGCATGTTCTCTCACCCCCTCAGTCCTTCCAGTTCGTCCCCACCTCCTGTCACTGTTTCAACCTTATATCTTATAGTTCGTAAGCTCAGTGTTGCAGATAAATACTTCTCTCCTGGGTAAGTGGGAAGAGTACCTTCTAGCACCATGAAATTTAGCAGCGGAGATGTAGTTTCTAGTTGTGCACCAACTAGATTTTTTCATGACCTAACACATAAGTAAATGGTGTCTTCAGCAATATGTCTAAACTATCAGGCTGTGGAGAGTAATCAATAACAATCTTAATAAGTGTGTGATGTGTATGGATATCTATGGGAACTCTCTGGCCAACAATTAAACAAGACAGTAAGATGTAACTTAATCCTAATACACACACACACACACACACACACACACACACACACACACACACACACACGGAAGCTTCTATAATAGATTTAAGAACAGCTTATCAAAAAGCCTTTAGTGTTAGGTATCCCTTCCCATACTCTTTCCTTTATTCTGCCATCCCATCCTCCTCATTTAATGACTGTATTTTAGATTTCTCTTTTTATAATGGCATTTTCTATTACTCTAATTGGAAGATCTTCTCTTCCATTTTAGTCCCTTAAGAATGTAGAATTTATTTAGATTATAGTACCCATATAAAGAAACTGAAAAGCTAATACCCACATATAAAAGAAAACACAATATTTGTCTTTCAGTGTGTGTGTCATCTTACTTGAGTTGATAGCTTCTAGCTCCCTCCATTTACATGCAAACTTGATAATTTCATTTTTATTAAGAGCTTAATAATATTCCATTGTGTAAATTTACCACACATTCATTTTCCTTTCATCATTTGATGAACATCTAGGCTGTTTCTAATTTTGGGATATTGTGAATAGAACAGCAAAGAACATGAAATCACAAGTATCTCTTCAAATTCTGGCAAGAATGTGGGGCAAGATCTCTTATTCATTGCTGTTTTTTAAACATACATTTGGGTAGCCATTGTACACAACAACCTGAAAACTGAAAGTAAAGTATCATACAACCCAGTGATACCAGGGTATATATTCATTTATAAGCATAAATATATATATATATATGTATATATATGTATTTACATATGTACATATATATGCATCCACTTAAATGCATATATATGACATTAAAACAACATATTAAAGAAAAATTGCACATCCATGTAGCTGCACTCTTCACAATACCCAGGAAATTTGACAAGCCCAGGTGCTTATCAACAGACTGATTAAAATATCAGAACATGTATACAATAGAAATTTTGCAGTCTAAAGAAAAATTAAATCATGATCATAATATTTTCAGAAAAATGGGTTCTTCTGGTTATTATTATGTTAAAATAGAGACAACTCAGAAAGATGAATACTTTCTCTCACTCTGTCTCTCTCTCTCTCTCTCTTTGTGTGCACATGCATGCTTGCATATGTTCTTCTTCATTACCATAATATAAACAATCAAGATAATTTAATCTATTATGTGCCACCTTATAGTATATTTAGTAAAGATAGACACATGTATGATGCATAACTGATCCTAAAATGTTAGCATTTAAGAATTTAGGTTGATCCTAATAAGCATTTTAAGGTGCTGTGGGGACAATTTGGTGCATAAAGTATTTGTCTTTGAAAGTATAAGGACCTGAATTGGAATTCTCAAGCACACATAAAGCTGGATTTTTTTTTTTTTTTTTTTTTTTTTTTGTAATCTCAGTGTTTTACTACAAGTGGAGGAGGCAGAGATGGAGAACTCCAGAAAGGTCACAGGCCAGTAGTCTAGATTATGCAGTGGGAACCACAACATATCCTATCTTTCCAAACAAGGCAGGACTAAAGAATCAATATTTGAGATTGTCCTCTAACCTCACACATAGGCCTACCCTCATACATAAAAATTTACACATAAGAACACACACATATACACAAGTGCCTGTGCGCACACATTTTGAACCTCTTCTAAACAATCAGGCAAAGATATCACTTAAAATGAAACTTCTTCCTTAACTCTTTATTTAAATTAAAATAATCATGTTTTACATGCAAATCCCAGTTCCCTCTCCCTCCCAGCCTCCCATTCCCCCTAACATCTTCCCATCACACCCCCATCCACTCTTCAGAGAGAGAGTGAGGCCTCCCATGGGGGGTCATCAAAGTCTGTCACATCATTCAGGGCAACACCAGGGTCCTCTCCTGTTGTATTTAAGCTGAGGAAGTTTCTCTCCATACAATGGGCTCCAAAAACCCAGTTCATGGGTAAAGATACATACTGGTTAAGAAAGATTATATGTCATCTTGATTTCGTAGGAGGTACAACTGGTAGGAAGTTCTTAGTGTGTAATTCATTTTCAGAGTTGGAATGAGGGGAACAGTATTCAAAAATCAGTTAAGCATCTATTATAAGAGAACCATGTAGTTGTTGTTATAAAAGTAAATCTGAATGCCAGTTCATTCCTGCTTTCAATTACCTGAAACAAAATAGCATTCACAAGACCTAAGTTTTATTATTGAAAGAACTTCTACTTCTTCTACATATACCGTCAATACTTTGTTTATTCTGAGCCTATGAGAGAAGGTCCTATGCTGAATTTTCTGAAGGTTCTAACAAATCCCACAAACAATGCATAAAGATATGTGAATGAAATTATAAAGTCATGAAATATCTCAACAATCATATGTCTCTACAGATCTGAAAATCTTATGCTATGGAGAGTTTTGTTCAACATCAGTATAGTCCTGTTTATTTTGGTCACTTAATTAAAGTGAGCCTCTCTGTTTATTGTATTAACTAAAGCATATCAACGCTGTTGAACCTTCCTTGATGAACTTTCCATGAGGACAGTGAGTGAGGTAAGCCCTTCTAACTCATTGTAAGTATGTAAAGATCCTGGGCAATTCTGTGTTATCAAATTGAACACAAGTCATGCTGTTCTTTTTCTTAAGTGGGCAGCTCTCTTTTCCTCAGAATATTCTTGGGAAGAGAACTCCTTGTCAGAACACAGCCACCTTCAAGAAGCAACACTGGCCATACGGAAAGGCCACCTATCAGTACTCCAGGAAACAGCATTAGATGAAGTCCTATCCAACATCTAGCATCAACTTCCTGTCACACGGAGGAGATATTTTGGACTTGTAACTCACAAAGCTTAAAAATACTTACACAGCTTAAAATATATCTGCAGGGTACATGGGAGGAGTTGGAGGGAGGAAAAGAATAGGAGAAAATTATGTAATTACATTTGAATTTTAAAAATATACATGAACATTTATCAAAATGGTAGGCTCCAATTAAAATGACTAGTTGATCAACCAGATACTCTAGAAATCAGTGTGGTGAAACCTAAGAGAGCTAAGAATAGATCTTACCTATAATCCAAATGCACTACTCCTTGAAATTTATCCAAAGGAATTAATATATTACTCCTCCAGAGACACTTGCTCAGTTAGATGGAGTACCACTCTATTAACAAGAGCTATGGAATGGAAGCAAACTATATATTTCAGCTAATGAATTGATAATGAAACATTCCATATGCACTATGGAATACTATACAGATATAAAGAATAAAAAATAAAATTTTCAGACAAATGGATGAAACTATTATGATTTTGATGAGTGATATAATCAAACATAGAAAAGCATTGGTTATATGTTGTCTCCTATCTGAGACTTCTACCTCCAAATTCCAGATATGGGTAACTTGGAGTAATTGTAAAAATCAAGAAAGTAGAAACTGACTATAGAAGAAAAGAGAAAAAACAGAGAAGACCACAGGAGGTTACCAGGGATTTGAATAGAGAAATGGGAAAAGCAGAGTTGATTTAATTAGGAAAGTGAGAAGAATACAGAAAAAAGGGGGGAAGAAGGTGAAATAAAAATAAGAATATCTTAAAAAGTCACTATCTATTAGCCTAAAATAGCATGTAACTTGTAGTCTAAATTATATATATATATATGGAATAATTCCTTGCTCAGTCTTGATTCCTGGGTGGGGGTGGGGAGGCTGGGCCCTGCTTCAACTGAATGGTGACTCCCCATGGTTGGCCTTACTCTTTCTGAAGAGTGGATAGGGTTGAGATAGGGGAAGGCTGATGGGGACAGGGAAGAGGAATTGTGGTTGCCATGTAAATTGAATTTTTAAAAAGTAGAGGATAAAGATAACAATGAGGAATATGTGGAAAGGGAAGAGGAAATAATAATATATATGGTTTTACTTGTCATGATGACTGGTTGAACATAAATTGAACATTGGTCAAAATGGAGATTGTACTAAAACATCCAAATTTTCAATGTTTAAATACCTAAACATTCAATGAGTCCTTGAAGTTGAAGGTAGGCAGAATATCAGTGTTTACCTCCATGGTCTTAGAAGAAAATAAAAAAAGATGTGACCTACAAGATAGTTCAATAGTGAAAAGCACTGGCTGCTCTTTCAGAGTACCCGAGTTTAATCTCAAGCACCCACATGTAGGCTCACAATCATCTTTAACTCCAGTCCCAGGGTATCAAATGTTATCAGGAGGTACCCATGTGGTACACAGATACATATGCAGACAAAACATCACTCCCAATAAAATAAAATACATTTAAAAACATGGAAATAAAATACCTAAGTGTTCTCTCTTAAATCAAAGATTCACTCTAGATATTCTTTTCTGAAAATTGGTTTTTAAATTTATACTTTATTATGTGTATGTGAATGGTGATATAGCCAAATATTTGTAGGTTCCTGGGGAGGCCAGAAGAGAATACTTAACTCCATGGAGGTAAAGTTATAAGCAGTTGTGAGCCACTCAACTTAGGAACTAGGAACTGAGTCTATTTTCTGGAAGAGCAGCAAGTGCTCTTATCTTAACTGTCTCCTGCAATAAATTAATGATATAAGCTATTGAAAAGCAATGCATAAGCAGATCTAGCATAAATTATGATCCAATCATCAAATTTTCATGAAATTAAATATTGTATTCTGATATACTTATCCTGTTCTATATTACATTTACTCTGAATTTCTATGAGATCAAACTGTTAAGATTCTGCATATGAGCTCATTCAGTATGTGTTTATGCAGCCTAGCTTATTTCACTTAACATAAGAATTCTACAATCCCACTGCAGTTGCTGCAGTTAAGAGGCTTTTATTTTTATTTTAATTTGTGCCTATCAGTCTATTATGCATGTCAATAATAATTTATTAACTTAATAGTTTGGGAACAGGCTTCATTCCTTGAATGCTAATAGTGCTGCAATAAACACGGGGATACAGATGTCTTTTTAACATACAAATTTCATCTCTTTTAAATACATACAAATATAGTAATCACATTTTCAATCTTTTCTGGGAACCACCATACTGTTTTCAATAGATAAGCACAATAATATTGGCTTCATTGATATTACAATGCTTGATGCAGTAATGGAATTCCCATTATTTGCAAATGAAAGTTGATAATTAAATATAAATGTTTTCTTATTTGGATAGAAAAAGAGGACATTGTAGAAATAAAGAGAAACGACTGCTACATTCAGCCTCTGCCTGGCTTTGCCCCTTCCCCAAACACAGACCCACAGTCTGCCAGGAAACTGAAGGAGGTTGGATGTAACTGCCACTGTGGGTGCTGATATATTTTGCACTTGCCAGAGCAGTCTCTTGGCTATACCCGCAGCAGTGTTGCCCAAACAGAAGATCTTCTGTTTTAAGGCTGAGCATGGCAGTCATTCCAGTCTTTCGCCTTCTTTTACCATTTAAATAAGTGGAAAAACATTTCCCTACTTTGCTTTGTAAAGTAGTTTGAAGAGAAATGATACCTATACATTTAATCTACAAGAGTTAATCAATTCTTGCAACAATTAGGGCAATTGACAAAGTTACTTATCATTCTACCATGTGGGATTTCGCAGTGTTAGGGTTCCTACTAAGAGGTTAATAGTTTTCATTAATGCCATCACCCTTTGGGGCCTTGTTTTCTTCTCAATGCTATTTAGAGCACTAATGCACCATGTGCTAAAATCATAGCCCTGGATACTCAGAAGCACAAAGCAGAAGTAACAGGCTGAATCAGTACTGATCTTGGAAAACACAGTCTGCTGAGACAGAAGTCTAAGAGAAAAAATTGGCAAGAATGATGAAAGAAGCTTCATGGAGAATGTGCCTTGTGGGAAAACCACCAAGGGAAAACTTAAGATAGAAGGTAATTGATGGCAAGGTTCACTTTTCTGAGGTGACATTTTAGAGAGCTTTTGGTATCTGTGTCTCTAGGTTGCTTTAAATGAAATTTGCCTAGACGTTAAAGGATGGGTCCTTTGTCTTTGGAGATCTTTTTGGCTGTTTAACTTGGGACTATGGACCAAGTCAATTTTGTCCCTTCCACTGCTAATGGGAATCAAAACTACATATTTTTTTCCTTACAGAAAAATATTAGTTATAATTATTCAACTTCTCCTTGCCTCAATCAAATCTTTTTTAATATGTAGCTGGCTCATATTGGTTAAAGCTTCATCTATATTTACTAATAGAAGCAATTCAGTGTCTGCTACATCTAATTTAAATCTAATCTTAATTCAAATATTCTGAAAAGAAATTTCAGTCAGCTTCAAATAAAATAACTAGCAGAGATGAAGAACCACTAATATAGTTATCAATAATATTAATATGTTTTGAACTAGTTTCAAATATGGCTCCTAATGGCCAAAGAATTTGGGCAAAACATGAGATTTAAGAGAAAGCATAATATAACCTTATGGAAAAGTAGAACTTTTGAGAATATAAGTAAACAGCTACTGTTTGTTCAGTGTTGTCAATCACATGAGGGGGTGGGTGACCAATGGGTATGTCTTAGTCTTACTGTTATGAAGAGTCACAATGGCCAAAGCACCTTATAAAAAACAGCATTTAATTCAATGCCCCCTTACAGTTTCTGAGGGTGAGTCCATGCTCATCATGTTGGGAGCATAAGAGCAGCCATACAGGCATGGGGCTAGAATGGTAGCTGGGAGTTTATATATAACACACAAGATGGAGGCAAAGACAGAGAGGGACACTGGGACTGACATAGGCTTTTGAAACTTCAGAGTTGACCCCCAGAGACATTCATCCTCCATTATGGCCATACTTCATACTCTTTCCTAAAACAGTTCCATCACACATATGAGCCTATGCAGGACATTTTCATTTATATCACCACATGGTTTTATTTTTACATCAGATTATATTGAGTGTGGGAATTTTATGTTTATACAGAAGATAGTCTGGGATGACAGCCATGGCTTGAATTTCCCTTCACAGAAAGCTGTATTTCTACCTACAGCTTGTTGCTTGTCTACACATGATCAAATGATGTGAACTTTGACTCAGTGAATGGTGTTTTTTATCATTTAGAAGTGTTTCATGATCAGGGACATGGCAAATCTCACTACTTACTTTTATGTCAACTTGAATTAAGTTACAGCCATTTGGGAAGAGAGAATCTCAACTAAGAAAATATATCCACAAGTTGGCCGTTAGGCAAGCCTGTAGGATGTTTCTTTTATCACTAAATTCCTAGTCTGAATTAAAATTAACTTACAATTTTGAAGAACAGCCCTTCCTTAGCTGGTTTAAGTAACAAGAACTTTACCCAAGATCTTCCCAGTAGAATCAATTTCTTTGAAACATGAATGCCTTGTATTTTCTCATTAATCTTCAGATTGCATAAGAAAGAATTACACACAAGGTTAACGATGAATAAATAGTTGGTGATTTATAACAAGAAGAAGAGAAGACTGAAACTTTTCATTATTTCTGCACTGACATGCAGACTTCAACATAGTTTATAGTTGATTATACTGTTAGCAACAATTAGGCAGTGGATTATCTGTAGATATGGTAATCCCTCAATACTCAGGGAAGGGAAGAGCACTTTTCACTATGGAAAGGTAGTGGGTATATATGTGTATATAGAATGAGATATAATTAGTGTGTTATTATACAAAGGAATTATATATAGTTAGAAGACAAATTTCTTTGGTGAGATAAATACTATTGGAGTTAGTGTGATGTTGATGAAATGCGACCATTTCATTCTTTCATCCTAAGAACTAGATTTAAGAGGAAATATTTGAACTCTTTCAAACTTCTTCTCTGAAAGCCAATCAGAAGCTGGAAATACTTTATTGGTGAAATGTCTTTGCCATTTATAACATGGTAAAAAAATAAACATACCAGTAGAACATGGAATATTCTTTGGCATTCCATCCTTCCAGGTTTCATTTTGTAGAAATAATCTGTGCAGAGCTCTGCTGTCTGTTTACTACTATCACTTCTGTTTCCTACTTTCACTTTTTTCTACCTTAGAAGATGTCTTATAGTCCCTTTAGTTACATCTTCTAGGGTCTTATTACACATATTTTCATTCTTAATCAACTCCCATAAGGCTAACATTTTGAAGAAAAATTCTAGTTAGTAGAGCTAATTTTGTACCTCTTTATTACTAACAGACAGATTTCTACTAAGCATTCATTCTCTCTCAGTATGGTACTGAAACTTTAAATTTCACATTCATACTACTTCCTAGTAGAATTTCTCAATTCACAAATAACCTTACAGTTCTGTAATTCTACTGATCAGTTTGTTTTACATTGTCCTACAAGTTGTGTATAATCTAAACACATGAACTCAATCTTTCATTATCATTTTTGTTTTGACAAAAATCATGCAAATTTATTTAAATGACAATAAAAATACCAATGAAAGTGCTTCAAAGTTTTCAGTTTGACCACTGTAGTGTGTCTTACACTGTCCATAAATAATTTTTCCTTCCTCAAGAAGCAAGCTCAGTTCTCACAAGATTCCTTTCAGAAGATGGTATTTCTCAGTAAAGAAGAGGAAGTTATGAGTCCAGAAAAGTTTCAGAGTCCAAATGTCTATGACTTTATTCTATGATCTTGCACTCATATTTAAATTGAGGTTGATAGAGTTTTTTTTTTTTTTCTTCATGGTTGCATCTGCATTGCTTAACTTAACCATCTACATATTAAGCTAAATGCAATTGGTTGTTTTAGAATCCTCCTACTCCCAGGACCTTCAGATGAATCCTATCCCTTACATTCATTTTCTCCTATATATATGTTGTTATTTAATTTTTGATGGTGATGGTTGTCTGTTTCCTCAAACTTGAGAAACTCATCTTTTAATGTTTTCAAAATTATTCACTGATATTTGCTTTAATATGTTAGTCTATACCTATTTGGTTTTATTTTACAGAAATGAACTTAGATCATATCCAAAAATAAATCCATAAATGTGAATTTATCTATAAATTTTCATCATGTGTACCATTATCCTTAATAAAATATTTACCTTAGATCTATTTGTAAGAATGCAAAAAAATGCCAGCATGTAATATTACATAAGAGATGTAGTAGTGTTTTTAAACTGTGACAGTTATTAAATATAGACAAAAAAACAAACAAATTACAAAAACATGAACAACAACAAAAAGAACCAACCAAATAAACTAAAACCAGCCAGAAAACAAACAACAGATATTTACTGAGTGATTTTGACTTGCATCCTACATCAATGTATCTCAGTTATGAACTATCTCTTCTTCAAATAAGTTTATATAATTATGAATTCTCTTTGCCAGATATTATTACTCACTATATTATTAACATTGAATATTTTAAGTGTTATATTTTTATAACACTTTAGTCCAAAAACTTATTTTCTATCATTTAAAATAGAGCTACTACGCTGAAATAATTACTCAACCCTTGACACATCATTACTTCTACACTACTCCAACAATGTGTGTGTTTCTGTGTGTGTGTGTGTGTGTGTGTGTGTGTGTGTATTTGTGATGTTTTATAGATACATGTACTTGTATTCATAGATGTGTGTCTGTGAGTATATGCACAAGTATGCATGTATAGGATAGACATTGATTGGGTGTCTTTCCCATAGGCTTTCGGCTTACCTACTGAACCAGGTTCTCTGCTGAAACCAGAACACACAGATTTAACTAGTCTAGCTAGATAGCTTAGCATGAGGAGCCATACCTGCTTATTTGTAGCCCTGTGAATTTGGGTCCTCATACTATTGCTGCAAGTACTTTATCCACGGAGTCATCTGCATAGCCCAAACCCTCACACTACTGGCTACAATATAATTTAGTTTCACATGAAATTATAATTATCATTAAAATTAACAAAAAAGCAATGACTAACTTAGAGCTATGGTATTATGTTGTGTTATGTAAAGCAGGTTTTCATACTTTGCAACATTAATCCTTGTGATAATAATTTGAATCAAAGTAACACTTTGACTTAGAGAAGAGGAGGAGGCTATTAATAATCCATAGTCATTACCTATTGCATGAAGCTGTGCTGTTTCTCTGAGTGTTCAATGTAAGTGAATGAAGAAAATATTTTCTGCATGGGATGTAATTTGCATTTAAAGAATCAAAACAAACATCAATTATTCACTTAAGCATTTTACTTAATTTATATACAAATACAAAGAAACTTTCAGTGATTACAACAGTGCAGGTGGATTTCCACAAGCTAAACACAGTTTTGTAACCAAAGCCCAGTTCATGAAATTAAACCTCTTGCAGTAAGTAGAAAATTCTCATATCAGTCTTCACTCATGAGAAGCACAGTCTGATACTTCAGCATTATACTTGCATCTTCTCACCTTGGAGATGAGTACATATATGGCATGTAAAGGAAACTCTCAGTACCGAGCTTCATTCTCTTCATTATATTTGTAGCAGTATCCCTAATTCTAGGTATAGATCTCATCACATTACTATGTTCTCAATCAAGACAAAAATATTTATTTTTTGTGTCTTTTCAATGTGCAATTTAATCATGTGAGTAGTAATAGCATAAACAATTTTGTAACATGTTTTAGGGATCACATTTTTATGAAGATTGTGTGGTCTCTGGTGTCTCCAAGTCTCCTTCTTGGTGATGCTGCCTAATAGTTTCCCAAAGGAGAAAAATCACTTTTCTTTTTATCAGAGAACTATGGGAAGTTGTCTTTCTCCTTTACAGTGTTTCCTCTTTTTGATTTGGTTTCTTGTTTTTCCATTCTCTTTTGTTTAAAGACTTCCATTTTCTTGCTTCCTCCTCCCCCATTTTTAACCTCTTTGTCTTTCTTTATATATTTTTATTTCATTTGTTTGCCCTTACTTTAGACACTCTGATGCTAGGTTTTTAATACTTCATTGTATTTTTAATGTGCATTGGGATAATTTAAGTGTTTGTTTAACATTTCTGTGAAGTACCCATCAAACATTTCCTCATTCCTTTCAGGGACTGCATTTTTTTTTTTTTATTACTTTTGAGATCCTTGTATTTCCAGATTTGCTCCAAACCAATCCCCTGGTCATGCTATTCCTAAATTTTAACTGGCTTTATGATGCCAGTCCATAACCAGATTATCTAAATTTTAATTCAACCTAACACAATTGTGACTCATATGAGAAGTATTTTTATTAATTTGTCTTTATTTATGAAAATATTCTAGAAGTGTGTGTATAATGTGAGGAAGAGGTGATTTTGCTTTGTTTACCAATAGGCACTTGTCAGAGCTTGTAAGAATGATAGAAACAATATCTCCCTTTATTTGATTGAATTACTGAATTTATTGTACTTCAATTATGTACATAGACAAATGTTTCTGAATTCTCTATCTTGTACTAATTGCCTTATTGCTGCAGTTCTAAACTGTTTTAATTACTCAACATTTTCCATATGTCTTTAATTTCAGAATTCTTCTTCTTTGACATATGTTTTCCAATTACAGGCACTACACACACCCCAACACTTCTGGAATTTGACTAAAATTATATTTATGCTACATATTAACTTGCTTAAAACCAAATGTGTAATCAAATTCCTTCTTTTAACCTAGGCACATTCTGTATCTCTCCCAATTTATTTGTTTCTTAGTTACAGTTTTATTTCTCATCCCAGAAGTATGCCAAATTGCTTAGATTTGCCTATAGGACTCTAATGATTATCAATTATATTAAAATAATATTGTAATTTGAAAGTTTTCTACTTTCTAAATGTCATTATAATAATGTAAGCTGTATTTGTGCATAGATACTTTATTAAAAATTTTAAAATTCAAGATATGTAAATTTCTACAATGATTGAATGAATAGAATGGTAACTTTTAAAGCAGGACAAAAGTATGAAACACAGACTCGTTATTGCTTTCTGATAGCATTCTGTAAAATGGATACAACTGAATGAAAATTTTATGAATATCACAAATTTATGCAAGAATAATATAGTCTGCAGCATTTTTAGCTAGACCTCCTTTATTGTCGCACAGCTCAGGCTGTACAGTATATCTTACAGAGTTCATTCACTAGTTAAAATCCACCACCAAATAGAATTTATGTGATTTGGATAATTTAATTTCAATTGATAGCATTCCTTACAAGGAGAAAACACATGCCATTGACTATTGCTATGAGATCATGAGATCAAACAGGAATCTACAGACAAGCAATTATGCTCAACAGGTAAGGGAAGTATAGATTCAAGATCCATCAGATATATAGTCTTATGACCTATGGATAAAGTGCATGTCAATACCTACTCCTTATACATATCCAACCGAAGCTTGCAATGCCCAAGGAGACACTAGAGAAGGCCTTTGAACATCAAAATAGTTGATGGTATATAAAGGCTAAAATTTGCATTTCATCCTGGGTAGCCTCCAGACCCATCAACAGACAGGTAAATCCATACTCACATGTAGGGTTTGAAAACATTATCTGACCACTCTTGAAATAAACCTAAGCTAGGTAGAAATGAGGATGATCTCTAAAATTTAATTTCAAATGGGCTAAAGACTTCATTGCAAAGTCTAAAATTCTAAAGATGCTAGAATGTTTCCAGTTCTATCAATTTAGCATTAAATTTTATCTTTCATTATCGTTTTAGAAGAGTCTGCTATGTACATGTATCATCACATTTTTATTATACAGTTATCAGGTATATTATATCTGTGAGGAGTTAATGAGTATGGATGATTAAAGTATCTCATCAAAAGGGTTCTAGAAACTCTAAAGAGAAGTTAGGGGGAATAGAACAAAATAGTAGTGTGGGGACACTGATTGCTTTTAGACTGATTTCTATTTTGCTTTCATGTTTGTATATATACCATGTACATGTGCCTTCAGAGAGTAGAAGAGGGCATTGGATACACTGGACCTGGAGATACAGATGGTGTTGTGATGGCATGTGGATGCCGATAATAGAACCCTGCTCTTCAAGAATAGAAAATATTCATAGCTGAGGTAAGAAATTTTAAAGAGGACTCTAGTCCCTCATAAAATACGGCTAATAACTGATAAATGGGACTACCTTAAAATAAAGGTATCTGTAAAACAACAAAAATTCAACTGAAGATTTCTGTACACACTGTGTATATTTATTTGTCAACTGTAGAACACCAGAAAAGTAGTATCATTGAATATATAAAACCCGTTTAAGAGCAGGCCCCATGTCCATCAGCAGATGATCAACACAAAATGAATCCAGTAGTCAGTGGTATTTTTTGGAAAATTTTATATCATAATGCTTTTTTTTTTTTTTTTTTGCAGTTGTGTGTTTTCATGGAATTTACTTTGTGTGTGTATGTGTATGTTTCTGTATGTGTTTCGTGTTTGTTTTCTTCATTTGATTTTTTTTGTTTTTGTTTTATTCCTGTTTGTTTATTGTATGCATTGGCTAGTTTGTTCTTTTTTGTTTTTGTTCATTTGTTTGTTGTCTTTTAAGGCAGGGTTTCTCTGTCTAATATCCCTAACTCTCCTGGAACTCACTCTGTAGAACAGGTTGGCCTTGAACTCATAGAGATTTGCCTGTCTCTGATTCCCACATGCTGGGATTAAAGGACTGTACCACCACCACCCAGCTCTAGTTTGTTTTCAAAAGAGAGAGATAAAGAATGAATTAATTTGGAAGTAAGGAGATGGGGAAGCTCTGGAAGATGAGGTAGGGAAATTATGATTAGAGTATAATGTCTAAATTATTTCCATTAAAAATAAAAGAAAACAAGAACAATTATTTTTTAATGGTGCTAAGGATATAGATCAGTGTATAGAAGCTTTGCTTCCAAGGCATAGGAAATAGGTGATGAACTATGTACAGTGGTACATGTATACAGTCCCAACCCTCAAGGGGTAGAGGAAGGAGGAACTGAATTTCAAGATTATTGTGCTCAGTTATGTATGAATTGTGACCAGTCTAAAAATGCCAGTATAGTTTCAAGCCAAATAAACCAAACCACATAACAACAACAATTAAAAAATACTGATTGACAATATATAATAACTGCATTTTTTGGATTGCCTGATACTTTTTCATTCATTCAAAATATATTATCTTTTTGCTAACATGTGAGATATTGTAAATACCATGGGAAAAGGGAAAGTCAATGTCCTTTATCTCCTTAGCAATTCTATACAATATAATACCCTAAATGAATTTAAAATTATATGCTCCCTATAGCTCCTAAAGAAATACATAGTGAAGGAAACCAAAGAGGCAAAGACCACTAATTGAGTTATGTAAAGTCTCATATGTCATGAGCAACCCTTTACAACATACAACACTACCTTTTACATCGATACTGGTGTAGCATCTGTTGAGGGTGGCCAAACATTTCTACAAAGTGAGCTCCAGAATAATGATTTAACTGGAGTTCTACCTCATAGGGTGAGGTATTAATTAGTCCTCGTAACATCAGTCAACATTTCAATCATCTACAGCTGAGACTCTAGTCCTCAGTGTAATAAACAGGCTGTTCAGGGGCTGTAGAAGACAGGTTCTGAAGGCTCTTCATGAAAAATTGATTTAATTGATTTTTTCACATATTTATGCTCTAAGACTTCTTGACATTTTCCAGAAATAGGGTGGAATCTTTTTCTTTTTTGCAAAAGTATACATAAAAATGAATTTCTGATAACATTCTGAAATCAAAAGCTTTTATGATAACAAGAAGAAAACCAAAATGTTTATACTTTTGTCAGTTAATAAAACATCTAAATGTAGTGTACTGCTTCAGTTTCCAGGATTAGTTTCTCAAAGGTCTGTTGCTATGAACTGTGGGTACAAACTATTATGGTTACATCAGTTGGTATTCAGTTGTTTTAAAGAGATTGCTGACTTTGTGAGCACATTTCTCATGGAGGGATACTCCCTTAACTTCAAATGACTGGACAGATTTGGTTGAATCCTCCTGGGAGGCATCACCCTCTCTTTGGAGTGGGAGGGGAGAATGGGATGAGAAGGTGGTCAGGTGGTGTGGTCGGATGGAGGGAGTCATAGGAAGGAGGAGAAGAGGGAGGAAGAGAGAACTGGGATCAATATGTAAAATAAGAAAAATAAATAAATAAATTAATTAATTAATAAAAAAGATTGCTGGATTTGTCTTAAGTTTACTATCTTACTTATAACAAGTGGTCACACACACACAAACAAACACAAAACAAAGAAACAAAAAAAAAATCAAAGGACTCGTAGCATTTTTAAGTAGGAATTTGTGTTCTGTATATATGTTCATACTCATGTTGAAGTTTTAAATGGACTACCTTAGTCATTAAAAAGTCCAACCATTTCCACTTTTTAGTTTAATGAGATTTGCAATCACCATGTGTGAGAACAGTACCAGTACCAAGAAATCAAGGGCTTGCTGCCCTTTCTCCTTTCAAATATTAAAATCTTTTAAATTGTATTTTCTTTAAAAATCATGTGCATGTGTCTATGTGGCTGTAGGCATTTACAGAGACCAGAAGAGGGTCTCAGATGTAATGGATCTTATGCTATAGCCAGGTTCATGCCCAGGATGGGTAGGTTAAAAAAAAAAATACTCAACTAATGAACCACCTCTACACTTCTTTCTGATGGGAGACACCATTATGTATATATGTTTCTCGTGCTGGTTAATGAATAAAGCACTGTTGGCCAATAGGAAAGGAAGATAGGAGGGACTAGTAGATAAGGAGGAAAAAGGAAGTAGTAAGGAGGAGTAAAGATGGAGAGTCTGGAGTAGGCAGAACCGCCAGCTGCCTCTCGCTGGTAAGACCACATGGATATACATAGAAATGGGTTAATAATTAAGATGGAGCTAGCTGATAAGAAACTAGTACCTGGCCAAGCATTATATCAAATACAGAGTCTCTGTGTGTTAATTGAGGCTGCTCAGCGGCGGGACAAAACCAGCGGCGGGAGGTAAAACCTAACTCATTACACCTTTCTTCAATGATATCTAGCAGCAAAGACTACTTGGTAAACATGAGCCTATGTATATACCTCTCTTCATCTGTATAACACAAAACTAGTGAGTGTCACCTGTAATTTCAAATGCACTGTATGTTGAATATTTTTATTGATGTATTTATTATCAGTGTGTGATTTTATAGGTTTCTTTGAAGTTAAATATGTTAAATTGCCTATAGTGTTTGGAAGAATGTGAAGCCACAAATGAGCTGTAATTTAGCTGGTAGACAGCCTAATTGTAAAAGTCTATAAGCAGAGGTCCAGGTGCTTAGAAAAATGAAGAAGGCATGATATAATCAGTCTTTGTGTTTTTCTGATTATGAGGTGATTTGACCATGGAAGCAGTATAACATCATTGTTGCAGGTCATAGTAACTTTTTCTTATAACCCTCAGCTTCTTCTTCCTTGTCTGTACCAGGGTATAATTGGAACACCTCTCAACTGCACTACTGAGATGAAATATTCAATATACTTTGCTTAACATACATAGTTAATTCTATATGATTTACATTATTCCTGCATATATATATATATATATATATATATATATGTGTGTGTGTGTGTAGTCAATATTATTAAAACAAAGTTATTCAATTTAATATGGATTTTAGTACAATATTTGAGGTTGATTTATAATAATTTGTGATTAACAATAAGTGATTCTAATTAGATATTCAGGATAATGTTTAAAAAGATAAAGAGACAATATTTAAATGTGAGTATTATTTAAAATTACTATTATTGGCTTGTTTGAAATTAAATGTATTGCATAATGTTTAATGAAAACTGGGCTGAAAAACTAGGTGTAAGTGGTACTTCAGTTTCACAGATGTTATGGGTTTCCTAACAAATTATTCTGCTCTATAAATTGGAGTAATAAAATCTGGTAAAATAAATGATGGCAAGGAAAATGTACATAAATGCAAGAATGTAGAAAGAAGAAATCCTTTCTAACATAACTTTGTTATGGACACAATTGTTAAATTAAGACTAATATGACATATGGTATAAAGATTGGATGGAGATTTGCTTTCCCAGTAGAACCAACTACTTTTAGATACACAGATAGGATCAAGAAGACAGGTGGGCCTTGGCACTTGTCCTAGGTATTGCTAGTCCTTTAGGAATTTCCTTAAAATCAATTAACTTACAGGGAAATCAGTTTCTAAGGTACAGTATCCCACTTGCACCAGAACAAGCATGTGGCAGACTTAAGGTGTGACTATTGGATGTCTTTTGAACTATAAGGTAAAGATGATTTCTACTATGGCATCAATACATTACTTAGATATTATTTAAAAGTTACTGTGAAAATCACAAATACCACTTGAAGTAAGAAGTAGGGAGTATTAGTTCAACATTATTTAATATTGTGAAATAAAAGATATATACATACAAATAGAACATATTCAGAATCTGCTATAATAGCGCCTTTATCATTCTGACATTTATTACTTAATTCTTCTTTTTTTTCTTTTGTCAGCCTTTCCATTTAGAAAATAAAATTTGGCCTTTAGAGTTTCCCTGTGGATATTTTTATTTTGTTTATGGCATATGTTTTGCCTAGTAGATCATCCCGAAAGTAATGTGATTGGATGTATACGGGAACTTAGTGATGATTCTCATGAGAGACATAATCTAAGATGAATAGAAGTAGCCCAAGGATATCACTATCATAGCAGAACACCAAGGCTTAACATCTTCAGAGTGGTCTATTCTTTTTGTGTGTCTACCTGAATAGTTTTAAGAAACCTATCTTGATCCACGTGGCTTCATTTCTTCCTTGATGTTATTTTTCTCTTTACTTTTGAGTCTGTATAAACGAAAATATCATTTTGTTTGGAATCCAGAATTTTTTTTCTAGCTTTATCCTCCAAGTTTGGAAGAGAGGATCCTACCTTTCCTACCTTCTTTATTTCATTCCTGATTGTGAAAAGTTAAAAAAAGAATCAAAACACAAGATGCTTATAGAAAAGGAAAAATTTTAAAAACATTCTCTCAAAAAATAAAAACAAATCATAAAAAGTTAATGAGACATAAGAAAGGCAGTCCTAAGAGGAAAGTTCAGTGACAAATGCCTACATCCAAATGAATTAAGAGATCCCAAGTTAATAACTTAATTATACACCTTAAGACATTGGGAACAGATAAAGGAAAACTAAGCCTAAATGAATCAACAAGAAGAAACAATAATAAAACAGGTTTTAAATTAATTTGATAAAAAATAAATTATAATAATTCAAGAAAAGAGGGGTGAGGGAAATCAGTAAATTAAGAAATATAGGGAGGAACAAGTAACACTGAAGGCTCTTTGAAACAACATGGGAACCAATTGCCATAGAAGTTTCTTAAGTTCTATACACAAATGAAAGGAGTTTAGATGGAGCTATCACATAGTGAGAGAAGAAAATGTCTTAACTATACTGGTAATACTTTATTTACATCTGGTACTATAAAAATTCATGTTCAAAACTTATGACTAAGGAAGTCACAAGCTTTAGAGAACCTATTAATTTTGTTTTTCTAAATAATCATGCTATCAAATTATTTTTCAAGTGTTTAAGTCTATTTTCATAGATCTGTGCTATTTTCAAACTTGTACATGGAAACTGCTTATTGCAGTGAATACTAGTTATTGCAGTGATAAATTTATACTGCTGGGAATAAGCAAGTGTGAGTGTTCAGCTCCAAGTAGGACATCTATTCCATCTCCCAACACAAACTCAGGGAATGTTTCAGAAGAAAGGACAGGAAGGATCTAAGAGCTGTGGGATGGAGAGGATTGTTCTAAAATGCTATCTGCTGGATGACATGAATTCACAGTAACTGTGGTTATTTGTTCAAGACCTATATAAGCTCTTTCAAGCATACAACTTTCATAACATATTCACCTCAAACTACCTAAATGATTTAGTATGGAGTGGCAAACAAGTAAGAACCTATTGTTATTTGATTGTTTCTGGGGTAGATAAAGTAATGTTTTTTCTTTATGAGTATGACTACTGGAAGGACCCAATGCCCCTGTGAATGATCCTATACCAATTATTATATGGTTAGCACTTATTGGACTCACTAGGAGAAAGAAAGAATGACAGAAAGAAAGAAAGAAAGTTAGGAAGAGAGATAGAGAGACAGAGGAGAGAGAGGAGGAAGGAGGAAAGAGGGGAGGAAGGGGACAGAGGGAAGAAGATAGGAAGGAAGAGAGGAAAAAGAAAGGAAGAAGAAAGGAGAAAATATGAATTTGGGATGATGGTAAGATAATGGTTCTGGTTGGGGAGTAGAGAGAGAGTGGTGGATACGTTAAGATACATGATATCCATATATGAACTTTTGAAATTAAATCTGAATGAAAATCAATGTGAATTTGGGACACATTTTTGTAGATACCAATATGGTGAAGTAAAGAGCGAACACAACAGATGTGGAACATCAAAAGGAGACCACAGATCCATTTCTTGTGGAGAGCCGCCAAGCAACATAGCCACTTAGGCCAGCATGTTATTTTGTTAACATTTTTTTTAGCATAAATGTGATGGGTCTTGGCAAAATTAACTAGCAAAAAAATTTCAGATGTTTGTATTGAATGTTTTAAACACTTAGGTTGAGAAATCCCCAACTTCTCCATCATTAAATCTCTGAATGTATAGTAAAGATGATGTTCTGTTCTCTTATGGAAAAGTGGATAATGTATACCTCAAACCAGATGACACTTCTAACTAAGTGTACTGTCCATATGTTTCTAAGCATTATTTAATAAATAAGAAAATCTAAAACATGTTGTGAGATATTTGTATATGTTGTGCCCAAATCTCAAATACACCCAGAGACAACCAATGAAATAGACTCACCAAACTACAACGCAAGGTTTCTTTTATTTATTTATTTTTACTTTTCTTTTCATTTTATTTTATTTTCTTATTTTACCTATCAATCCCAGTTCCCTCTCTCTCCCTCCTTCTGTCCCTCGCTCCCTCTCTCCTTTCCTCCCTTGCTCTACCCACCACCCTCCCATCCCATTCCCCAAGGCTTTACTTTTTAATTCTACTCTATCTAGCAGGCTAATAAGGCAGCCTCCAGAGGGAATGAAGTCCCTTGTCTGTTGCCAGAATTTACAGGAAAAAAAAAAAAATCACAGGATTACATCAGTGAGTATGGGTCAGATCCTGACTTGTTGACATTTAGGGAACAATTAGGGGATTTCCCAGAGACATGGCAACTGTTTTGTTAGTGGTTTTGATTGGTTGGCTCCAGCAGGAAACATTTGGTAGTTTCTATTGCTTTTTCTGTTACTTGCAAGTGGCTTGTTCTCATTGGTTGGTGCTGGGAGGGAGCATTCTGTGATTCCTATGGCTTTGTCTGTTTCTTGGAGGTGGTTTGTTGTCAAACACAGTTTCCAGGTACTAAGAGGAAGGTTGTCTTGGAGCTTTGTTCACAACACAAGAACTAGAAGCTGGGTTTGTTCTGAAGGTTTTTCCATAACCTTTATATTTATATAGTTTTGATCTACTATGAATAATAAGAGTCCCATGGGAACCTAAGACTTTGCCACATTTATACATTTTCTCCCATGTGTGATTTATTAGATGTGATGCCTTTGAATTTAGTTTATGTCTTTAAGTATACTGTGTGAAAATATATTGCTTTGATTAGTTAAATAAAGTACTGTGTAGACAATAGCTAGGCAGGAAGAGGTTAGGCAGGTCTTCTGGAGACAGAGAGAATGCTAGGAAGAAAGAGGAGTCAGGGTGTCAGCAAGACACAGAGAAACAAGCAACAGCACAAGCAGTATGGAGAGATGAGGCATCGAGCCACCTGACAGAATATTGATTAAAATAAACAGGTTAATTTAAGGTATAAGAGCTAATGGGACAAGCCTAAGTTAAGGCCAAACTTCCATAATTAATCCTAGTCTCCATGTCAATATTTGGTAGCTGGGGGCTTATAACAAAGCTTTCTACAAAAAAAACTTATGTATTCTATTAGTTTTGTCATCTCTATTTTTATCTACAAACCTGAGGCTCCCATATTAGATTGCCTTGATCTTTTCACCATCACCATAATAATGAGGGTATTTTAGTCAATGAGGTTCTACTGCTGTGAAGAGACACAATAGCCACAACAAGGTTTTTGTTCGTTGCTTTTTAAAGCATTTAACTGCAGCATACTTACAGTTCAGATATATAGTTCATTATCATGGCAGGAAACATGACGGCATGTAGGCAGACATGGCACAGGGAAGGTAGTTGAGAGTTATAAGTATGGATTGGTAGGTAGTAAGAAGAGGGAGACACTGACCCTGGCTTGAGCATTTGAAACCTCAAAGCTCACACTCAGTGACACACTTCCTCCAACAAGGCCATATCTAGTCCAATAAGGCCACACTTCTAAAAGTACCCATCCCTGGTTACCAAACATTTAAATCTATAAGCAAGCATATGTGGGCCATTTCTATTGAAACCATCACACAGGCCATTGGAAAAAAAATAAATCTCTGTATAATCACCTTATTTATTTGAAGCTATTTTATATTTTTTAATTTTTTGAAAACTTAGAAAATGAATTATCCTATATGACAGGGTGTGTGTTTTAGGAAAGCACATTAAATTAAAGTCACAACTTGAAATGATACTTTTTTCATCTTTGTGAGACAACAGTAACACACAACTGCATTTAGTCTTTTAAAAATTCTATGAGCTTATATATTAATGAATTACATCATATATAGTAAGCTAATGTCATGATATGTTAAATGTTGAAATAGCGCTGTAGAAAGGCACAAGCAAACACCATAAGGAATACTCTCAGTCCACTGAGAGGCTGCAAAACCTCATTTATGGGCGATTGTTTGATTATTTGAATTTGTACTGTCCAGGAGTGAACTGAAAAACACATATTGTGCTCTTCTTTTTTTTATAATATCTACTTAAACTAATTGCCAGTCTCAAATTGTTTTGTTTTGCTTAGTGTTTGTTTTTGGTCTGTGTGACTATCCATTGTTTATCAGCTTGACTCCTGGAATTAAATAAAGCCCAAGTGGCTGTATACACTTTTGAGGGATTTTTTCCTAATTAAATCACTTGAGGGAGTAGGAATCACCGTTCATCTGCATCTTTTGAGGTAAGATGATCCACCCTTAATTTGGGCCACACCTAATGGTGGAAGCCTATGTAAAGGACATGGAAAAAGGATGCTTTTCATTTTTGGGTGCTTGACCTCTCCCTGTAATACTCATTCCTTTATGGGCTGGGAACTCTTAGAAAGGACTTACTGATGCTAATGAAATATACCACTACACAAAGTTGGAATTGTTAATGTCTCAAAAGTATAGAAATCAGGGTATACACACACATTTTCTTTTCTCTAGTTGTTCAATCCTCTCTTTTAATTTGATATAGTTATATCCTCTTCAACTGAATGTCTTTTGGAATGCCTGAAGATTTGTCTTCTGTATGACTATAATTCTATTCAACATGACAGTGAACATTAACCACAGCATCATTCTCTTTGGAATCAATACTAAGCAAAAGTTGGCCTCAACCAAATATAAAGCTGTTCTGTTACCTTGGGCAGCTTGTCTGCTTTTCTTTTAGGTCAGCTGTGAATCTTGTAACCCTCCATTTTTATTTGTGCTTTCCCTTCCTTGAAACTCAAAATCAGATTTGGAGTGTACTTATTTTTATAGTGTCACAGAAAGTAATTCAATTGATTTCCTCACGTTTTATGTTTGTCTCCCACAATCTTTCCTTTTATTTGCTCTATGCATTTTAGTAATGAGCCCAAATCATAACTTCAAAAATAAAATAATATATTATAAATGTGCATGCCTGAAATTTATATTTATGAATTTCCACTTATATTCAAACTCAAAAGATAAAGTTTGAATAAACACATTAAACAAAGTCATAAAATTTTGAAAACACAAGTAAGCAACCCAATTTTTTTAAAATTTATTATTTTACATGTCCATCCCAGTTCCCTCTCCCTCCTTTCCTCCCTCTATCTCTCCCTCTTACTCTCTCTGCCTCTTCACATGCATCCTGACCACTTTCCCTTCCCATCCCCCCACCCAAATTCCACATGTGGGGTGATGCCATCCAGGTTGGGTCATGTAGATCTGACAGGTCATTTGAAGTAGGGACTAGGACTTCTCTTCTGTTTCTAGGTTAAGGCAGTATCCCTCAATGGGGGATGTGTTTTCAAGGTCCTTTTGTGCACCAGGGATACATCCTGGTTCCACTGTCTGAGGTCCCTTAGACTGCTCAGTCCTTCTGGCTAAGACCCATATTCAGGGGGGCCTGAGTCAGTCCCATGCTGGCTTCCCAGCTATCAGTCTGGGGGCCCGTTAGCTCCTCCTTGTTCAGGTCAGCTGTCTCTATGTGTTTCTAAGCAACCCAATTTTAACTGATAAAATGTGTTGTGCTAAACACTTTAAAAATTAGTAAGGAGAGTTTTATATGAAAATAGATGAAACAGCAGATCACTTTCAAAAGCAAATGCTAAATTGGACTGCTGCAAAATACATCCAGGATATTGTACTAAATGTATGGTTATACTTCTCAGACCTGTAAATGAGTACAAAGTTAGGTGATTGCAAATGATACCACAACTTCCTTTGATTTTCGTGACAGAAAATAAAGTTAAAAAGCAAATTGACCACTTCAAGTAGCAATGTCAAATTACAGAGACAACAGAATTTTGGAAAGGTCAGTGTTGTACAATGTTATCATTGAATGCCATGCTGCCTTTATCTTTTGACAAGATACACATTATATATCCTATTTGAAACATGGTTAAAAGAAAACTTTATATAACATGGTATATGTGTCATGGCAGATTGAATAATCACACCAAATAATAAAATCCATCACTTACCCATAACTACATCTCTAATATGTAAGGTCACAGATGACTCACAATGGATATGGATTTGAAGTTGTAAATTAAAGTTCCTTTGGGATTTTTTATTGCTTTGTAAGCTATCAATGCATAACCAATTAAATATGCTTGCCCTGTGCAGTCATGAATTTCATCACCTATAGTGACAAGCAGTGTGACTAACTTTATTCATGTCTTTGTCACTGAAATGCTAGAGATATATTAAGCTTTGATCTCAGTATCATAACTTCAAGAATGACATTAGGATTTGCTTTCTTGTTTTCCATAATCAGCAAATGCTTTGTACACTGTTGAAAATGTTTTTTAAGAAATAAGATATTCTTGACCCCTTTGGCTTCTACAGTCCTTTCTCTCCTTTTTTGTAGCATTCCAACTCCACCTCAGGTTTGTCTGTCTGCAGCTGTTGCTATCAGTTGCTGGCCAAAGCAGCTCTAATGACAATTGGACTATGTACCAATCAGTTAGTATAGCAGGATATAACTAGGCATCATTACATTGACATTTTCCCCATCTTGTCATTTTTTGTTTGTCCTGGGACGTTGAGTCATCCAGTCTGTGGGTCCTGTGCTTTAGGCAGTGTCAGTGGTGGGCTTACTCTCCTGGCATTGGTTTTAGGATAGACAAGTCATTGGTTGGCTATTCCTCAATCTCTATGCCACCCATATATCAGCACATCCCATAGAGAGAACAGACTGTAGGTCAAAGGTTATGTGGTTGGGTTGGTTTTCCACTCCTTCCACTTGAAGTCTTTGTGACTGGACATTGCCAGTTCAAACCAAATATCTTCAATTGGTACAAGTCTTAGCTGGGGTCATCCTTGTAGATCCCTGAGAGATTCCCTTGCACCAGAGTTCATAAAATCAACTAATCTGGGCTCACAGGGGCTCACAGAGACTGAATTGACAACTAGTGAGCCTACACAGGCCTAACCTAGGCCCTCTGATTATATGTTACAGTGGTATAGGTTGGTCTTTTTGTGTGACTCATAACAGTGGGAGGAGGGGTCTCTGTGACACTTTTACTAGTTTTTTGGGATCCTACTACTTGTAATGGGTCACCTTGCCAAGCCTCAATACCTGGGGAAATGCTTAGTCTTATTGCAATTTGATATGCCATGTTCTGTTGATACTCATGGGATGCCTGATCATTCCTGAACAGAAAAAGTGGAGTGGGTTAGAAGTTGGAACAGAGGGGAAGTGAGGAAGAGGGAATAGAAGGAGAAGAGGAAGGGGAACGTGCCATTGGGGTATAAATAAATAAAATTTAAAAAGTATTAAAATATTGGTGAGAACTAATAATGAATGCCATAATCTCACCCACCTGCTCTAAATATAGGAATCTGAACTTATCTAAGAATCAATGAAAGCAAGAAAAAACTGAACTTATCCAAGAATCAATGAAAGCAAGAAAAGAAAACAGTATAAGCTTTTGCCACCACTTCATCTTTTGGAAATGATCTCCAGCACAAGTCTATACTCTACCATTTTTCACACATTTTGGGATGCTAATAACCAAAGGACAACCTAGCATCCATTCTAGAATGTTTATTGTAAGAACAAGAAAACTATACAACTACTAAGTTTTGTAGTTTTATTTTAAATCTGGAATAAATAGAAAATAAGAGGACTTTAAACTTATTTACAGTTAGTCTCAGCAGAAATAAAAATGCTTGATTGCTTTCTATGTATCAATGGCTAACATGATCTTCATGTAAATTAAACTAGCCACTCTTATTTCCATGTGCTTCCAAGGCATATGAGAGGGAACCCATTTATCTACAGGTACTGATTATGTGGAATCACCGTTATGTCATTTTTAAAATGTCTGTTCGTATTAATGATTAGTAATATAATTTTGTATTGAAGACATTTCCTTTTATGTTTGTTTACTATAAATAAGTAAAGACATATCAATTAGGCATTTTGAATTTCTAATTAATACCTAGTAGACTCTCACTTGTTTACCTAAGATAAAGTATTATTAAACTAGTAGCTAAAGGGCCTGTCTTGTCTCTGTGCTTGCATTAGCATTTTAGACAACTCTACCTTTGCTTAGAGATAAGTGTGCAAGATCACTGATAGTTGTTCTGGTTGCTGAGACATCTGGGCTGGTTTGGAACAGTTTGTGCCAGATTATTTTCTGCCAATGAATCCTTTGTATCTCCATCTGAAGGTGAATATTTCCCTTTGTGGAGATAGGACCAGGGCTAATGCTATGGACCCAAATCCAAGATTGTTTCCAAATATAAGCCTTAAAGACAATTATTGCCACTAAGAAGCAAGATTATGTAGGCCTAAACCTTCTTCCTGGACTACATATGCAAGCTATTTAGGCTTAGAGTTAGGTAGAAGAGATTCTTCTGCATTTACTTCCCTAATGTTGCAGCATAAGGCACAAAATCTTATCTTTAGTAGCTTTTTATAACCTACATACAGTAGTGTTAGCTGAGGTGCTAACCCAGAAACAAAAACTTAATAGTTGGAGAAGTGTTTCAGCCTTGAGTCCTTGATGACAGTCATATAGTTAGCTTCTAATACCTGATGTCACCCTAACTAAATGCCTAGCTTTAGTCAGGCAGCTTTATTTTGAGCCCCTATTCCCCAGCCTGTGAGTGCAGTTTATTGGCAGATGCTACTGCATGGCTGTTGATCTATTGCTTTCCAGGATTTTCTTCAAGGTAAATGGTCACACATGACAAAAATAGGAAAACCCCATGTTATAGGCATGCTATTTATGAAAGTCCTGCTATGTTCTCCAGTTTTTATTTGTCTATTATTTCATTGCATAATTAGCTTAGCCTTGACAATTATTTTCTACAAACTGAGATTGGGGCCTAGAATACCTGGACCAATAGACTTGGTTTCTAGTTGGGAAAATAAAAATAATATCCGAACCTTACTATAAGTAGTAAGTATTCTAGAACATTTCAAACACCAATATATTGGTATTGGACACACCACAATCAGTTGTTCTCTGTAATTTTACCAATTTCCTTTTTTATAACAAACCATGTACCACAAAAAGAAGATTCTTTGATAAGGGGTAAAAGCTACATTTTTCTGTGGGTTTAAAGATAATTATTCAGAAAGCATTTAGATACTATACTAGTTTGGGAAAGTAGTAACAATATGTTCTCCTCTAGATTCCATGTCCTCACCTTGCATAGTTGGCTAGGTTTTGTAAGCCCCTCCTATTGTGTATCTCACACTTGGATGGTTGTCAGTTATCCCCCAAGATATAAGTGTTAATATTGCATTTATGGTATTTTGCTGGCCTGTTCATTATTGTAGGTTGTAAGCACCACAGCTGTGTAAAACCCTTGATTGCTTCACCCCATTGTCAACTTGCATTACACCGGTCACAAAAAGAATTGAACCTCAGGGAAGAGGTCTTCAGGTTAGTTCTAGCTGTATCCCTCTGGCCTACTGTCTGAAGTGTGTGGTGTCCTCAGTAATGTGGTCTTCCATTCAAGTCATTAAGACAAATGATGGAAAAGGCAATGGGCTACAATGTTTAAGGAGGCTCCTGGAATGTACACTTACCCCTGGACAACAGTCCAAAGGGAAATTTCCCTTGCCTACCACTGAGATGTTTAGTAGATAACCTATTGCTACTGAGGGAGCATTATCATCTACCCTGTATGTCATAATTCTATTATACATGTACATGTGTGTATAGTATGATATATATTCACATATACATAAGTATATGTATTTTAAGAAAACTCATGAAATAATATTTTAGTTTAGATTTTTCAGATGTCTTTAATGTCATTGCCTCTATTTCCTCCATCTTCCTTTGTATTAGCCTCCCTTCTTCACCTCACTTCATTGCTCCCATATTTCTCCTTTATTACACCTTTGTCCTACTTTCTCCTCTGCTACAGCTGTTTCTGTACCTTTCTCCCTATTATACCTTTCTGCATTCCTGGCAAGTTTAGTTACTTCAGGTTAAACATCAAATCTAAATTTGGGGAACTGGTATCCACCAACAACACAGAAGATACAGGTTTTGTCTCTCTGAGTCTGGGTTATTGCAATACCTAAGAAAAAAGCTTAGATGTCCATCATCAATGATGAAAGTATGGTGAGTGGACACACAAATTCTATTCATCAATAAAGAAAATGAAATTATGAAATCTAAAGGTAGTAGATGGATCTAGAAAATAGTATACTTGGTACTTAAAAAACAAAAAACAAACAAACAAAAAACAAACCTGTTTGGTGGCTATAGAGATGGTTCAGGCATTAAGAGAATGTGCTGTTCTTGCAGAGCACCCAAGTTTAGTTGAATGTTGGTCAACTTATTATCTCTTGTAACCCTAGTAAAAGACTTACAACTCTCCCTTCTGGTCTCTAAGGACACATTAATACATATGATACTCAAACATACTTGAGTAAAAACAAATAAAAATCCTAATGTTTTGTTTCTATTAAACTAGAGCATCTAGTCAAACCACTTCTCTTCATCCCCTACTTTGGAGGCAAGTCAGATAATACAAAAATGAATGTGTTACGTCCCGTTCAGTTTTAGCTTATTTTTATCCTGCATAGTGTTAGACAATGAATAAATAGTGCTGTCCTCCTTCAATCCAGTGTTCCCATTTCCTGTTGACCTTTAATAAACATCAAAAGCACCATTATCCTGTGACAGACTAAGAGACAGATTTCCAAATATAATCCCAAAACCTTTAAATATGCTACTTCATATGACTAAAGGGACATTGTGAATGTGAATGAATCACAGAATTCATTTATAGACATAATCTTGGATAAGGTGGGTAGATAAGTGAAATCAAAGGGTTTGTAAAGGATGGGAGAAAGGTCTGAGACAAATTTCAAGATGCAACATTACTTCCTTTAAAAAAGGAAAATGGTCCCTAAAAGCTTGACAAACCAGACACCAATTCTCCCCCATGTATTCTGATATAACCTAGATTTTTAATCAGTATACACTGGTGCATGGTATGTACTCAGTAAATATTTTAATTAATAGTGTGACTTACTTAAATAGTATATTACTATTTTGCAGGAATTATTACATTTAAATTTTATTCTTAAAGCACAATTAACTAGCATATCATCTTTCATATTTCTTACCTTTAGAACTATAAGTTTATTTGCAGTCTTCAACAACTAATTTTGTGTAAATTTAATATAGTACTCATAAAGAAAGTTAACTAATATTTGACTACAGTGAGAGCCATGCATTATTTGCTTCATGATTTTCTTAGCTATCTTAAAGTAAACTTAAAAGCCTTTTTATACTTGCTTTTGGGTCTTGTGTGAACATGCACATTATTCCTCATATACGTTATTCCTTTACAACTCTAATGCAGTTTGAGTATGTAATTCATGCTTAACATGACTCAGCTGTCACCACATTGGAGTAAAGGTAACATTTGTTAGGTCACCATGACAATGGAATAAGTAGAACAAAAAGTGGTAAGTATGTTTATGGGAATATAATTGGGGCTACTGACAAACCCTAGCAGAGAGGAAGGGGTAGGAGGATGGAATAACCTCACTGGGGACTCCAGATTTTCCTATTGCCTTCTCCCACCACAGTGGCAGGTGATCTTCAAAGACATTGGAGTGTTTATGAAATGGACAGTTAGCTGAATGTGAAACTCCAGGAGAGAAATGCAGCCACTCATGAACCCTTGGCACTTTGGTGTAATATGGATGTTTTGGGCTATATGTGCTTCTATAAACCTTTATGACACATTCCTATAAATAAGACCAATAAAACTTCTTTTGTCACTGAGCTACACTAGGATGTAATGACTTGCTTTTGCCTGCCATTCATACACTAGCTATGGTGAAATAGACCTTTCTTCATGTTTGTTCAGAAAGTATAACATAAGAAATCTTGTCCTCATGATTCCTTTTACTCAAGACCATCTTTTCTTTTTATGTTCTATTAGAGCATGTATCAGACATGTTCTAATCCTATGTGTACCTCTTTCTAAATTGATATTGCTGCCATAACCTACATAGTGCATATTTGTGATTATTTATAGTTCTAGTATATTTAAAAATCATTATCTGAAAACACTACATAAAAAATATAAGGTTTCTTAATAATCCATAATGTTTCTCTCTGCTTTCCTTTACTCAATAACACATGTTACATTCTAGCACTATGCTAACATTTGATTTTTAATGTGAACAGTTTCTAGAAGCTTTAAGAAGGTTCATGACTATTTTATTTAATGCTGTGTTCTCATGCTTGCCACATAGTGTCACTACTCAGTATTCTAATTAATGAAATGCTTGACACAGTAGATAAATGGTTTCACAGAAATTATTATATTTATATTTTATTCTTTAAGATGAAATCAACTCATATATCTTAGTGGAAATACTTGAAACAACATAAGCTAATTAGCATAAATCAGCTTATCTATAATAACAGAAATTTATGTTTTACATTTTTAAAACACCACCTTACATTAAATATTTGATCCCCCATAGTAGGCCTGTAAGGTAGATATTATTTTTTATCTTCATTTTATTGATTAGGGAGTAGAATATATAAAAGAATGAAGTTCTCAGCAAGCAAGTAACTGAATGTTGTCATGAATCAGGTTGGTTTTTTCCATGACCTCTGATCTTTCACCAAATGTTTCCCAGTACATAAGATACTTGTATCCACAGTGTTGTGACTTTAAATAATTCTTGGTAGTGAGAAAAATATTGTGACTTTATAGAAAATTCTGTGTGGACATGTACCACGACCTATATTATTAAGGGTTTCATAGTATAATAGAACTGACAAAATAGTTACCATTAGATTAGTTTCCATGATACAGGTGGAGTAGTGCAATGGTATGACAACAGAGAGGAAGCTGTTCAATCCACAAGGCTGGATACAGCAATATTTTGAATCTGTTGGTAAAGGTCTGGAGGATAAGTGGAGATCCACTGGTCTCCAGTCCACATTAGAAGCTCGAATAAGCTAATACCGGTGAAGGAATAAGCAGCAGCAGCAGCAGTGATGTAAATAAATTTGCTTTCAAGAGAGATGGACAAGAGAGCATCCAAGTAAATAGCATCCACTCTTCTATATAAATTGACTAGTACTATCAGAAAGTACTCTCACATATTTAGTATCGGTCTTTCTACATCAGTTTAGACAATCAAGGCAGTCCTCCACAGATATGCCCATATGCCTTCCCAGATAATTCTGGGTTGTTTCAAATGAAGAATTAAAGTGAATCACCACACTTTCTTCACCACACTGTCTTCTAGAAACAGAAGGTCTTTCAATTCTTATTTCTTAAAATCATTTCAAACAAATAAACAAATATTACCAAGCTCCACTTTATAGAAAATGCTGGTGAGATTATTTATGGAGACACTGAAACTCTCAGATGACAATAGATATGTATATAAGTGCTTTTGTCTTTTTGGAAAACAGTGAACAAATTTCTATGATGTTAAAAATCAAGTGGGAGCTGAAAGACTCCAGACTGACACCCGAGAAACCTGCATGAGACCAAACCAGGTCCTTTGTACATGGGTGTCAGTTGGGGGTCTTGGGAAGTCTCTGGGGCCACTGGCAATGGAACCAGTATTTATTACTAGTGCATGAACAGACATTAGGAGCCCATTCCCTATGGAAGGATACTCTCTTAGCCTAGGTACCGTGGGGAGGGGCTTGTTCCTGTTCCAAATGATGTGACAGACATTGATGATCCCCCATGGGTGGTCTTACTCTCTCTGAGGATTGGATAAGGAGTAGAATGTGGAGAATTTAGGGGTAATGTGAGGATGAAAGGGAGAAGGAACTGGGATTGGTATGTGAAATAATTTTTTTTAATTTAAATAAAAAATAATAAAAAATGATACACTTAAAAAATTCCCCTTGAAGTTCCATGTATCTGTGTATGTAGTACATGACATCATTAGTAAGTGATGGAACCTTGATAAGGTAGGTAGTGCCTACTAATATTATAAATGAAAAATAAATAGAGAAAGATAATACTAAATTAAAGGAGACTATCTACTTAAGAGTAGAGGGAGATATGGAAGAGGTTGAAAAAAGGGGTAGCTAGGCTGGCCTAAAAGGACAGAAGAGAGTTAGAGATAGGAGACAAGGTTGTAATTCTATTTCATTTAAAACCATGTTAAAAATTAAAAATAAAAAAGACAGCTCAATTTATTATTATTGTAAATCATTTACAAACAATAAAACAGCAATAAAATATAAATATTATTTCAAGTCTTAAATATTATTAGCAAATATAACTGAAGTTGTTTCATTAATTAAAAGCATGCCTTCTGAAGCATTTTGGACATGTGAAAAATAAAAGAAAAATTATAAATCTGGTATGTTTGAACTATCAAATAGGGGCCTCTTTGTTGTTAGAAATAAATTATGGTTTTTCTTTCTGTTTCCAAAATGCATTTTAAAAATACACATCATGACTTTTATGTGCTTTGGGGGGATGCTTTAAAGAATAGAGAACCATTATTTTGCTTACTTAAGAATATTCTGTCTTATAAAAACATCTTAATGTCCATTGATTTTTAACTTTTTCCACAGTAGATATTATTTGAATCTGTCAGTTTCTACTTCCATTTCTGTTATCTCAGTAAAGTCACTGTAATGTCTTAATGGACTGGTGCCAACATTTCCCAACTGTTATTTCCACTTTTCCTCTATCTCAGGTTTAGGTCCTCATTACATGATATCTAGAGTCGATTATTTAAGCCACCACTCTGATACTTAAAAGCTAGCAGTGGCTGCACATTACATTAAGAATAAAATCCACACCGTTAACTGTACTTTGCAAGAACTGTATGATCTGGGCACTAGACAGCACCAATCTCATTTTAGGTCTTTTTTACCCCCTCTCTTTTTTCCAGCTATGCTGTGCTTTGATACTTTTCAATGTTAAATTCTTTCCTGCTTCAGTGTTCTCTGAACACATGTTTTTCCTCCTGCCTTTAATGCCTGGCCTCTCATCTCTTAATCAAACTATTTTTTTGTCAAACTGCAGACTTCACTATAAAATAAAGCTTTCTGTGACTCTTTTGTAACTAGATTTCTTTTGCCATGGACTCTGAATTTATGTTTATTTATCTATTGTTCATTACCTTCATATAGATCAGGAACATAAATTATAGATGATTGACACTACATTTGATTGATTTAGTACTAGGCTCCAAATTTATGTACTGTGTAAATGTCTGTCCTACAGGACATTTGGATATGTATGTTCATTAATGTGCTACATACAATCATATTCATTTTTATATACATACCAAAATATGTACTTCACACTAATATATGACTCTTGAGGGAAACCATGAATAAACTGTAATGTGACCATTTGAAAATAAATCAAGGGTATCCTATACACTTAATTTCTATATTTCTTCACTTGCAAATTATTGTATAACCTTATGATAGACCATTTGTTTTAAAAAGAAACTTCATTACAGACTTTAGGATCATATACACTGTAACATTTGATTTAGAAACATAAAAAATTGACATCTTTTTTAGCCTCTTAATAGATAATCATTTTTCTACAGAAAACTATGGGTCATAAATTCAGGGTTTATTGATTTTTCTGAAACATTTCATCAAAGTGTCTGAGGTAACACTTGTCCTGTCATTTGATTTGAAACCATCCCATCAAAATAGTGATTCCTGTCTAATGTCTATAAGCCTTGTTGTAGCATCATTGATCATCCCATTAAGCTAAGATAGAGAGTCATCTAGCTATAAGATTTAAGTGCAAATTGTTGGGCATTATCAAATAATTATTAGTGTAGTTAGGGCAGGTGTTGGTGTCCTTGATTAAAAAAAATGTATAGAACTAAAGATGGCGCTTAGAAATCATGATCGTACTGAGAAACATTGACTGCATTGGATATAACCCAAATAAAACAAAAGCTGGTTTTAAAGTATCACTTCCACTGTTACTGATGTATAAATATATTCATGATCAAACTTCAAAACAACTTGAAAAGAATTAGAGGTCATTAATTACTGTGATATTTAATAAAATTGGAGTGGACACACAAAAAGGCCACCTTTTAAGGGAGATGTAACATGGAAACATATATTTAAGTGCCTACGAATTACAGCTGTCCATTTTTATCACAAGATAATCAATAACCATTGTCACAGGGTCAAAGGAGACCCTTTTATCATTTCTGCCTGGCCACAGGATATCGTCACCATTATATTTCTTTGAATCATCTACTTCTTCCAAAATCTCTACTGGTTCAAGTAATTTTCAAGCTTCTCTATGAAATTCTGTCTCTACAAAAACTTTTTTTTAACAGAATCAGAAGTTATATATTTCTCGCTAATGTTCTATTTTCTGTCATATAGGTAAAATGGTGACTGCAAAATTAGACACCTTCCCCCACACTTGGCACTTTTAATGTCTGAAACCTACAAAGGAATGAGTTATACAACTGAATTATATAATATAAAGTTGTAATTTTATTATTGTCTAAAACAAAAAGAGAAAAATATTACTACATGAAATCTATAATAATTCCATGGAGAAATCAAGAGAAAATAATAGTGATAATGAAGAGCTCACATTCACTGTCTCATTTATTTTCTGATTTATTCCAAGGATATTTACACTGTTTAATGTATTTGTGTCTTCATATAGATATTTTAATTTTTATAAAAGTTCTTAGTTTTAGGTAAAAAACAAAGAAAACACAACCAGCAACAACAACAAAAAACAAGGTTCAGTGTATGAAATACACTTAATAACATATGCCATAACATATGCCATGTCAGTCAAACTTAGGAAACCTATTATACATTATTCATCTTAAAAAATTACAAGTTTCAACATGTGGATAATTAATATATAAAGTCTACTAACAAAATAGTCTTTAAAAATAGATGAGGAGAAATAAATGAATTCTGTAGATTCAGAGAAGCAGCATCTTTCTAACAAAATTATATGACCATGTTACTACCAAGTTGTCTCAGAAATTAAGACATTACAAAATGAAAGTGACTAACAAATAAAACCAAATTAGTGAAGGGATTTGGGTTCCATATCATCTCATAATACATAACCTCAAGAGTCTCAAGATGTGGAAAGCATAACACCAGCACAATAAAGGCTTTATATTGGCATACCTGTATCTATCAGTGTGCTAAAGAAGACAAATTTAAAGCATTTCCTCTAAAGTTGGGTACAAGACAAAGGTGCTCAAGGTGCTCAAATCCAATTTAATATAGGATTTTAAGCTTTACCTAGGGACCTAAAATGAGAATGAAATAAAAGGATGGAAGTAGGAAGAGAATAAATCAAAGAGTCCACATTTGTGCATAACATTATTCTACAGAAAAGAGATCTTAAAGACCAACAAACAGATTCATATGAGCTTCATAAATTGAAGTCAATGGCTTAAAACTTGAATAAATGTAAATAAGAAGCATTCACAAAAAGAGGCCATAAAGTTGGAAAGGAAATATATTATAACTGTGGGGATTTAGAGAGGAAGTAGGGATGGATATAGTAAATATTTATTGAATTTATATATGAAATTTTCAAAGAAATATAAAAATTAATAAAAATATTGTTAAAAAAATTAAAGAAGCCATTAGACAATGGCAAAACTTCTCAACCTCATGGATTCATGGAATTAATATTCTGAAAGTGGCCATACATTTTATAAAAAGCAATCTATTTATTCAGTGCACTTCCAATCAAAATGCTAGCACAGTATTTTGTTTGACTAGAAAATAAAGTATCTAAATTCATAAAGAGTAAAAGAAAAACCTGGAAAGTAAAAGCAATTTAAAGGGAAAAATTAGTTTGTTTGGAAATATTATTGTAACTGATTTAAAACTATGCTGCAAAGCCCTAGTAACAAAAGCAGCATGCTACTATAGTGAAGGATATAGATATATCAATGAAATACAATTGTGAACCAAGATAGTAGCCTTGCAACTTCAGCCACTCAATATTTTCAAAGATGTCAAAAGCAGATATCAAAGAAAAGAAAGCAACCTCAACCATGTTGCTGGGAAAATCAGATACCTTATTTCTCATTGTATTGATTATCATTATCTAGAGTAGTGGTTCTCAACCTCCCTAATGCTGTGATATTTTAATACAGTTCCTCAGGTTGTAGTGACCTCCAGCCATAAAATTATTCCAATGCTACTTCCTAACTGTAAATTTTCTATTGTTATTGTCATGTAACTATCTGATAAGCAGGATATCTGATAGGCAACCGTGATGAAAGTGTAGTTTAACCTGTGAGAAAGTCTCAATCCACAGGTTGAAACTGCTACTCTAGAATAACAGAGTATAAATTATGTATAATATTTTTATATGTACAGCATAGGATATATATATATATATATATATATATATATATATATATATAATACAAACTAGATTTATTAGTTTACAGGCTTTGATACACTATGTCCAACAATGGCTGTCTATCAGCAGAATGTCCAAGAATCCAGTATTTTTCAGTGCACTAGGCTGGATGTCTCAGCTGGTCTTTATTATACACAGGAATCCCAGAGAAATAAGCTCTAATACTAGTGATGTAATGGTCTTAATCTATACCAGGCTGGAGAAACCCACAAAAACAGCTAACTTGAACAAAGGGGAGCTCATGGACTCTGGTCTGATAGCTGGGAAACCAGCATAGGACCAACCCAGATTCCTGGAATGTGGTGTTAGTTGGAATGACTGGGCAGTCTAAAGGGCCTATGATAGTGGATCAATATTTATCTCTAGTATATGAATGGACTTGGGAGCCCATTCCACATACTCTCTCAGCCTAGACACATGAGGCACGGCCTTGTCCCTCCTGTCAATGATATGACAGACTTTGAAGACTCCCTTGAAAGACCTCACCCTCCCTGGGGAGCAGAAAGGAGATAAGTTGGGTGTTGGTGGGAAGAACAGGGGAGGACAGGAGGGTACAGACACTGGGATTAACATGTCAAACAACCTTGTTTAAAATTTAAATGAAAAATTATTTAAAAAATAAATAAAAGAATGAGAGCAACCAGGCCACGAGAGATCAGGATTCTTTCTTCAGTGCCCCTTATATAGGCTGCCAACAGAAGGTATGACCCAGATAAAAGTGGATTTTTCTAGCACAAAAATTTTGAATTAAAGATTTATTTCAAATATTAGAAGTGATTCTTCTATTTCAAATGATTTACCTAAGAAAAAAGTCCATCACGAATGTACCCAGCTCTTTGGATTTTAATAATTTACAGATGAAGTCAAACTGACAACTGAAAATATTCATTGTACCTCACACACCCTGCACAAAATAAACTCCAAAGTGGATACATACACATCAATATAAAACCTGAGATATTGAAACTTCAAGAAGAAAGATGGAAAAAACAAGCTATAGCATTTAGTAAGGACTACTGAACAGGACACTATTCATTTGGCTTTTTTTTTCCATGTGCAAGTTATTAATTGATTTTCCTTTTTTATAATTTGCCATTTGATAGATTATGTGATAAATTTAACAAATATGCCTTTTGAGAATTAGAAAATAGATACTTTGATTCGTAATTCATTGGTATTGAATTTTGCTGTCAAATAATATTAAAATATGACTAGGGCAGTAATTTCAGTTAAAATATTTCATAGTAAAAGAAAATTTTGTAAGCAGTTTTCTCTGTATTTAGTATGATAGAATAGAATTAGACCATGTTTATGTCAATACAGTTGTCTTCCTTGAGATTCAATTGTCTAGGACATATTTACCTTTATATTCTCATACCATATGTTCATAGCAGGAAAAAGAGAGATTCTCAAATACCACATATGAGTCATTGCTGGTTATTGGAGATATCTGGATCTTGTTTATGAGTATCTTTTTCCAGGTATAATATACTATTCTTAATTTATAGTTTGTATGCTTTTCTTTGGTGTGTTGCCATGACACCATTGTTTTTCTCTCTGCCAATTTTGCCAGCATTTAGTGATCTTTGTGAATTTCTTCTCTACTTCAATTATGCTTTGTTGTCATTTCATGGTTATTTAAGGAAATTTTTTCTTCCAAATGAAAATAAGTCAAAATACTGATTGGAAGAATAATGACCTCTTTCTCTTTTCTAGTTCCCTATGTAATCTGTTCTGCATAGCCAAAGGGCCTTCATAGTTCTCATTGAGTATGTTGAGAATATAATATTATTCTTGATTTTTAAGGTAGCTCCAAGATAATTATATGAATCCTTAGAATGATAAAACCTTTCCCAGAAGAAATAAATGTATGTGTGTTGAAGAAAGAATTTGGCCACTACCTGGTGACTATAGGCACCAGAAGTTGTGAGAAAAAAGAATATGTATTTTCCTGCCCTAGTTAGTGTTTCTATTGCTGCAATGAAAGAGTGAACAAAAAGCCAGTTTAAAAGGAAAGGATTTATTTGGCTTACACTTATATATCATGGAACATTGTCAAAGGAAGTCAGGACAGAAACTAAAAGAGGGCAGGAATTTGGAGGCAAGAGCTAATGCAGAGGCAGTGGGAAAGTGTTGCTTATTCATTTGCTTTTCATGGCTTGCTTAATCTGATTTAATTTTTATTAATTTATTTTATTTTATATAACCAAGTCCAATTAAATGAAAACAAACATTTATACACAATATTTGGGAATTTGGGCGTTGTTCTTTCCAAACTACTTCCTGCTGGTAAGGGGCGCTATCAGGGGGATTCAAGAAGATTCAGAAATCCTGGCTGTAGTCTGTAAGCTGCTTTGTCCAGCTGTTTTGAATGTAGGATCACCTTGTACTCTGTTTCAGGTGGTCTGGCATGATCAAACCACATTAGTCTGGAAGGAATCCACATCTTTTGATTTTCTGTGGAAACAAAAATAGAAATTCTTTTCTCCAGTAGCTTGTCCTTGAACTTAAATTTTGGAGTCAAAGCATTTTTTTTTAATTTAATTTATTATTTTACATGTCGATCCAAGTTCCCTCTCCCTCCCTCCCTCACTTTTACCATCTCTACCCTCTCACATGCACCCTAACCACCCTCCACTCTCATCCCCCCACCCCAATTCCATATGTAGGGGAATGCCATCCAGTTGGGGTCATGTAGATCTGACAGGTCAAGTGAAGTAGGGACTAGGGCTTCTCTCCTATCTCTAGATTAAGGCAGTTATCCCTCCTTGGGGGGGTATCTTTGCAAAGTCCTTTTGTGCACCAGGGATACATCCTGGCTCCACTGTCTGAGGTCTCTTAGACTGCTCAGTCCTTCTGGCTGAGACCCATATTCAGGGGGGCCTGAGTCAGTCCCATGCTGGCTTCCCAGCTATCAGTCTAGTGGCCGTTAGCTCCTCCTTGTTCAGGTAAGCTGTCTGTATGTGTTTCTGCCACATGATCTTGTCCTCTCCATCTGCATCTGGGTTCTAGTTCGACTCAGTGTTTATGTATGGGTGTTTGCTCCTGTTTCCAACAGGCATTAGTTGAGGGTTCCATGGAGAAGTTAGTTGTTGATCTCACTCTCCGGGAAGGGCATTTATAATAGCCTTTCCACGGAAGCTCAAATTGTTAGTTGGGAGCAGTCTTGTAGTTCTGTAGACCTTTCTTTGTGTTCAATTTTATCTTCAAACCAATATTGGCTCCCTCTTTTATGTTCTCTCTCTGTCTCTGTCTCTGTCTCTGTCTCTGTCTCTCTCTCTCTCTCTCTCTCTCTCTCTCTCCTATCTTCTATTCCTAACCAGGCTCAATCTTCCTGGTCGCACATGTTTTCCTTTCCTCCGCCTCATTTTCTCCTACTTCTCTCTCCATTTGCTGCCCCCCCCAACTTCACCTGAGCTCTGGGAGACTTGTCCCTTCCTGCTTCTGTGAGGGACTTTATATGAATCTCTTAGAATACACCTTTTATCATAGTTCCTCTGGTGGTGTGAATTATAGGCTGGTGATCCTTTGCTCTAGGTCTAAAATCCATATATGATGAGTACATACTGTGTTCCTCTTTTTGTGACTGGGTTACCTCATTCAGGATGGTTTCTTCAAGTGCCATCCACTTGCCTGCGAATTTCAAGATACCATTATTTTTTTCTGCAGAGTAGTATTCCATTGTGTAGATGTGCCACATCTTCATTAACCATTCTTCAATTGAGGGGCATCTAGGTTGCTTCCAGGTTCTTGCTATTACAAATAATGCTGCTATGAATATAGTTGAACAGATGTCTTTGTTGCATGGATGTGAATCCTTTGGGTATATGCCTAAGAGGGGGATTGCCGGGTCCTGTGGTAAACTAATTCCCATTTTCCTGAGGAATTGCCATACTGACCTCCAAAATGGCTGTATGAGTTTGCACTGCCACCAGCAGTGGAGGAGTGGGAGGGAGAGGGAACTGAGATCACTATGTAAAATAAGAAAAAAAAATATATATACATATATATATATATACATATATATGTATGTATGCATAAAGAAAAGAGTGGAGGAAGGATCACTTGAACAAGGAGGGTCAAGAACACAATGAGGAAACCATGGACACAGCTGACTAGAGCTAGAGGGAGCTTATGTACTACTGACTGATAGCTAGGAAAATTACATGGGACTGACTTATTCTATGATTGTGGGTGACACTTATGTGACTTGACTTGTGGGTGGGTGGAGAGGCTGTAAATGACACCAGAATTTATTCTAGGGGCATGAATTGTCTTTTAGAGCCCACTCCCTATGTTGGGATACCTTGATCAGTCTTGATACAGTGGGAAGGAGCTTGGTCCTTCTTCAACTTAATCTTCTCTCTATAGAACCCAGGGCCACCAGCCAAGGGAAGGAACTACTCACAATGGACTGGGCCCTCATTCATCAAACACCAATTAAGAAAATGCTCCAGATATTTGCCAGACTTGAATACAGCCGGATCATATGGTGACATTTGCTTAATTGATTTTCCTCTCAGATGTCTTTAGCTTGTGTCATAATGAGATATAACACTCCCCTTGAGTCTCTAGACATAAATACAACATATATGATACTTCAATGCTATTCTACTTGGAGATTCTCTGGACCTCTGAGGTTTAGATCTTTCAAATACATTTTTTGTGCCTATAAAAATATGTTTTGTGGCAAGAAATCATTTTCTTTCTGTACAAACTCAGCGATACCCCTCTCATCTATTTATCTGTCTGTCTATCTATCTATACATGCATAATAGCATATAATGATTATGTAATTTGGTTATTGGAAGAAAATCTACAATCACTAATTTACCAAATCAGCACAAGGCATAACAGATCTATAAACAAGTGTTTGTATACCCACAGATAAGTGTAATCTTCATTCCTCTTCAAAGAAACTTCTGCTCTTTCCATTGCTGGTTGCTATAGTAAAAGGAGTCACTGAAATGCCCACACATGTCCACCACATAATTCTAATAAACAAGAGAAATAAGCAGACATAATACACAGAGCCCAGTTATCTGAACACCTGTGGCTCTACTGAACACTCTTATATCTAAGGTCAGAGACTATTGTAGAAGAATGGGTGGAAAGTCTGTTAGAGACAGATCAGGGACTAAGCTGGGAGAGTGTCTCATAGTAATAACAGAAGTTACACTTACAAAGTATCATCATCATGACTGCTCAAATGGACCTAAACAAGGATGACACCATTAAATATGCAAAAGTTGACCAAAAAAAAAGGCCATGGGACCCCCTACATTAACAGATAATTGATGGCAATGAAGAGAGCTGAGAGGAAAAGAGTTGTTCTTCTCCATGAAAAAGAATTCTGATTTATTGTCCAACACCAAAATTATCAGTCCTGTAAACAAATATACAAATAACACTATAAATACTGAACATGATATATTTAGAAATCTATATGTAAATAGATATAGGCATACAATAACAATGTAAAAAAAGAAACCATGAACTTGATGAAGCATGAGGAGGATTTTATGGGAGAAATAAGAGAAATAAAGACAAGGGAGAATATAATTATATTATAGTCCCTCCAAATGAATAAAACAAATAAAGTAAAACTTTTAAATTGATAAAAAAAATTAAAAGTAGATTGACCATGGATAGATGAATTACACTCTTTTCTGTTATTTGTTATAATTTCTCAAATCTATTTTCAGATTCAAATCTCTTTGTTAGAACAAGATGAAAAGCATGTAACCTGTGTTCATGAATGGGCTTTGGTGGCATCTCTATTAACAACGTCAACATTCTAAGCAAATTGATTATGTAGAGAGTCCCAGAAGCATGTATATACCTCACTTTACAAACGTAAGAGCATTTTCCTTTCTTGTCTTCACAGCATATTTACTTTAATGAGTATCATACTTCATGTATAATTACTACTATTAATTTTCTGACCAGTCTCCCAAGTGTTTAAGTCTGTGAATGGAGAAGAAAGGACTGGTGGGTAATACGGTGATGAAAAGAATAAACAATCTACTTAAAAACACACACACATTTACTTCTCAGATCATCCATGAGTAAGTAGCCAATGATTAATACATTTTCTAAATATCAACAAATTTGCATTAATGAAACTCTAGAGGTTATTACTATAGAATGATTCAACTATTCAGATAATCATAAAAGAAAAAAATAGAAATACTTTTGGCTCACCAGTCAAAGGATTATTGTTTCCAATATAGCATCATATGCTTTTCAACTATAGATATAGTATGACTTCATAGTCTGACTTTTCTACTAATGTGATTAAAAATATTCTCCAAAGTTAATAGTTTTAACTGAATTGTTGTGTATGCATTGCACATTTGGAAAATACACATTCATCTAAATATATGTTGTTCATTTCACCAACTTTTCACAATTAAGATGAGGTTGTGTCCCACTTTAAATTTGTATCTATTAATTCAAGACCCTAATCTTGGCCTCCCTGGCTATTAATGGAGGCTGATAACAGACTTGTGCTCAAAATTTCAGGGTGATTAAGTGGTTTTCTTTCATCTTTTTCTTTTGTTTCTCCGTGTATTAAATTAAGCCTAATTCTGATTATATTGTTGTTGTTGTTGTTGTTATTATTATTATTTTGGTTTTTCAAGACAGGGTTTCCTGTAGCTATTGTGCCTGTCTTAGAACTCACTCTATAGACCAGACTGACCTTGAACTCACAGTGATCCATATGTCTCTGCCTCTTGAGTGCTGGGATTATAGGTGTGCACAACCTCCAACAGGCTGTATGTTAAATATCATTTATCGGGCCTGATCAGAAGCTTAAGATCATGCTAAATTCTTCTACTTAGGCTAGATGTGTGCAGTAAATTCTATAACCTGAAAGTAACTGAATGATAGAATGAGAAGATGTGTTAGAAATGGATGTTTTACTACTTCCAATTGGTTTTATATGCACATACAGAGGCTGTACCCAGCACCATGTGCAGAAAATTTTTAGATTTCATCTTACCTCTCTACCAGAATAGCTACAATAATAAAAAACAAATGACAAAATATGCTGGCAAAGATGCTAAGAAACAACCACCAGTGTTCTGTTTGCATTGTAAATTGTTACAGCTACTATGGCATTGAATCTGGCGAGTTTTCAAAAGCTAAAATTAGAACTATGATGTGACCCAACTTGTCTACTTCTTGGCTTATGCCCTAAGGGCTTGACAACCTCCACAGACACTTGCTCAGCCATTTTCATTTCCACTCTAGTCAAAATACATAGAGAATGAAAACAATCTGGATGTCATTTACTGACTAATGGATAGTGAAAAGTATATATACATAACATATATAACATATCATTTATAAATATTTTAAAATATAAATATTACACAGATGATGAAATTTCATGGATCTCTAGTGAAAGATGAAATAGTGAAATTTACATAAAATTGATGAAACTAGAAAATATACTGGTTACTCTGACTCCAAAAGTTAAATGTCACATTAACTGCTGATCTTAATTCCAGTATTTAGATTTGAGTATAAAACATGAAAGAACCACAGAAGCCAGTATGCTCTAAATGGATTGTGGTAAAAGAGCTCTAGAGAAAGGTATAGTATAAAAATAGTTCTATGAATGGGAAAAGGATAAAAACTGGGAATGAATGTTTATCAGGAAATGGGGAGGAACATTACGACAGAGGGAGGGGGACAGAGAGATTAATAATAAAGATGCTTGATAAAGCCATGACGAAAAATAAATATTCTATAAGATTTTTAAGTGTATGCATATATAAATATCTGTTTACATATATATGCACACACTCTCTCTCTCTCTCTCTCTCTCTCTATATATATATATATATATATATATATATTTCATATTATGCTATCCAGGATAATAATGTTGGTTCCCTGCAAAAGGTATAGATTATATAACAAAGTGGAGCCCTAGTACCAGGCATTAAAACTTCTTTAAGCTGTTCATCGGGGAATCCCAAAAGTTAAACCATACAATACTGACTATTGTCCTTGCCTTTTCTCTTGCCTTTGGTTGCCTATCAGAACCTGTAAGAATGATTCCTTTACTGAAGTTACCACACTTTTAGAAACAAGCTAAAATTGACTTAGAGGCTTCTACTCTGAAGACTAGCTCCCATATTTTCAAAAGATTCTATTCTAGACAAGGGAGAAATGCAGTCTAACTGTAAAACCTACAAACCACAACAGTGACTGGCATGGGAAACAATCACTGTTATACAATAGAGACACTTTTGGGGGTGGGGTGGGGGTGGGGCTAACCAACAACTGTCTAACTGAACTTCACATTTACTCAGAAGGAAATTTGTGCCTAGTATTGTAAATCTGGCCAAATATATGTTACTGGATAGGTTATATATAGCTCCTGAAGGAGTGTCTACTTCTACCATTTTCTTATGCTGGTGTAATTTATAACAGTATTTAAATAATTATCTTTACACTAAACTCTCAGCAAAGAAACTTCTCTGTTAAATAAATTGAAACTATTATAGTGATCTACAACTACACAAAAGGCAGAGAATTAGTGACTGTGGTGTCTAGTCCTGAATAGTACATGTACAAGGCAATCCCTACACCCAAGGCTCAGTGAACACAGAAATAAGAGGGGAAAAGACTGCAAAAAGCAGTGGACCGAAGTGTTTCTCAAGAAAATATATTCTCTATATACAACAGGAAATTTGAAATAATGCAGTCTCAATACTAGCCTAAAGAACCCGAATAATGAGGCCATCAACTGATATGCAAACATTGAAAGAAGAGTTTTATAAGCTTCAATTCCTAGATGAAGAGTTACAAGTAATCAATGAACTCAAAGAAAGGGAGTATTTTTTTTTTTTTTTCCCACTGATAAGGCTCCTGGTAGATTATCAGTCCTCAGTCGTCAGTCCTAAACACACGTACTTATGTGCAACACTAAATGGACTCATCATATATATATTGATAATAATTACAGAAGAAAAGGTTTTAAATTTGAGACATAATTGGAAGAGATAAGAAGCTTGGGGTATTGGGAATGGAAGAAAAGGGCTGAAAATGATATCAGTACAGTATGTATGAAATTCTAAGGAATGTATATCTTTTAACATCTAGCATACCCTAAATATTTTCTAAATTTCAAACTCTGGGAAGAATGACATGATACTAAGGTTATAATTCTAAATGTTTTTTTTTATTTTTACTCATAATTAATTCTGAATAATCTACTTTATTAAATTTTCTCCTATGAATTTGAAAATTGTGATATTCATTCTTATGATTTATCTCATCTAGAATTTGTTTTCATTTACAGAATCTGATGCAGAAAAATTGTAATCATTGTCAGTGCCTAGATTAATCAGTGAAAGTTTCATCATTCTTGGGTGATTATTATGACATTTTAATAAGCTTAGTCCAAAAATATACTTTGTATCTATGTCTAGGCTCTCCATCAACTTCTAACATCCCTCTCTTGATGATACTACTTGCTTCTTACCAATATTTCATAATCATTTTTACTTAAAATAAATGCAAACAAATTCTCCTTGCACTAAATCTAAAATGTTTGTAGTGGCTTTTTTTATTTTATTGATTATTAAAACTTTCAGTCATATTAAAAGTTTGTAAACATAATGAACAATACTTTTGGATGCTTATTGAAATTGAGTAAGTGGGTTAGATCTATATAAAATCAATCATCATAATTTCATTTCTGTATATAGTTACTTTTATGTTATTTTTAAAAAATATTTGTCTATAGAATTTTGGCTTCTTCTTCATTAAATTATGTTAATCATTCTTATTACTTTTGACTCAAATGTATTTTCAAATTTAAATAGTCCCCTATATGTATGGGAGGCTGAGTACCTGATTTAATTATAGAAATAAAATACAAATGCAGATATATGGTTTTACATGCATGCATACATACATATTTCCCATATTATCTCTGAGATTCATATGTACATGTAATTTTGTATATGTGATTTTGCTATGTCTATGAAATTTTTCTCAATGGACAATACCCAGTCTCTTTTGTTTGTAACTTTGTGTGTGTGTATGCATACATACACACACACACACACACACACACACAAATCCAAAATATATTATTAAAATTTGTCTAAAGAAAAATGTGGTGGTTTTCCTCACATGTCTTAAATTTAAAATGCAGATTCTCTGCTTTTGAGTAATGAGCTAGAACCCATTTAATACAATAATCTGACTTATGAAAATATCTAATCTTAATTGAGTGATTAGTAGACAGGAGATTAAGCAATCCATGATATAAGTGGATTCTGTAGCATAGGGAAAGAGAAAATCATCTTGAGTGGGAAGGAACCTCATGAGGATCTATTCTAGTACAAATCTGCTCTTCAACAGAGTTCAGAGGTAGCTCATCTGTATTATATTTTTATAGAATTTATTAATTGTATGAATTACATGGGCTTCTATATATATATATTTCTGAAGATATTATATGTTTTTTTCAATAAAATACCCATAATTTTGGAAGTTAACACATTTAAAAATTATGCAATGATGTGTGTTAATGAATTAGGAAAGATATCAATAGGAAATGCCAGCTTAATCAAGACTTGAAAAGTAACTAGAACCTGGTCTAGCCTTAACTGGTCACATAAAAAGGAAATATGTCATTCAGTTTTTAAATATGCTAATGTTTTCAAAGGTATAGAATATTTAATGTAGAGTATTGTTTCACATATACCATACATAGATGGATATTTTTAAAATATTCTGTTGCCTTTGTTCCATATTCAAATGCATGTGATATAATTTGAATAAACATTTATTTCCTTCAGGACCTGGCCTTTGAGAAGATTGTCCCAGGACAACAAATGTTAGGTATTTCATGCAGGATAGAAAAAAAATATCTTAAACATAAATGAACATCCTGCCATCTTGATATGGATACAGATAAAGAATGTCTGCACATACACATATTGGTGCCAGAAATCTGAATTCTGTACATAATACAATTTTATGTGTTTATATACAGTTTGCGATTGAATCTTTTTAAATTAAAATCAATAGTTTGGATTTGAATTATTGTAATAGTGATTAATTCTGTTACCGAGTTGCAAAGAACAAAAACAATAATTTTAGTTTCATTTTCATTATCAATTCTAAGATACTACATACTGGTAATGACTACCTTTGAAATTAACAATTTAATATCAGGACAGTTAGAAGGCCTGGGCAGTTTTAGGGACCTCTGACAATGTAACCAGGATGTATCCCTGGTGCATAAAAGGACTTTGGGAGCACATTTCCTATGGAGAAATACTCCCTTAACCTAGAAAGAGGGCATAGTCCCTACTCCAAATGACATGACAGATTTTGTTGAACGCTCCTGGGAAGCATCACCCTACATGTAGAGTGGGGGGGGTGTGGGGGTGGGATGGGAAGGAGGGAAAGAGGGGTCTTTGGAAACATAGAGTCATTTTATGACTAGCAGATTATGAATGTGATGTATATGGACATCCCAATATCCCACATTGGGTTTTGGAGCCACTGGCTTGAGTCAGTAAGCCACATGTAGGTTGAATAAGCATATCTGGACCAACCACAACTGAATGGGGAAGATATGCTAATAAGAACCTTTCTGAATATCCAATCTATATTAAAAGTGAATGCTTAAGAGGCTTAAAATTATAAACAATTACTCACTCTACTTACGTCCTACATAGCTAAATATTGTATTTATATATTTCATATAATTATGATTAGTTCATGTATATTTATAGAACATTATGTAATTAAAATGAACTTTTCAAAGGAGATCATTTTTGAACCATAGAAATATATAATGCCAGATCCACATTATGAATGTATATATATAATAACAAACATACACATATGGCTAATTATATAAACATAAAGTGGTTAATATGTATATTTTCTTGATTATTCATTATTCATTTAAGGACTTTGAAAATCACACAATGAAAGAATAAAAGAAAGTGGAAACCCATAACCCACCTTCTGATTAATCTAAAGGTATCATTTACTGATAATTTTCAGTAGCGTGAGGATATTAAATACTCCAAATTGCATTTCATGAAAAATTAAAAAATACTAAGGATATTGCTTATTAAAAGTAATGCAGTCTGTTGACTAGATTATCATAAATTATAAATAAGTGATACTGACCAAGTATAAAATACATATTCCCTGGAATGTACATTTTCCAGAACTTGTTATTGAATAAAGATGCTTGAAACTTTAAGTTGTAGAGTTGTAGGACAGGCTTTCTTCACTTTCAGTTAAGGTATAGGTAAAGGAATCCTCCCTCTGTGTGTGTGTGTGTGCACTCTCATGCATGCACATTTTATCCATTTGTATATACATATGTGGGGAATAAACACACCATTTCATAAACATATAAGTACATGGATCCATCAATAGATAAGCTAGAAAAAGAGTTACAGAATCACTGCCGTTGATCTGTGACCATCTGGTGGTGGGATTAAAATCTCCTCCTCTTTCCATTAAATAATAGCATCTTAACAGTGTATTCACCCTCCTCCCTCCTGTACCATCTACACAGAATAATCACTTTCCTCTAGTTTTAGTGCACATAATTCTACTCAGAACATGATTCTGAAAAATGTGTGGCACTTAGGTTCTTTTCATGTTTGCCAGTTATACAAATATAAAAATTTGTAAATTTAGTATATATGAGCTTTGTTTTTTAAAATTTTTAGTTGTATTTCTTAACATTCCACTCTTTCGCAGGGAGGGCTCAGGTGTGTGTATATTCCACAGGCACCTGGAGAAGTCAAAGGACAAAATGAGGGAGTTGGCTTCTTCTTTCTATCATGTGACTCTCAGGTTCAAACTTTGGTTCTCAGCCTTTATGCACTGAAACATCTTGCTGGCCATGGTAAGTGGGGCTTTGTACAGAGCATACTGTTAGCTCACTGTTCCGTTTCTGAAGCTTAGGGATGCTTCCTCTCTCTCTAAGAGGTCTGGATGATGAAAGGATTGCTTTTAGAAAGTGGCAGTCATTTTTAGATGAAGATTTTTAAATGATGCTTGTATGTGTGAGTGGAGTGCTGGCAAGTTACGATGAATGAGCAAGTCAGCAAGGAAACAAGTGTTCAGAAAAAAGCACTGCAGTGTCAGATGACCAAGTTGCCTAATGATGTCACTGTTAGGTCACAAGAGCTAATGAAGGGTCCCTGAATCTGTGGTATGTTCAGAACAGCCTGAGTCTCCGTGGTGCTTCTGTCTGCAGCTCCTCCTGGGAGGCTTTTTTTGCCTGCTCCCAGTAAGATATCAAATTTCTCTCACCTGGACAAGAGCCAGATGAATTCATTCCCAAACTTGTCTATTCAGGTGAATCCCTTGTTTGTGTTGCTACTGTTAATTTGTTGATTTTGTTTGTGTTGCTGTTGCTATTTGTCAATTTTGTGTTTGTTGTTTGAGGCAGGGGGGAGTTCTCACCTATATATCCTTGGCAGTCTTTGAACTAACTCACTATGCAGATCAAGCTAGCCTCAAGCTCAACAAGATCCACATGCCTTTGTTTCTGCTTCTGTGCCAGAATTAAAGGTGTGTGGCATCAGACCTAGCCCAAGGGAATGTTCTAATGTCACTGAAATTGTGTGTGTGTGTGTGTGTGTGTGTGTGTGTGTGGTGATCTGGCAGCTATTTCCCTGAAGCAGCTTACAGTGGGAATTCAAGACACTCACTTACTTTTTAACTCCTTACAATCTTATAAACCAGTAGTTCTCAACCTTCCTAATGCTGCTGTCTTTCAAAATAGTTCCACATGTTGCGTTGACAATCACCATAACCTTATTTTCATTGCTATTTCATGACTGTAATTTATCAACTGTTATGAATTGTAATGTAAATATTTTTGGAGACCTATGTTTGCCAATGTGGTCATGAACCATAGGTTGAAAACTGCTATATGAGCTCTGCTTTATTTAGAAATCACAGGTATTTGTGAGGTTAATAGAAATTAACATAATATGATTAGGGGAAAAACACCATTAGTTTTCATACAGCTACGTTCTAGTATAACTTTCACCTATGACTTAAAAACATATGCTGCTTTTGAAAATATTCATTAACCTTTCACATAATGTATAACTAGCTTCATCACAGTGGATAAAAAACAAATCCCACTTAGAGTTTTGAAAGAGAGACCCAGTGGGAAATACACAAATGGTAAACTCTACCGAAGGACACAAAAAGCCCCATAAAACATCAGAGGGGTTATGGAGGTCTATGGATTTTAATTGCTGTGTGCCATTGGGCCTTTACAAAGCAATCAAGCAGGCAATCTCTAAAGACATTCCTGCCATAATACATTTAACAACAGAGTTCTCACCCCGTCGGCAGACTAGGGTTTATGAAGGTCCCAATAGCAATTAATGACCTTGTATTCTAAGGGGAGTGAATAGAACTGGGGGAAGGGGAGAGAGAGAGAGAGAGACAGAGAGAGACAGAGAGAGACACAGAGAGTTAAATTGGCTCAATTTTGATGCATAATATGAGTATAGAAATGACAATTTCAAAAGGAAGTTGTGTAAGTACCACTAATTTTGTTCTTTGCTTTTCCCTAAAGGCAGAACAGTTTTTTGTTAAGCATTAATGAAATCCATTGTCACTGATAAGATGGTTTCATATATTTTTAAAGTTGGAAGAGTAACACTGTTAGATGTATTTAATTACAATACATTTTATCAGTGGGATTAATATAAAGAGATGATAGCTGTAAGTTTTCAAATCTTTAAAGTATTAATTTTGGCTTACTCCAATGTCAATGAAAGTGGCTAATATTAGTTGTTATACTTCACTGGAAACCTACCTTGCAACACAGAGTATATCATCTAATCCCATGTTGTGTCACTCCCTTTCCCAGTTAAGAACTGGGGCAGACAAATATAACACAAAGCCACAATTCTTGAGTGACTACACTGTCTCTCAAATTCGGATTGTTTTTTTAAGAGTCCAAATTGAATGCTTCCTAATTTGTCATATGTCACTGAAGCTGGTATCATATCACTGTGAAAGGAGGAAAGCCCTGTCCTGAAGTTTCTTTCTGCCAACAGCTGTATAGGCCTTTGGATGCAATGAAAGTGCTTACATGATACATGCCCTTATTATCTCTTTTCTGTTTGTTTTGATGTGCTCACTGAGAATAGTAAGCACTGTTTGGAGAATCCTCTGAACAGGAAAGCCTACAGAGACCTCACAGAATCTGAACACAATGCTGCATGCTCCTCATATCCCTATGCCCCTATTGAAAAGACCCACTGTTCTCCAGAGAACCCTCTTGAATAGCCTTCTCATTTAATTCCCATTTGTTGGAGCTATTTTGTAACCCTGGCAATTGGGTTGAGTTCTCTAGGGCTCAGTTTCTGTCTATTGCCTCACAGAGTGGGATCCGGGAGAGGGATAGTTTAAACAAAGTTTCTAAGCCAAAAACGTGGATGTCTTCATGAATTATATATACCTCTTATAAGCTTTTCCCATGTCAACCCATTTGTACATTGGGCTTTTGTGGTTTAGACTTTGGTTAATTAAGGAATTTCTAATACTGAATTAAGAGAATTTTTGTTTTGTCTCCACCACATGCCTTGATGACAAGACATTATTTTTGAGGAGTTCACTTGTGTTTTTTGTTTGTTTGTTTGTTTGTCTGTCTGTTTATATTTGCCCTGTTGCATACTTGTGTCAATGGCAATCAAAACAGGGTTGATTGTTCAGACACTGTAAGAATATTTCCTGGGGCTGATGAGATGGCTCATTAGTTAAGAGCACTGGTTGCTTTTGCAGAGGACCCTGGTTCAATTCCTAGCACTCACTTGGCAGTTCACAACTTCCTGTTAATATAGTTCCAGGGTCTTTGACACCCTCAAACAGACAAAACACCAATGCACATAAGATAAAATTAAATATTCTTTAAAAAGAATATCTCCTAAAATTTGATACAAAATTGATTCCATAAGGAACATACCTCAGGAACTATAATCCATTTATTTTATGTGACAGTATCTTGGTTCTATAGATAAGTCCTCATGCCATGTTGAAGAAAAAGTGGTAACAAGAATAACAACAATTTTTATTTTGCCTTTGTGCAGATCACAGTGATTTAAAACCTGCTCATTCATTTTTGTTTCTAAACAGTATTTAAATACCATGTTAGAGTTTGTGAACATAATTCCCATGGTTGCAATCTCATATCTGTACATCTGAAAAATTAGATGGAATAAAAGTCTACCTTCCAGCTTGGGGCTCACTTGGAGCAATGTACCAAATACCTCAATTTAAATGAACTTTGGGTCTGTTTCAGCCATTACATTGTAAGCTTTCCAACTTCCCAGATGCTTACCACCTTATGAGTGAAGACCCATCCTCACAGAGAGTTCAAGGTCTCCCAACCCTGATCCTTTTACCTCTCTCATCTCCAGTTCCTCAGTATGTACCTAGCTCTGGTCACACAGGCCATTGCTCCACTGCAACAGGTGAGGATTTTTCTAACTCAAAGCCCTGATGCATCTTAATCAATTTACATCTCTGCTGAGCCAATTTATCACTGTCTCTCATATGCCTTATTAGTTTATTTGTTTAATTAAGGTTTTCTCACCTAGGACTCCATAAAGATCAGGTCTGTTATTATGTTGTTTACTAATTTAATCCCTTGCAACTACAAAAATGCTTGCCATTTGTTATGTACATTGCCATATTGTTTTGTAAATTGAATGAGTAATAGAATTTTCTCTGTATATTGTCTTCTCTTTTTCCATTCCTCTTCCTCTTTTCCTTTCTTCCCCCTTATCTTTTTTTTTCTTTTCTTTTCTTTTTTTTTTTTTTTGGTAAGGTTCAAGTAGTTTAAAAGAGTTCCATATTTCATATGTACCTGTAGAAGCCTAAAATAGACTCGTCATTTCTGATATCTGGCAAAGTTATCCTTATTATCTTTACTAAATAAAAAACATATTTTAATATGTAGAGGCCATCAGATCACCCAAACTTGGAGTTATAGATGTTTGTGACCTACCATGTAGGTGCTAGGAATCAAGCCATTATGCTCTGCAAAAGTAGAAAATGTTCTTAAAAAGCCGGGTCATCTCTTCAGAACCAACCCTTTGCTCTAAGCTTTTAGTCATATCTGCCTAATAAGTCAATGTCCTGAGTTTTAGTACTCTATGTCATTTGAGCTCATCACTTCTTTCTCTGTACTTTAACATCAAACACACACACACACACACACACACACATACATACACACACACACACACACACACACACACACACACGCAATTGGGCATGAACACACACATGATTAGCAGGCAGTAGCTCCTCTATCCCATAGGAAAGTGGTTAGGGAGATAGAAACCTGAGCAAAATGGGTTCTACCCAGACAATAAACATTGTAGTCTTTTCATAGCTCTCCAACCTCTCCAGTTGAGCTCATTTTAAAATGATTGTCAAAAGAAAACTTGCATCTTGATGGGAAGAGCAGAGTGTTGTGACATAGTTGTCAGCACCTGTCTGTATTTGCTTAGTCATGTTAAACATGCATGCCTTACTCAGTGGTCACCTCTATAAGGCTATTTTTGTCAATCCTAAGTCAGGAAAGAAATTTTAACAGGAATTTGGCTCCAAACCACATACTGTCTTCAAATATATCAATTTAAGGAAACGTTTTCACACTATTTTTGCTCAAGAAGAAGGGCAGAGCCGTTGGAAAGATAGCATGTATAAGTGAAGCCAACCCTGACGCAAGATGGCACATGAACAGTTGTGTACTGTTTCTCAGCTGACATGGAAGGTGCCCACTAGTGCAGATTAGTTTATTTTATAATCAACACCTGTAGGGAGTAAGGTTTTTCCCTGCCTGCCAGGACCCACGGGGCCCCAGCCCCTAATAACACACTGAGACTCTATATTTGATATAATTCTGTTGGCCAGGTACTAGTTAGTTATCAGCTAGCTCTGTTTTAAGTACTAACCCATTTCTGTAAATCTATGTATTTCCACATGGATTCATCTTACCGGGAAATGGGCTGGCATTGTGCTCTCCCCTGCCTCTCCATGTTTACTCCTCCTTCCTAATTTCTCTTTCCTCCTTGTCTCCTAGTCACTCCTCTCTTGCTTTCCTATTGGCCAACACTGCTTTATTCATTAACCAGTATTAGAAACATATTTACAAACACCCATGAAAGCAACAGTTTTCTATGACTAATTATGCAGTAAAAATCACAAAAGCAATATATATCATATTTAATGATAAGATTATCATGTGTATGAATGTATGCATGTATGAAGGTATGTATGTTTGTATGCATGTATGAGTGTATGTATGATCAGTGTCAAGGTTTTGATAGTTTATCAGTCAGGCATCAAATACTCCTCACTCTATATAACCAAAGGTCATATAAAGGGAAAATTCCACAGTATATAGTCCAATTAGGAAAGAAAGAAAGAATGACAGCCATTATGCAAAACAGTATACAAAAGAGAATCTGGAAATAGGATTACCATATGATCAAGCAATCCCACTACTGAATATATAGCTAAAGACATGAAATCATTATATCTAAAATACATTTGCACTTACATGTTTATTAAAGCACAATTCATTATACCTAAAAGACAGGTTCAAACTAGATGGCCTTCAATATATGAATGAAGAAAGGAAATCTGGTATTTATAAATAATACAATGTCATCCATACAAAATAACAACTGAAAAAAAATGTAGGAGCATGGATTTAACTATCAAATGTAATAAGTAAGACACAAAATTACAAATATCACATGCTCTGCCTCATCACTAGAAGTTATTACACCAGATTCAGAAAAAGGCTATGCAGTAAAGACTAAAATGGGTGGGTGGAAGGAAATGGGAATTCAATATGAGGCACTAGAAACTGTGTGGATTATTATGGGCCCTGGTTTAGCATAGTAGCATGGCTATATGTTAGAACTGTAGGTAGTATGGCATTCCCAACATCTAAAAGTAATGATTGCTTAAAAACAGTGATATTCTTAATGCCCTGACTTAATATTATGGAATATTATGGGAATCATCCACAAAGATGTACTAATGCTATACCTTAGTAAAAGTAAATTAACAAGACAATATGACTTGAACAGAATAGAAAATGCAAGTGTGAGCTTGGTATTAAATTTCCTGTCCTGGGATTTATTGGACTATACCACATAAGAAAATATGCTAGAATATTTTGGCATAATTCTAACTATACTGAAAAGACTGCTGAGGCTAAACTTAAGTTGTAAGCCTTGGCTCACCTATGCCACACTCAGTGTTTCAACCATTTTAGAAGAGACTGTAGAGAGCAGAGACAGGAATTTACTACCTCTGGTATAAAAAGAGTTTCACAATTATATAAACAAATGCTTGCTAAACTCAGATAACATGCTATTTAAAGATGTGTTCGTTTACTATTCTAAAGGATAATCATTTCATTAAATTTCTAGCAATTTGAAACAAAAATATGTGTAATAGTAATAATAGCAATTTTAAAAATAAATAAGTAAGCCACAGTTTGCTTATTTGCCTGACTCCTTCCCCTGTCTCTTCCCAGCAACCCTTGACTCCACCTCAGGACATGCTATTTCTTTCTTTTTATTCACTCTTTTGACAACTACATTTTATTTATTTACTTATTTATTTTACTTTTTGGGTGCCATTATATCTATCTTGTCCAGAATGAACTAGACTATAACGCAGTAACAAATAGCTCCAAGATTTCAGGAAACTAAAGCAGATAAGTCAGTTTCTCAGCTTTGCTGGATTTTTCTTTGAGTCAGTTGGACTGCATGCTATAAGTTGTGCTCATTCTCAGACACAGACAGAGTTGGCAGCTACCAGATGCAGAACTAGCAATAGACGCAGACAGAAAGAAACAGAGATTATTGGGGTTCTGATATTGAAGTGAAATGGCCCAGGCTAGAACTATCTTTTTTCATACCTGCTCCCATGACTCTATTGATGTCATGAATCTAGACATTAAATTCTACTATACTTCCATAAAGGAAAGAACTGAAGTTATCAGTTATGACATAACTTACTTCTCTCTAATATTCCATAATTCTAATCCAATGAGTCCTACATAGTTAGACCTACATATGTATAATTCCATTCTCCAATCTGAAAGTTGAAAGACATCTCAAATTTAGCATGTCAAAAAAACCAAAACAAGCAGAAATAATTGACTTCCTATAACTTTAAAATTCCTCCTCCAGGCTTTCTCATCTCTCAATTAATCATGTACATATTCTACACACTCTTTTCTCATAATCGATTCATTTGTATTTCCATTAAGCCTGTTTGTATCATCAATTACAATATCCAATCATATCATCTATTAATTTCTATCAAACTCAAAACCATTACTTTTCTTCTTTAGAATATTAAAATAACTTCCTCATTGGTCTCTTTATATTTCATAAAATTATTATCCAGATAGCATCCGAAATTATTACAACATTAAAAACCTTTTTACAGCCTTATTGCACAACTTTAATGACATTGAAACACATTTGTATTTAATTTTAAACACCTGACTCTGGTCTCTAAGGCCCTAATTAATAGGATACATACTAAAATTTGCCTCACTACCCAGATGGGAGGATTATCTTAAGACATATTTCTTAGTGTGACAAATCACTTGCCAAAGCATTCTGATGGTTCCACTTCATTATAAAATACAACAGAGTGACCTTAAATTGTCATGGCACCTTCATGATGATACCAATAGCACTCACTTCTTTACTTACTGCCATGCACTGTAAAGACTTCTTTACAGCATTATAAACTGCCCTTGAACATCTTCCCATCACACCACTGTCGCTGTTCTTCTCTTGATTGGGAGCTCTGTTTCCAAGAAGGCTATATGACATGTTTCCTGTACAGTCCTGTACAGTCAATGCTATAGTGGTTTAAAACTGAAATGTCTTTCAAAGGCTCATAAGATACAGGATTAATAACCAACCTGTGGTGCTAACTCTGGCTATAAACTCTAGGATGTAGAACCGAGGGAAGGTACTTGATAACTTATGGCCAAGCCGTTAAAATTAATATTGAGATATTGGGATAATCTCCTGTCTGTCTCTCTATCTGTCTCTCTGTCTGTTAGTCTCTCTCTCTCTTTCTCTCTCTCTCATCTCTCACTCATCTTTTTGTCTTTATTCCTTTTTCTCCTTCTTTCATTCTTTCTTTCCTTTTTTCTCCTTGCTTCTCCATCCCTTTCTAGATCTCTCTCTCCTCTCTCTCTGTTTCTTGCTCAAATCCATTCTCTCTTTTTTCTTTTTCACTTTCAAGCCACAACAGGATGAACAGCTTTATTATTTTGCCATGACCCAGAATGTCATGTGACCATGGACTGAAGATTCTGATACTGGGAACCCAAATAAATCTTTCTTACTTTAATAAAGTCTTTGATCACAGTGACAAGTAAGTATGTAAGTAAGTTAAGTAAGTAAATAAAATAAAGATAGGTAACAGTTGTTGAAATATGGCCTTTCTCACAAGCCTTTTTCACTGATGCCTGTGTAAAACAAAATCCCCCTTTATTCTTTAACATTTAATATCCTGCCCTGCTTTTAAGTTAAATTTTAGATTTCATTTTATGCATATAAGTTTTTTCCTGTACATTTGTCTGTTTACTTTTAGTGTACTTTGTGGCCACAGTAGGCATGTAATCCCCTGGAATGGAATCATAGACAATTTTGAGCTGTGTGTGGGTGCTGGGAAAAGAACCAAGGTCCTTTGAAAATAGCAGTCAATGCTCATAAACATTCATTTCTAAAGCATCCCATGCTCTGTCATTCATATATATATATATATATATATATATATATATATATATTCAATTAAAACAAAAGAATTGGAGGAAAAGGAAAAATTCTAAGGATAATAAAACACTAATATTCTTACACATATAAATGTTCATGTTATTTTACCAAATAGGGGAGGGGGTTTGCCTAAGTGTTTGCTTTTGTGTTTCTGTAATGACATTTCTCTACATATGGAGGCTGACATGATTACTGGGAACAGCATAATGAGGCTTTCTTGGTATGCCCCACTCTCCTATCATGCCTCACTAAAAAAAAAAAAAAAAAATCTTTTAGAAAGAACAACTTTCTCTATTCTAAGGTCTCCCTTTCATTCAATTCACTAATTACTTTATGTTTCTCCATGCTTCCAAGGCTGCTCACACTACCATGAGGCACATTGTCACTGTCTACACAATAAAGACTGAAATGTAATAAAGTTCTTTTAACAAACACTTTCCCTAAAGGAGGGGACCTTTTTTCCTTTTAATCAAATGTGAGAGAATAAGAGGCTAAGTTTTAGTCAGAGCTACAGTCATTTCCTCCTAGGCTTAAACAGAGCCTAGAAAAAAATAAAAAAAAAAAATAGAAAGAAATAAAAGAATAATAATAAAAAAAAGCTTTCAATTTGATTTGCATTCAAATTTCTTTTCCCTTAAGCCTATAATGCACCAACTTCAGCTTAGATTAACGTGATCTCCTTTACATAAAAGTCGCCTTTTTTACATAACACTTCAAAATTATCATGTTATTAATAACCTCAAAATATGTTGATGAGGGTATGATGAGCAGAGCAGACATGACATACAATTTGCAATAGATCTACATAGAGATTCTTGTAAATGAGACCGTGTGAACTTTGAAGACAACCATAAAATAGTGAGGTGTCAAGGAGAGTACTTCAAAGACTTGAAATTAAAGTTATCATCAGGTTCGGCAATTTCCAAGATTACTTAACCATTTTGAATAATCACAGTATCAGGGAACCAAACAGAAAGGATTTTGAGCTACTGTGAATCACCCACATAGGTCATATTTTAAAGGGGGTCAAATTCCTTCTCTCACACTGAGCCATCAGGATTATTATATCAGGATTATTATAAAGCAGGAAGACTTGTAGAGGCAGTGTTTATTAATTTATTGAAAACACACTAAATTAGGTGCCTAGACCTGTCAAATAATGAGGAAGTATTAAAAGCATCAAAATTAAGCACAGTTTTCCAACACACTGAACAGAAATTTGCAAAGGAACCTGTGCATGCATGGTCATATATCAAACATATGTTGACGAAGGACTGAAGTTATAAATTTGATATGTCTCACAACATATGTAATTTAAACTTAGTGACTGCTTTAGTTTTTTTTCTGAGACCCAATAATTGGAAGTTAACTAGATAAGTGTTGGTGATAATTTTTTTTAAAAGCTACTGCCCCTCTCTTCCTTTCTGTCTCTCCTTCCTACCCCAATAACACATCCCTCTCTCTTCGTTCTTCTTTTTCCTCTTCCAAGCCAACACAAGATTGATGTTTCCCTTGAATGAATATAACCCAAAATACTGAATATTATCCAAAACGTAATTTTGTAATGAACATGTCCAAAATTCTTTAAAATGAAATCGTATAAATAAAAGTAAAGTCCTGGGCTTGAGAGGGCTCAGAATTTAGAAGTTTATTTATTTATTTTTTCCCATTGTAGAGGAGCTGAGTTTGACTTCCATTACAAATGCCTATGGCTCCAGCTCCATAGACTTTTTTTCCCCTCTCTTCTGGCCTCAAGAACTATCTGCACTTCTGTGAATAAGGGGGTCTCTGCAGGTTTATTATGAGCATTTTTAAACAAAGTATAACTTGGGAATTGTTTACTGATGCAATACAATCTCAGGTGAACAAGATATCGTAATTACATTTAAACCTAACTCATGATACATATCATTTCATACATGAAGATGGGTTCTAAATATAGGCAGATGGTATTAACTTAAGGGTACAAAGAAGTATCTGCCTTGGTCTAGGTCACATAGACAGGTTAGAGATCAGTTGGGCTATTAGACACCTCTTGGTCATAGTTGTGGGAGCTTAGGAGAGTCCCTGGATATACAGATAACATAAGGGTCATTTAGACTATTAGGTAGATCCATTCCTGGCTATAGGAGTTTGATATGGCCTGGATCAACAGCTATTACAGATCATGGGCTATTAGTCATTTCCAAATTCCAAGCTCTCTGGGTGGAAAATGGGTTTTACCTCTTTTCTATTTACAAGACAGTCTGTGTATTTAATATAAACAGCTTCCACAAAGATGGGTAGGTGAAAGAATCTTCATTCTCTAAACATGTGCACTTACTCTATCTCATATACACATGATAAAATAACTAAAATCTTTAAAATTAGTTTTTAGAAACGCCCACTATTTCAAAATAGCACCTCTATGGCTCTGTGATTATGCCCCAAAACTTCTTACTCAGGGTCCTTTGTTTAGCTGATTTGCATATGATTTATAATAAGGGATTTTGAATAGATGGCTTGAGTCTTCTGCCACAGGTAACAATGACAAACTGTATAATTCTATACAAATTTCATATATATACTGAATCTATAATTTATATGATATACTATATATATATATATATATATATATCTTGGTAAACTGAGGTATGTGATTTTTAGAATGATTTCACCTTTATTATATGTTTGTTTTACTTCAGGCATGCCAGTTCAGAGCTTCAAATTATAAAATTATGATCTCTTTATGTAGACAGCATGCATAAGTTAGAGTAAGCTACAGAAACCATAACATACTACTACAAACGACACATTAGAACAACCTAAGGATAGGTGTGTGTTTTCAGTGGCCTTGAGATGTGGTTGTTTACAGATGAAACAAGTCTGCAGTGGCAAAAGCAAATGGACACATCTGGTCCTCAGTAATCCCAAGAAAGAGTACACATGGAACTTTAAAATACCATATGTTTTAATAGCTCTATAAGGCATTGTACATTATAGGAAAAAATTTAACAAAATTCACTGAGCATTTATTGTACTCCTTACTTAGTGGTAAGTACTTTATTCTAGTCATGAATATATACTGTTAGAACTATTCTAATTCTTGAAATAATAAAACTTACATTTAGTTAACTTAATTATTTAACCTAATTTTGTTTAATAAATAATAATAAAACTTGTATTTGAAAATAAGAAATCCATACTATCACGATGATATTTGCACTCCTGACTCAGGGACTTGTCATTAATCCATAGAAGTTTTGCTCTAGTATCTACATGTTTAGTCATGATAAGGAGATGTTGATGTTTTAGATGATAAACTAAATACCATTACTAACTTTGAGGGGCCATAATAAGAATGTCAGTGATGTGGGAAACATTGAAGACATAGGAAAAATTGAAAAGCTCTGCTGTAAACAAAAGAAATCCCAAATCTAACAATTACTTTCACAGCAATTCAGGCCAAATAATCCTAATACAAAGGAGGGATTGGATTTCAAGTTCTCCATGGTGTCCTTCAAATCTAAATGAAGTGAATCTACTCTTAAATTACCTGGCTATCACTTATATAGTCTGTTTTCTGACACTCTGTTAGTTGTTTCTCTCATCATTATAACAAAGCAGAGTTTACATTGTCCTAAATTCTAATGGTAGGTCTTGGAATTAGAAACAAAAGATAGCTCGTTGCTTTGCACCCAGTCAAGAAGTAGAAAGAGATGAATACTAGTGTTCACCTTGCTTTCTGTCTTCATTGCAGGACACTGGCCCATAAGATGATGTCACCTGTATTTAGCATGGCTCTTCCTCCTTTTAGAACGCACTCAAAAAGGCAACCAAAGTTTTGTTTCTATGGTAAATTGAAATACACTCAAGTTGACACTGAAGACGAAATGTCATAGATACCAACAGGGTAAAATAAACTGCAAAATGGGAAAAGTTGACACTTAAATAAGCAGTTCACATAGTCAGAAATTCACCACAGTATCACTGAGGAATGCGTGAATTTACTTTTGCTGTAGAAGTATTTAGGTAGTTACAAAATTATACGATCACAACACCATTTCCCTCCTCTCTAAGACTTAGCCCAGCAAAGGAGTGCATGCACTATTCACTGACCTGTTGCTGAGGCTCAAAAGCTAAATAGATTGTTAAGATAAAAACAGCAACAATAACATAAAGGTAAGACTGAGAGTTTCTTTTTATTCCTTGGGATTTGAACCTTCTACATGTATAAAGAAGATTATATTCTGATCACAGAGAAGATTAAGAAGGTTTGTTTACTGCAACAAATAGCCTTGGAAAGTAGATTGATGATTTCTGCCTTCACTCAGGCATGATTACTTCCTAAACCCTCTAAAGTGAGTACTTTAATTTTGTTTAAAGTATTTGTTTTTCTGTGCTACTCTTTTTCTACTCAAATCCATGAGTAACTTAACAATTTATATTACTGATAGTTTAGATTTACAACTAATAATAATATATATGAATACATAATATAAGTATCACCCCCCATGATCAATATGAAAAATGGGTCTTCAACAAGAAGTCACAATTTTATGAATCACTTCATGTCTTTCAGTCAAGAGAGTATCTCAGCTCATCTCTTTCTTATGTACAATTGAGAGGAATCTATTCTACAGTAGATCTAGTAGCCAATGGTATTTGTGCTTATTCTCAGCATATGGATAATGATTACACCGAAACTAACATACACCAAATAATTCCTCCAAATTGATTTTAAAAGAAACGTTCTCATGACATTGGCATTTAAATGATACAATGAATCATATTGGCTCTTTACAGAAAAGTTTTACCTTGGTGTACATTTACCTCACTGTTGTGAGAAGGGTTTCTTCAGTCTCTGAAGCAGTGGCCCCAACTGAACAATGAAACCACAACCAGTTCAAAGAATCTTGTATGAGGATCGTTTGTGTAGAACATTAAGGCCCCAAATGACATAAATTAAATGTATATATAAAAAAAGACAAATTAGACAAATACTTATTGTTTCTTACACTGGTTTGTAGCATGAATAATAAAAAAAAAACCAGAGAGAGAGAGAGAGAGAGAGAGAGAGAGAGAGAGAGAGAGATACTGGGTTTCAAGATTCAAGCTGAAGATCAGAAAAGTGAAGGAGTTAGTTGGTCACTTGCTCTTATATCTACCTCAAACCAAAATAGATGAACCTGTCTCCAGGAATCCTCAGAGTACAATGCTGACTTCACTGCTTTCTATCAAGCCACTGACTGCAATCAGGACTTTCACATGCTCTCCTCAAGGTGACTGGATACTCTCACTTGAATGTCTTTGCTTCTTCCTTTTATACCTCTCAAATCCTGGGACTAAAAACATGGCTTTCCAAGAGCTGAGATCGCCTTTGTGTGAGCTGTTTCTCTTTAGGACAGCATCAATTTTATGTAGCTCAGTATGGCCTTGAACTAGCAGAGATCTGTCTGCCTCTGTTTCCTGAGTCTTGGGATTAAAGGTGTATACCACACCAACTGGCTTCTATGGCTACCAAGTATGGCTGCTGGAATTAAAGGTGTGTACAACCACTCTCTGGCTCTATAGCTATGGCTAGTTTTGTATTTTGACCTCCAGTTTATTTGTTAGATCATAAACAATACATCCCCACACTTGTTGGGATTTTTTACTTTAAATGAGTTAATTATTAAACACCTACAACATAAATACAAGTGTCAAGTAATGGAAGCAATTCCCATCACTTGTGATTTAATAGCTACAAATCACTATCCTTAATAGGACTTTGATTTCTAATTAACCTGGTTGTGATATTATATTGCTTGTACAAATAAAGCCTGTCTAAATGTCAGAGGATGGAGCTTGCCACTAGATTAGAGGCCTGGAGGTCTGTACAGACAGACAGGAAGTGAACTAGCTGGGTGAAACAGAAGATAAGCAGGGTCGCATAGGAACCCCTTCTCTTATCTGCTGAGACACTAAGGAAGTAAGGTCTGGGGGTGGCTTGCTCCTTCTCTCAGGTCTCTTAGCATTTACTTCTATATCTAACTCTAGGATTTTATTATGTAGACCAATTAAGAACTCCATCTACACCTGGTAACTAGAAAGAAATGATTTTCACAGTATGTTTTCGAGAAGTATGTAACATGAAAAATAAAAGACTTAGAGACTGATTTTAGGTTTCAAAATTCAAGCTGAAGGTCAGAAAAGGCAAAATAACTGGCCACTAGCTCTTACCTCTACCTCAGGCAGAATGGCCTGATCCTGCTGCCTCTCCTCTGTGTGGCTGAGGAATGAATGCTTGATATTGATTCCATGCTTCAGAGTTATATACCTCTAATGAGTACTGGGATTAAAGGTGTGAGCTATAATTCTTTATGAGACTGATTAAATCTTGTGTAGATCCAGGTGGCTAAATCCTGAATCCTAAATTTGAAGCCACCTCCTGGCTTCTGGATGATTGGATTAAAGGTGTGTGCCTGGCTTCTATGGCTTGTCACTGACTTTGCTTTCTGAATCTCCAGGCAAGCTTTAATAAGTCATAAAAGTATATCACCAAAGAAGTGTTTTCCATAGGAATGTCTTAGTAGAAATGTATGTCATTTAGAAATTAATAAATAATTACATTATGTCATTGATAGTTTGTTGGCAGCTTTGATTTTAAAGCTATACAAAGTAAATACAATGTTTGAGGCATAGTACTCTTATCAAAATGCGTTACCTTTTGTCAAACTTTGCCAGTGGATCACCCCTTTCTTGTCATTACCATAGGTACAAATAATTTACTATATGAATTCAAGTAATAAAACAAGATAGAAACATGTTCTCCAGTATCAATTTATTTAATGAAATAAATGTTTTACTACATTTTAGTTGATTTAATATTTAACATATGAAGTATCATAAAACAATCTGGAAAGATACCATAATGATCAGCCACAAGCACACAAACAGCACAGTATTTTCCTTGGAGATATGAATACAAATAACTAGTTGGTTGTTAGCATTATAAACACCAATACATTATTAATATCCTGACTATCCTTCCAACACACATCCTGTGAACAATTTCAAGGGTTACCATAGGCAGTAGAGATTTATTTAAAACTAATATTTTTATTAGTTTTATACAGGTACTCTACTATACTCTACTTTTTTTATATAGGTACTCTACTTTTCCTTGTGATTGCATTTGCCACTTTTACTGTTTTAGTGAAAATATTTTAAAATAAGCATAAGGTCATACTTAGATTTTGTTCTGATTTAAAATTATACACCAAAGACATACTACTATCATAATTAATGCATGACAAATATAGTCTTCCATGTGGAAATATTTTATCTCAATTTTATTGATTCTTTGTGGATTTCAAATCAGCTATCCAGATGTCACTCATGACCCCATCCCCTTGCTTCCACATTCTTCACTTGCAAACTCCCCTAAAAAACAAAATTTAAAAGTGAAAACAAAAACCAGAACAAACAAACAAACCACATCTTGATATGGAAGTTGTGGCCCAGTGATTCACACATTTTAGTTCACAGTGTTTATTGCAAGGAGTGATTAGCCTGGTTGGAGGGCTCTGGATTCTGCTACTCTATGAATAATGGGCTTTCACTGGGACTCCTCTTGGTTATCCTGCCATTTTCCTACATTGTAAAGATCCTGTAGCTCTGGATCTGTTGGTTCATCCTATTTATATGCTCCAACATTCAATATATGAGGTTGTTGGGGTGGGCTAACTCAGCCCTGGTTCTAGATCTGAGTGGTAGCTGGGTTGGAGAGCCTACTAGCTTTCCCTCCTACTAGCACTGTCTCAGACAGCTAGCCCTTTACATTCTGCAACAAGGAGTGGAGCCAGTTCTACTCTCAGGCCCTTGGGTCAGACTCGGCCACACTTAGCTCTGTTGTTCTGCCCAGGTGTTGTTCAAAGTCTGCTCTCCCAATTGCTGCAGGGGGCTTACAAGGAGAGGGACAGTGTCAGCTCCTCTGCTCTCACAACCTCAAAGCCAGCTCATCTGCATCTCTACCAACAGGGTGAGTTCTACAATGCTGCCCAGGTGATGTGCAAGGCCTGCTTTCCTGAGTGCTGCTGCCAGTGAAAGGCAGGGTCAGTTCTCCCACTCTTGTGACCCTGAGACCAATATGTAGTAAGTGACAATGGAAAAGGGGCAAGGGGGAAAGGAGTATGTCTTCCTCACCCATGCTATGGGGTGACAGCCAATGGGGCTACCTCTCCCACTCCCACACATTTAGGCCAAGTTACCGCAGCTTGGCCAACAGGGATGACTCCACTGTGCTTCCAAGACAAGGCTCAGGGTTTGCTCTCTCAAATGCTGCACTGGTGAGGGGCAGGACCAGTTTTACATGGTGCTACAGGTAGTGAGGGACAGGACAAATTGTGTGCTGCCCTATCCTTACTGCTTTCAGTGGTAACAGGAGCCATGGACCTCTACACAGACTGTGGCTGCAGCAGGGCCATAGACCCACATATAGCCCCTGGTGGCAGCCCAGATCCAGATGATACCATGGCCCTGGGGGGCAGTGCAGGTCACTCAGATCTGTGCAGCCTAGCAGGAGCTCATCCTTGGACATTAACATGGCCTTAGATGGTAGCCCAGACACCCGGTGTCCTTGTGCCTTTGGAAGTAATACAGGCCATGGATATCCACACAGACCCCAGGGGCAGTTGGAACATGGACCCAGACATGGTCCTTGGAAGCAGCCAGGGACATGTCACCATGGCTCCAGTTGGCAGCACAGTTCATTCATACTTGCATGGACCCAGCTTCAGTGTTGCCCTTGAAAACCCACCTGGCTTCAGGTGGTAGCCCAGATCCTGGGCTTCTGTGTGGCCTTTGGTGGCAAGACAGACCATGGACATGAACACAAATTCAGACTGTGGACCTAGACATGTTCCTTGGCAGCATCCCAGGCCAGGATTTCACTATGGCCCAAGTTGGCAGCACAGGCCACTAAGACTGATAGGGACCCAGAACATAAACATGTCTCCAGGTGGCAGCCCAGACTCTAGGTATCTGCTCTGCCTTCAATGATAACAGGAGTAACAGACAACAACACAGATCCCAGCTGTCATAGGACTACAAACCTAGATATGGCCTTCAGTGACAGTTTGGGTCTAGAAGACATCCTAGCCCTAGGTGGCAGCACAGACCACCTAGGTCTATATAGTCCTGGCCACAGATTGACCCTCAAAAACCAACATAGTTTCACACATCATCTTAGATTGCAGGTTTCTTAGTGGCCCATAATGGTACTGACCATTTATTTGACTTCTTGACTCCAGATGGGCTCATTGCTGATTCTGTCCTCCCCAAACCAAGACCTAGGGAAGTTCTGTGGCTGCCCTCCACGGGTGCTTTAAGGCACAGAAGCACTGAGTAGCTAATAGTTGATTCTAGTTCAATATAATATTATGTCACTATAATATCTCTTAATAGGATTCAGTTTCCTCTAAGGATTTGTACAGATATCTAGCAGGGATTTTTTGTTTTGTTTGTTTGATACTGAAAGGATATCTTGTCATGAACTCTACTCATACATTTTAGGATAGTTATTTGCAAATATAATTCACTACTTTCCCAAGCTTCGGAACAAATTATAATAAAGTAATATTAGCAGTTCTCTGGTCGTATGTGTTTTGCTATGCTTTGTTTTCTCTTTTCTCCTGAGAAGCCACATGGTAAACTTCTGGAGTTTGGAAAGTTGGTGCTTCCTTGGAAGTTATTTCACCTTCTTGTCTTATCAAGCAAATTGTAAAACATGGTACTTACCTATGATTTTTAGAATTTCCATAAATTTATGTACTTTCCCAAAGGTTGATTACATTTTAAAAAACAGCATATTGAAGCCATGAAATCTATAAACCACATAGTAGACATCGATATAAACACAAACACATCAGGGTAGTTGATTATATGCTGTAGTGATCAATATCATAAGGATCTTTTGATTTTTATAAGAAGTAACTCAGAGGTCTTTGTTCACAGCTGAGGCAACACTAAAAGGATACTGTGAGGCAATCATCTCACTTAGCATCTTGCCAAAAGAAATGGGCCTCAATGGTTAATCTTGGACTGTTCAGTTCTCTGGCCTATTGTAAACAGAGAAGTCACAAAGTATAATTTGACTCTCAATAAACCATTTACATTTAGTGAACATCTACTACAAATCAGATTATTTGAAAATCTATTCAAGTCCTGAAAATTTCTTCAAATTCCCTGAATCTGTATTATCAACCTATAAATACATGAATTGATTTACTAGAACTTTAAACTTAAATAGTATGGTGAAGTAGACATTAAAATATCAGAGGATATTATAAGACTCTCTGTCCTATTAGACTGATGAACAGTAGATAGCAAAACAGAAATACATGATGAAACTGTCAGTTGAAGCATTTATATTATGGTTTCTAATCGGCTCCAGAGGGGAAATGAAGAGGGGATTCCAAGGAAGACTTTACTATGGGAATGGAAAGAAGCTGTGCTATGAAGTACATCACCTAAAAAGGGAGATATCTGCTTAGGAAATGAAGTGAAATCATTCAGATTTGATGTGTGCTCTTCTCAGCAGAGTGGAGGACACAGGCAGAAAATTTTCATCTCATGCTGAGAAATCTGGCTGGCAAGAGACCAATTGGTTAATTAACCAGCTTTCAGGTGAGAGAGGCATTGTACTGGACTTGGTTGATTAGTCCAGATTCCTGCAAGAAGAATGTTTAGTGAGAGTGATCTGCCCCTGTAAATGTAGCTCATTAGGTGGCACATGTCATGATCTTCAGAGCACATATCTCATCAAATATGTGTAATAAGTCTAGGTGTAGAACACTCTGTATTCCACTGCTTGGAGAAAATAGTTTACAAATTGATATTTATTTCTGGAATGCATATTGGCAACTTGAAATGTTATTAAAATCAACAAAATTATTTGCTTTAACTTTCATTTACAAATCATTTGTCTAGATTCTTATATATACCAGTTACTATTATTTATTTGAATAAAATTTAATACATAACACAAATATTGTTAATAATGTTAAATACTAATATATAACCTAAGATCTTGGAAAAATATAAAAACCTTTTACATCTGTTATACTAGTTTAAATAAAATTTTTGCTGTATAATTTATATGTATATATATATATATATATTATTTTGTCTTATTTTAAATATCGATCCCAGTTCCCTCTCTCTCCTTGCTTCTCAAGCACCCTGATGCCCCCTTCCAGTCCCATCCTCCCCCTACTCCACAGGGAGGATGATGCCTTCCAGGAGGGATCAACAAAATCTATCAAGTCATTTGGAATAGGATCTAGATCCTCCCTCCTGCCTCTAGGCTAAAGGAGTATCCCTCCATGGGGAATGTGCTCCCAAAGTCCTTTCAAGCACCAGGGATACATCCTGGTTCCACTGTCAGAGATCCCTTAGACTACCTAGGACTTCTAACTGAGACCCAAGTTCAGGGGGTCTGAGTCTGTACAATGATGGTTTCCCAGCAATCAGTCTGGGAGTCCATGAGCTCCCCCTTGTCCAGGTCAGCTGTCTCTGGTTTTCTGTAGCCTGGTCTTGACCCCTTTTCTTATCATTCCTCCTTCTCTGAAACTGAATTTCAGCAGTTCAGCTCTGTGTTTGGCTGCTGGTGTCTGCTTCTGTTTTCATCAGCTACTAGATGAGGGCTCTATGATGGCATATAAGTTAATTATCAATCTCATTATCAGGGAAGGGCATTTAAGATAGGCTTTCCACTATTGCTCAGATTGTTAGTTGGGGGTTGGGGTCATCTTTGAAGGTCTCTTGATATTTCTCTAGAGTCAGTTTTCTCTTCAAACCTATAATGGCTCCCTCTATTATGATCTCTCTCTCTCTGTGTCTCTCTCTCTGTATCTCTCTCTGTCTGTCTGCCTCTCTCTCTCTCTCTCTCTCTCTCTCTCTCTCTCTCTCTCTCTCTCTCTCTCTCTCAATGTTATATATTTGTCCCCCTACTCAATCTTCCTCATTTTGTATTTGTAAACAACTTCCAAGCATGGTGCCTTCCCTGAAGTGTGGTTAATATACTCAATGAGGCTGCATTGGATAAAACAGATTTTATTTTTCCAACTGTTAACTAGATAGTTTGTTGGTTAGGTGTGGGAGCTTGGTCCCATCAACTTCCCACTCTTAAGGCCTGAATCAGTGCAGGGCCTATTAATTGGGCTGGTATGAAGGTCGAGGATCTCCCAAGGAAGGGGGATAGAATATTGTTATGGAGAATAGTGAAAAAGGTGTTCTGATGGTTTAATAAAGAATTAGATGGAATAGAATGGTAAGGGGAGGAATACAGGGAGAGGCAACTAACACTAAAGGCCATATGGAAATCTACTACTGTAGAACCTTCCTAAAACATTTACATATATATATATATATATATATATATATATATAAAAGGCATATAAGCAGGGTCATATAATAATAGGGGTGATAATACTCCACCCATACATCTTAAACCATCAGCTAAAATCTCCAATGCCAGGAATCCTTTATAACGTGTTGAGTTGGCCAAATGGTCCCCATGCAAGTGCTAGACATCACCAGCAATTGTCAAGGCCATTTGTTACTCTCTACAACGTGATGGTCAGGCCCCATTGCTGGAGACAATACTTATATATGCCATTGAAAATAGAGAAGTATACTTGTTGCCTAATTAGAAGTTTCATACCAACTGGAAGTTACTCTGAAAGCTAGCAGAGGAGAAAGCAATCAGCAATATTTTCCAGCTATACTCCCTATGGCCATAAGAATGACCTATCTGTGAGATATACTACTGGTACAACACTAGTGCAAATATTGTGGGAGTAACCAACCATCTTCTGATTGGATGTAATGCTCAGTCTATGAGATGAAACCCATACTTGACACTGTTAAAGTGACCAAGAATCTGAGAATGAATAGGCCATAGAGCTGGGGGAAAACCTAATACAATTATTCTACAAAAGGAATATAACAATAAAATAACTTGTGGTGTCAAACTGATATACTCATAGATCAATGTTCTACATTTTTATGTAATTTCTTTAGAGAACAGATTGAGAAACACTGTTCAAAATTATTTCTCTGTATTTCCTAATAATACATTTGTGAAAGATCCACACTTTGTAAGAACTATATTATAGTACTAAGTCACAGCCATATTGACTCTAGTAATAAATAATTCCCTGAACCTCAAAGACTGACACCCTTATGTTTATCACTTAGACCACAACCTACTGTCAACCATGAGGCTGTTCTTGAGGATTCTGCTTTAAAAACGATTCAAGGAACTGAAGCCTCTATTTTCTGTTTTTCACTCTTCCATTTCTACTATTTTAAATTTGTTTTATTCAATACTGGGAATTGATCCCAGACTTAATGGGCAAACATTCTATACAGATATATACCTTCCTTCCCATATTTTCTTTCTTTAAACTTTAAAGATAAGGGAAAATGAAATGTAGAAAACATTTTAATTTTTCTTGTCTCTAACCAGAATTGACAAATCATATACCTCTCCATATTCCCATTGGCAGTTAATCAGGTATATGTTTCCAATATCACAAGTATGGTGATAGAATCTTTATGCACCAGAAAATGTGGCGGTGGTAGACAACATTTGTTATGGCATACATCATACATATTTCCATAACAAGAGAAATAGAGAAATGTTAGTAGGAAATACATGCTAGCCATATTTTGCTACTTCTTCTATTTGTATTCCGATGCCAGCTATAACCATTCATTTATTCAGCAAGTACCTATTAAATGTTGGCTATGTGGTAGGCAGTAGTCTGAACAACAGGAAGTGTTTGTAAACACGAGAAGAAGCCCATGAATAAGAAAAGAAGTCCTTCAAAAGGCTCATCATTTTCTTCTGCAAAGCGGTGTTTGAGGAAAGCTGTTACATATCTGTCATTGTGGTCAAAATACAGCATCTTAACTTCAACTGGGAGCACAAACCTAAAAGTAAACCATTGGAATTAAATGAATATGTAATACATGTCTAAATTTATCTTTAAAACTCTCTATTACATTTTGCATTTTTTCATTTTTCTAAAATTTTACTCAAATAGAAAACTCACCATCATACAATAAGCAAATAAGAGAGTGGTTTAAATTTGTAATCATTGCTTCATCTTAATTTCACTTCTTCACAGAAGTTGTGCTCTTTAAACTTACCACTATCTGGAACGTGGTTTACACACCTCTCATGATTATAAAATACTTCACATATGTTTCTATGTTTCCATATATAGTAGGAAATAATTTTGTACACTTTAAAAGCTCAAAAGACAGGAGTTATTTTCTCCATGTATTCATTAGCAAGTCATAAGCACTTGTTGATTTACTAAAATCATAATAGTATTCTACAACTTATTTGTATGTATTTAAAAATGTATTGACTTATAACAACTGCAAAGAAACATACATAAAGATAGAGAGGCATGGCATATGTGCTGGAAGACCTTGAGTGATGTTGCCCTGCAAAACCAATGCCACCCACTCCTGGCTGACCTTTAACATGAAGAATTCTGCAGGTAAGGAATATATGGTGCATACCATGTAGGAACTGAAACTTGACTAGAGCCAGTAATCCTACTCCAATCCTACTGCCACAGGGGTTTGAAATTTGCAAGCAATCTCACCAGAACTGAAAGAAATTAGCCCCCAACTCAAATTTAGTTTGTGATACTCTAAGCAGAGAAATCTCCGAGCCACAACTTTTGTTTCTAAAAATTGACTGTCAATTAAAGCCACTGAGTATTGTTAGGGTCCACGAGAAATCTTTCAAAAGACTACCAGACACATGCAACTAGCAAGAGCATTTAATTCTCGGAATAAAGAGAAACTCAGCATGCTAGGGCCACACATTTAACACAAATGTGAAAGGATGACCCAGAGAGAAGCTGCAGTCTACTTTTATACATAATTGGAGGAATACTAAATGAAGTTTGGTCATTCTATCCAGAATTGTCTTAAGCAAGTGGCAGTCAGACTAGTACATTTCTGATTGGTTATGGTCAACAGGGGCGTGCTAAGGCTATATAGAGTCTTTCCATCTTTGGGCAAAATTATGACAAGTCCCACGGTCTGTCCTTATTTGGTCATTTCCTTGAGTCATGACATTGTAGGGGTCGCACTTTCCCACTTCCTGGCTGTAGGCATGGTTGATTTATTTTCCTTTGTTGTGGCTTTCGTAGAGACTTGCCTGTTCAGTATCAAAGCACAGCAACTGAAGCCTAGCTTTTAATTAAGCTATTAGGAGTCTGTCATGGCATTTGCCTGGCCTTCTCAATATGTCATAATTTACTTCTATGAAAATAAATATAAGGTTTGATAAATTATCACACAGTGATTGCATTCATATAATTTCTCCCACACACTAAATAAATAAAACATACTCCAAATACTAACTGCCCTTCACTTTCTAAACTTAAACATGATTTTAAATTTCAATAATATATTTTGGATTTGCTGTGTGTGTGTGTGTGTGTGTGTGTGTGTGTGTGTGTGTGTGTGTGTGGTTGTGTGTGTGTGTGTTGTTTTGAGACAACATCTCTCTGTGTAGCTCTGGCTTTCCTCGAACTCACTCTGTAGACCAGGCTGGCCTTTAACTCACAGAGATCTTTCTACCTCTGCCTACCCAGTGCTGGGATTAAAGGCATGTGCCACCACCACCTAGCACATTTTTAACATTTAATGCAAGAGAATCAGGAATCAGGGATTTATTCTTGTTTTAACTTTAACAAGGTGGTTGAACCTTAATCAACTGCTATTTTAGGCAAGAATTGTATCTCTGTAGTTACTGGCCTGCTTCTTTGGCAACAGCCTAGTCAGGCAGGCTGTAGCCTGTTGGGAATTCAGTTCCCACAGGCACTGCTCATGTTGCTGCCACTAAAGGTAGCTTTAATTAAATCTCTATTGTTCTGTTTATAAAGAAGACTCAAGATTCAAAAGCTGGGGTGTAAACTTGCCTACTCAGAGAGGTGTAGTAGAAACGAGCTAACCCTTTCTCCCTGCTGGTATCTAAAAGAGAGCATCCTTCTGCTCCCTCAAAGCATAAGAAGTCATACCACTCCAAATCCCTCCCTACTACCTCCTGTGCATCTCTAACTATTCCAGATACTCTGATGCTCTATGATTACTTTGAGTCAACTAATTGGTAGCTCAACTTCTTGACCCAAGGTTACTTTTATTTAATTAAATCAAATGCGAACTTGGGGATCACAGTGTGAATGAATATCCCCCAACAGTTTATGTTATATTAGGTCTGGGTCTGTCATCCAATGCTATGATTATGTGTGTAATTCTACTGATATTTTGTAGTATGCTGTGTCTTGTTATTTAGACATTACCTGTCTTTGATTTCATCTTTGTTTATTTTTTCTTTATGTGTCTTAAAACAATTCAGTGTTTGCTTCTTTTAGATTATAAGAGTAATACATATCAATGACCTTAGGACTAGGAGAAATACAACTATATCTTCATAGAAGTAGCAACTTCACTAAGAGATTTTCATTTGTGTTCCCCTTAATAGGAAAGCTATGGCCTGGGTTCTTCTTTTAGAAACATGACATTCTTTCTTGTATATACACCATATCCCAAATTATTTCCTGGTGTGTATATATGTAAGCAGAGGAAGAGAGTATTTGAGCAGGAGGCTAAGAAATGAACAATATAGGGAAAGAAGATGATGTAAGAAGCATCAAGAATATTTATATTTTCCAGAAAATATAAAACATTAATAATTGTTAGTCACCTCCAAAATCATTAAAAAAAACAAATCAAAACACTGCAACAACAACAAAACAAGCATTCAATTATAGGATGAAGCCCAAAAAAACCTTAAATATTTAGAAGCATGGATAATGAAGTTCAGGATGTAGCATTTCCTAATAGGTATGTTTTGTCTCAGATGGAAGACAAGAGATTGATCTAAGTAGAATGCCTTGCTGAATTTTGTTTTATTTTGGTTTTTGTTTGTTTGTTTGTTTGGCTTTTCAAGACAGGGTTTCACTGTGTAGCTTTAGAGCCTGTCCTGGAACTCACTCAGTAGACCAGGCTGGTATCAGACTCACAGAGATCTGCCTGCCTCTGTCTCATGATTTCCTGTCTGATTTACACATGTTAAGGACTTTTCCCCACAGATTATAAGACAAATTCTCAAATGACATATAAATAATAAAAATTAAAGGAAAATAGTGGAGCAAAAATACCTTGTTATTCATTACACACTTAATTACACTTTATTGTCTTAAATTTATTTACAACCAAGTAAACCAACACTGATATTGCTCATCACTTTTATAAGGTAGATAGGTGGAAATAAATCTTTGGGAAATAAACTCTTGTTTTAGGTATTTGTTTAGATATTGTTCCTTTTTCTCTGCTTATTACTCTTTTTTTTATGTCTTTCTTTGTTCCTTCCCTCCATTCAATTCATTCATTCATTCATTCAAGATGTTTTCATTGACAGAGACCAAAATTTTCTAACAGCAGCATCATTAAAATGTAGGTGCAAATAAGTTCTGCTTAAAGTCTGGCCTCTTTCTTTGGGGATTTTTTTTTTTCAATAGCATTTGTACTTGCATTCTATCTGCTATATTTCGGTTAAATAGCCATCTCCTAAAGTGAATGAACATGGAGAAACTATAACTTGAGAATTATTTAACTAAATTTCTCAGTTTAACGAAGTATGTTGACAGCATCTGTCTTTAATGTTTGTTTTGAGTTGACAGCTATGAGAGTAAATTTATGAACCTATAAAATCTTTGAAGTTAGTAGAAACTTGAAGGGCATTGTATAGAAATAACAAAATATAGTGTATGTCAGCTTTCCAAGAAACACACATAAGAGTATGTTTTACTAAGCCATAACCCTAGCCTAATTTAATTACTGTCTTCTTTAAATCAAAACATATTGCATTGGGTGTAGTCCTGCCTCTCAGAAACCTTCTGTGAAATAATTAAATAGATTTATTTTTATCAGTATACTAACTTGTGTTAGGAAGGATATCCACACTCCATTTTGAGGCTTCAGTAAAGTGTTAAATCTACAGGGTGGGCCAGATCACTGCCTACTGTTTCCTCTTGGAGTTATTCCAGGTAATATTTTCACATCTTAACGATTTTGGATTTGACTAGCTTAAATAATTAGAAGCTGGAGCCAGCACTGCAGAAATATTTTTCCAAAATGAACAATGCAAGCCTGTCATCTTTAAGAAAGAGCATTTGTAGTTATGACACACATCATTTTTGGTAGTTACATAATAAGCTGGTGCTTTGAATTCTGCTAAAGATTTAACACCATAGCTTCACATGCCTAGTGCCAGACACCAGAGATCCCTTGTGCCTTCTGAACAAGGCTAAGATAATGAAAGTTTACGAATGACGCTAAGATGTCTCCATTGTGCTGTTTTCCCACTTGCCACTCTTCCCTGGCAAGGGTAAACACAGCCCTAAATGACTTGTAACTCTTATTTCTTTTTGAAATATTAACACTGTTATAAGGCCCACATTTCTTTATCGTCTGAGGTTCTTATTTTCCTTTATCTATTCATATATTCATGTCCTCAAAATCTCTTATTTGGATATGCACATAAAAGAAGTCTAAATACCACCTCCACATCAAGACTAAGATTTGTAAAACCAGCCTGCTTCCTTTTCTTATACACACTGATTTAAATATTAGTTTAGGTTTCTTCATGTACCTTTAAGATTCTGTGTAGTTGTTCAAACGTTGAAACTAAATGCAATGATAATTTTTTCTGTAAAGTAACACAACCTTTAGAGCAAATGTGATGCATTATATTGACATAACAAATGTGGACATTAATTAAAGAGCAGCAGAATCCAGCAGAGAAATTTGCCCTCCATCTGCTTGACCTGAGGTAATAACAATGTTCCATTAACCCAAGCTGACAGATTTTCTAGGGTTTGTCTCCATCCCTGAAGTTGGTGCTCCTGGTATGAATAACCATATGTGTTACATCACCCAGAGCATGCCATGCAGAAGGAAATGGACTGTTTATGTATTCCATTTCTTGTTTCATTTTTTACTCTGTTCATTGTGATGTCTGTTACAGGTAGCTCTCCATACTTTTCCCTAGCTCCCTACCAATGAGCTTTCTAGCCACAGCACCAAGTAGCAATATGCAGTTCCAGGTATTGCTCATAGATAATTCCATAGAGCCACATAACATCACTGAGAAAAATGCCAAACTGGTAGATGCTTTTTGCATCACAATCCTCATGCTTATTCAAATAAGATTTGAAGGCAAAAGTATGCTAGATCTAACACAGAGAAACAAAATAGAGCATACAGAATTTTCTAAATAATAAATTAGTGGGATGGAGCAACTTGTCCCAGAATTAAAATTTAAATCTTTGATTGTGTTCACATCCAGTATGCATTGCTGAACCAAAGGGACTGTTTTCCTCTTCTGTCTTGTTACAGATCAAACATCAAACACTTTTCCCAAGAAGCATGCACCCAGGAGGCATTTTGCTTTGTCACAATACAGATTTCAGAGCCTCTCTAATGGGAAAACAGACTCAATCCATAGCCTCAGAGAATAACACGATGGTGATTTGTTGTGCTGCCCTACCTCCTCCCCTGGAATTGTTGCCTCACTGTAGTAAGGAGCTTTCCCTCCAATTATCCAAGCTCTTCAATCCATAGAGCTTGACCCTAGGACTTCAGAAACACTGGCTGTTTGGAGTCATTAATCCAAGATTATAAGCATGGAGGGGCACTCATGAGAAAAGGGTGAAGTCATGGTTCCTGAAGAAAGACAATGGCAGACAGTGTTTCTTCAGAGCACCATCACAGTGTGGGGGGGCTGGGGTGTGCGAGCATTTTTATCATTCCTCTTTCCTGAAAGCATGTCCCTCCTCACCATTTCAGCTGCTGTACTGATCTGCCTAGAGCTTTCCTGGGAAGGGCAATAGCACCTACTGCTGCTGTTATTTCAGGGCGGCTGTTTTCCTCACAGCCTTTGCCTGGACAGCAGAGTCTAGAAGGCAGCAAGACTGACGGGACTGAGAAAGTGACTGGAAGAATATACCTGTAAGTTCCTCAGAGCCAATGTCAGCATTTAATTGCCAGTCCCATACTCCCTTGTCAAATTTGTTTTTCTTTTTATTATCGTAAGAAATGACAATGGTGCATCATTTCTAGCTGCAGAAGTTCCAACTACTGATCTCTATTTACATGAAATTTAGCTCCAGAACTTGGATATAAAATGCCTTCTGCAATGATTGATGTTCCCTGACCTTTTTTTCTGGTGTCCTGCAGAGGCTCCTTTTAATGTGTGGATGAAAATAAACTGCATAGAACAGGCAGTTATAGTCTACATTGTTCTATTTGTAAGATACAAACTAACACAGTACCTTGAACTTTTTTATGTGAACTTGATATATTTACACATCTTTCATCATCACCAGACATCTATTGAAGTGTTTCAAGGTCTTCTTTTAAGCCAAAGAAGAATAGAATCCTGGATTTGCTTAATTTTGATACTGTATTACATAGTAAATTAAAACATGCAATTTGTTGCAGGAATTGCCCTAGAGAAGATCATTGGCTCCTAGGTAGGGAGCTCTGATGTCAAGGTGAGCTAAATTATTCTTCCATGTACTTCAATCCCAGCATCTTTTGCTTCCTCCTTGTAAAGATTATACTCAATACTGCAAAGCAAATGAAGGACTTTGCAACACACTCTCATTCTTCCCACAGATGGTGATAAATTCAGATTCCATTAAACCTGAGTAGAGGAACCCAGCAGGTGGCTGTACTAATGGAAAACCCTGCCTTTGGAATAATGGGAATTACAACCGACAGCTCTTCTACACCACAAAAAAGATGATGTATCCTTATTGACAGTGTCGCATTTGAGTCCAGAAGGCTGATCTGATAGTTCTGTCCTGGCACAACAGAAGCTAAAAGCCCCCTGGGTGCTTTCTTGGCCACACCACTGCAATTTTTGTCATCTGAACTTTCTATTACATTTTACAAATCACATATACATTGAAGAGCAAGAGTGGTGGCGGGGGTCGATGGGAAGAAGGGGACTTTATTTTGCCTACAGGCATACTTTTATACTTTTTTTTCTTGCTTTTAAGGACAAATAAAGGTTGACACACTACAGTATTTCCAGCCATTGCAGTATTTTCAATGCTAACACACTAGCCTAAGTTGTATCAGTGATTCTATAAAGCTTTTCTTAGGATCTTTCTTCTGTTTGGAAGAAGTGTGGCTAGCATTGGAGGTATGATGCTTGATAGTCCTTAATTGATTTCCATTAGTTCTCCTTTTCCTTTTCTTTTAACTCCATCTTCTTTTTTAAAATTACAATACCTTATTTGAAAAACAGAAAGTGTTGGCCATATTGATCTGAGGAAGCTTCTGGAAGTTCAGTTGTTTAGAACTTCATATTTTCGCTGAGCCCTCAACTCTGAAAATATTACAAGAAGTTACCAAAATGTTTCATTGGATTCACCATCTGCCAACACTGTAAGAAGATTATATTAAGGGCAATAATCTTATTTACACTTACTCAATATAGTATGTTTCCTCTCAAGAACTGTTAGTGCTTTATAAAATTGTACTGAGTCATTGACATTTCTCATACAAACATTTTTTAGGTGTTATAAATAAACGAGAACATTTTCAAAAGACAAACAAAAGTTTAAGTTGAACTCAAAGAGTTAATATTTAGTTTTAATACATGGTTTTATTGCATCATTAAGTCATGTTTCCATTTTGCAGTGTGCTAAGTGGGAGCTTTTCTATGTATGGTTCAAGAGCTTGAATGTCTTATTATTTATCTGAGTTCAAGGACTAATGCCATCCTGACTCAAAAGCAGCTCTGTGGCCTTGAATGTTCAAAACAGAAGGGCATAGTTCTCAGGAACTTCAGGAAGAGGTACTTATATAAGATGAGACCAAGACATCAGTATAGAGGGCACTTCTGCTGTTCACATTTTCTTCAATGTTCAAAATTATGAATTGGAAGGTAAATACTTTCAAGTATCAAAGGTAGATGGCAAGACGATTATAAATTGGTAGATAATTTTATAAATTGTCTTGATAGATTTGTTTTAAGTTTTCTAACTAATCGTTTTTTTATATAGCATTCTGAAATAAAGAACTGCTTGAGATATTAGTGTTATAGTCACCCTCACCTGAAATATAATCTGTGACTTTCAAACATGGAAAAACTGGTAAGCCACAGCCAGCGAGCAATTCAGAAACAGTGCTAGTGAACATGGAACTTATTTATACCTAAGAATGTCAAGAAAATAAAGAACTAAATCAGAAATGGGAAGCATTTGAATCAATTTTACAACATGTAGGATAAGTTTTATAAACAAATTAGTACTTTCCTTTGGAACAAAAAATAACTTCATACTTGACACAACATAGTATTTGCCATTCCATTAAAACAATTAATAGAGAAAAAAATCAGACATGATAATACAGCAGAAAAACCAAGATTGAATAGCAAACATTTTTTTACCTATACTGTCAAAAAAAAAAAAAAAAAGTACTGTGCTTCTAATACCTCATATGTGATATTGTCTGCTAAATACCAAACAAGGAATGCTACAGTAAACAAAACTGGGTATCATTTTCTCCTGTTCTTTGGAAACACTAACAATGATAGCAGTAGACCCCACATACTGGAAGGATCAGTGCCTTAGATGGGCCATGGCACCACAAAGGCTTACAGCAAGTATTTTTTTATATGTATTTGATAAACCAGGAAAAACTCAAGGTTTGGAGAGCATCATGTTTAATTTTAATACTTTGCTTTAATGGTTAACAGAGTTCAGAGAAGTACCTTCATTCAGGGTTTTAATGATGGGTATCATATGGATATTATATTATATGGAACAGGCTCATGTACACAGAAGGAGCATGACAGTTCCAAGGATCTTAAAACTTCAACCTCAGGAGTCTTCTCTTATTCAACTGAAGATGAATACTGAAGCTTTCAGAAATTGTACTCTAGGAATTCATTACCATAGGTACAACCTGGTATTATTGTCCATTGGTTAAACCTTTCACATTTAATCTAACACTAAAGCACTCAAGTTTATAAAAGAAACACTACTGATACTTATATCACATGTTGACATGCATGATAATGATACCCCACTCTCCAACAGAGAGATCATCTGAACAAAAACTAAACAGAAAATTGCTGGAGCTACAAAATGTTATAAACCAAATGGACCTTAACAGATATTTTCAAAACATTTCATCAAAACACAAAAGAATACACAATCTTCTTAGCACCTCATGTAATTCTCTGCAAAACTGACCACACACTTGAACACAAAGCAAGATACAGGGAAACTAAAATAACAGTCTATATCTAATCTAACAATAATTAATTAAAACTGGATGTTAACACCAGAAACCACATAAAACTTACTAATGCATGGAAATAGAACAACTCACTACTGATTTTAACATGGGCCAAGACAGAAATTAAGAAAGAAATTAAAGACTTTCTAAAACTGAATGAAAATTAATGCACAACATATTCAAACTTATGGGAAACAACGAAGGCAAGCTCGAAGAACTATCTGCCAAATAAAAAGAAAATAAAATAAACAGGTTACAGGTTGCATTCTAGTTACTTAGTAGCATACCTGAAAGCTGTAGAAAAAATCACACGCAAAAAAAAATGACTAAATGGCAAGAAAGAATCTAATCAGGGCTGAAATTATTAAAATAGAAACAAAATCAAAATAAAACACACCAACACAAAGAATCATTGAAATAGAAAGTTGGTTACTTGAGAAAATCAGTAATATTGGGAAACCCTTATTTAAAATTAACCAAATTAGAAAAAGGGGCATACCAACAGACCCTGCCTTTAATCCCAGAACTAGGGAGATAGAAACAGAAGTGATGTGACTGGGCAGAGCGAGAATATAAGTCATGTGACTCCCATGCCTTTAAACCCATGGATGTGAGCCACCACTGCCTACCTGAGTCAGTTTCTCTTTGAGACTGGATCAATTTAGAATAGCCCAGGGTGACCTTGAACCCAAAGGAATCAGTCTGCCTCTATCTCCAGAGCAATGGGATAAAAGGTATGTCCCACCACTGCCTGCTCTCTGTGACTAACTAGTGGCTAGCTCTGCACTCTGATCTTCAAGCTTTATTTGTTAAATCACAAACAAAGTATTACCACAATCCAGGCTAGCTAAAACAATACTGAATAATAAAAGGACTTCTGGAGGTATCATCATCCCTGATTTCAAGCTACACTGCAAAGATATAGTAATAAAAATCATATAGGTTTTGACACAAAAGTGGACATGTTATCAATGGTTCAATACAAAATACCCAAACATAAATACACATACCAGTGGAAGTCTTAATTTTGATAAAGAAGCCAGAAATATACCTTGGAAAAAAGACATTTTCAAAAAAATGATGGAAGCTGTTCAAGCTAGAGGTGTACATGTAAAAGATTCCAAATAGATCAATACTCATGTCTCTACATAAAACTTAAGTCCTACTGGATCAAAGACCTCAACATAAAACCGGATATACTGAACTTTATAGAAAAGAAAGTAGGGAGTACCCTTGAACTCATTTACACAGAAGACTTTCTAAATAGAACACTATTAGCAGAGGCACTAAGATCAATAGTTAATAAATGGCACCCCATGAAACATAAAAGCTTCTGTATGGCAAAGTACACCATAATTTGGATAAAGCAGCAACTTACAGCATGGGAAAGGTTTTTTTCAACTATATATCTGCTAGAGGGTTAGTATCAAAACTAAATAAAGAACTCACAAACTGTATATCAAGAAAACAAGCCATTTAAAACTGAGGTGCAGAGGGTAAGAAACACTTAAAGAAATGTTTAGCACCCTTATTTATCAGGGAAATAAAAATCAAAACCATTTTGACATTTAAGTTTACACCCACAAGTATGACTAAGATCAATAAAACAAATTACAGTTCATGCTAACTAGGATGTGCAGCAAGAGGGACACTCATACATTGCTGTTGAGGCTGATTCCTTGTACAGCCATTATAGAACTTAGTGTGGCAGTTCCTCATGAATATGGGAACCGACTTACCTCAAGATTCAGCAACACCATGCTTGGGCATATAGCCAAAGAGTAGTTCATTCTTCCATAGAGACACATGTTTAACCATGTCCAATGCCACTCCATTCATCATAGCTAGAAATTGGAAGCAACCTGTATGGCAACCAAATAAGAATGGATAAAGAAAATATGGTAGTTATACAATGAGTACTTACTCAGCTGTTAAGAAAGTGAAATTCAAAATTCTCTGTTAATGGCTAGAACTAGACAAATTCATTGTGAGGAAATCCAGGGTTATAAAAGGAATCAGGAGATGTATTCACTTACATGTGGATAATAGTTGTTTAGTCAATGATAACCAAACTATAATCCATAGGATCACAGATGTTAACCATAGATTATGAGACTGTTGGCAGAGTCAGTTCAATCTCCCTAGGAAAGAGAAATATAATAGTTATGGGTAGATGAGATAAACAGAAAAGGAGGAAGTTTTAGAGAAAGGGAAGGAAGAAAAGATGAGAGAGGGATAAGAAAAGAGACAATAAAAATTAAGAGCCATTTAAGATTAGTAGGATTGAAACCTAATCAGTAAAAACTTCCAAAAATATATATAAACAGTAAGATGACCTCAATGAATTTGTAAAATGTTAGGGTAGATAAAGCACCAAGTGGACATCTCTTGTCACCAAATGAAGCCACCAGTACTGGTAATGAATTATAGCTAATGAAACTTTAGACAAAAGAGTACCCTGGGAACCCCCAAACCACGTAGGCTATTGGCAAAACACTAAGATGCCCTTGTACTGATATATTATCTATGATTTATAAAACTTTACTAAAGATTCAGAAAAGCAAAGTCAGCCTCAAGCTATAGGAATCAGGCAGTGGTGATACACACCTTTAATCTCATTAGCCAGCTAAGAGGTGGTGGCACATATTTTTAATTCTAAAAATCAGGATTAACAGATAGACAGATTTCTGTGAGTCCAAGGACACCCAGATCTACGTAAGAGTGGATCGGTCTAAAAGAGAATTATACCTGACACCTTTAATCCTAAAATTACAGAATTATATAAGACAGAAGCAAGATGTCAGAGAGGCATTCATTCATTCTCCATCCACACTGAGATTAGGAGGCAGTTTGAGACTTGGCAAAGGGCTCTTGTGTGGATAAGCCCTTTCAGCCTGAGGTAGAGGTGAGAGCTCGTAGCTGGCTGTTTTGCTTCCATGATCTTCAACTTGAACTCCAATATATGTCTCTGGGTCTTTTATTTATTATTGTAACACCTCCATATACTGACAACAAGGCTCCCTTGCTGAAGAAAACACCTACACAACTAATAGAATATGTAAAAAATCAAGCTGGTACCTGCATAGGGCCTTCACCATTATGTTCTAGTATCTGTGGTACTGGAAGGTATTCTGCAGGCTACCAAAAGTAAATGTAAATACCAAGATACCTACAAACCCTTTAGCCTACAAATTGTGTCCTGCCTGTAAGATATGGTAGGGCTTTAGTGTCACAAACTTGTGGCAATAACCATGCAACAGATTTTGACTTGAGTCTGGCTGTACAACATGAAATCCATACTCGAGACTGCTGGAATGACTAAGAATCTGAGACTAGATACCCAGTGACCCAGGCAAAAGCCAAATACTACTGTGAAAAACAAGCAAACAACAACAACAACAAAAATGGAGCAGTAAAATAACTCTAATGATACTCTGCTGTGCTCATAGAACAGTGCCGTTCTCATCAAAGAAACTTCACCCTGAAGCATATGGGAACAAATACAGGGAACCATAGCCAACTATGCAAAGAGTAAGGCCTTGGAACACTGAACCCTAACCAGGATGGAGATTCTCCATCACATCCTCCCCCTCAGTGCTCAGGGAATCCTGTGGAAGAGGAGGTAGAAAGAGGATAAAAACCAGAAGAGGTGGGGGACACCAATAAAACATGGCCCTCTAAATCAGTGTGATCTACATATGATCTACACACATATGAACTCACAGAGTCTGAGTAATCATGGTCAGGGCATTCTCTGTAATGCACTAGATGGGATTTTTAAAGTGAAATCAGAAGAGGACACATGGCTCCATACCTAACCCAGAGGCCATCCTCACTTGATAACCACGTGCAAATAAAAATTCACTTTCATCCAAAGGAGTATCACTAGGAAAACTGACCTCTCTTAATGGTAGGCTTCTTGCTAGTCAGTAGATGGCCAACAGAAAATGAACTCTATGACATCTTTGGAGGTTCCTTGTCTCATAATGTCTCATTAGAGCTTTTCCTTTGTTGTTGCTCTTTTTGTTTGTTTGATTTTCTTTTAATTTTATCCTGTTTATTTTTATTTAATTTTATTCATATTTTCTCTTTTTACCATATATCTCCTTTTCATACATATCATGCCTTTGAGTTTAGTGGCTTATGTGATACCTGAGTGTGCAAACAAATGAATCTGCTTTATGCCTTCTCTTGAATATTTTTCTTTAGGTATGTTTGTATTGACAAATTACAGTATGTTAGTTTTATCTTATCATTATATTATAGTATAGATTTTATATTCTTTTAGAAGACTGTTTTTGTTACTGATTTTCTTTTTTTTTTCAATTGAAAATAGATTCTTCTCTCATACACTACGTCCAGACAATAATTTCCTCCCTCTTCATTCCTTCCAGCTATTTTCTCCTCCATATCCACTCCCTCTGATTTTCTCTAAAGGAAGAGAAGACCTCCAAACGACAACAATCAAATGCAACAAAACAAGAAAGAAGACGGCAAGACAAAAGCCCCATTATCGTTATCAATGCTGGACAAGGAAACCTCATGGGAGAAAAAGGGTCCCAGGAGCCAGCAAAGACTCAGAGACACACCCAACTCCACTGTTAAGAATCCCACAAAATCATCAAGCTACACAACCATAACATATATGTAGACATAATAGACCCAGACAGGCTCCATGATTACCATGTCAGTCTCTTTGGGGCCTTATATGCCATCATGATATCACATAGTTGATTCTGAGGGCTGTGTGCTTGTGATACCCTCCACATTTCTGGATCCTACAAGCATTTTATTTAAACTGAAAGACAGCATTGGTATCAATCCAAATAAGAGGGGAGGCAGGGAGGAACTTGGAGGACTAGAGAGAGGGGGAAAGTGTAGTCAAAATATACTATGCAAGAAAAGAATTTGTCAATTAAAGATAAAAAAATTTTCAAAACTTCCAGGATTTGAGCAGTTATATACCAGGAAACTTGAAGATCAAGTATGTTTCATGATGTAACACGTGTAAAATACTATCAGAGTAAAAGTCCCAGTATCTTTCTTATACAAGTTACTAAGTCTCTGTCTTCAAATCACATAGATCTGTACTCTAATATTTTTGTCAAAAAATTTGGACACAATACTGAAATGAAGAAAGGTAGGCAGTAGCCTGAGTTTTCTAACAATTAGAATGAAGTCTTTTTGAAAAACTGCTGCTCATAGTGAGGTTTGGTGTCCTCCATTGAACAAAATGTGAAAACTAGGTAATCTATCATGACTTTACAACCAAGTATTAGCAGAACAAGACTGATGTCATTATGTAAACTACAAAAATTCCAAATACCATTTCTCATCAGACATGAGAAAGGGCTGATGTTTTTTTAAAATCATTATAAATTAGCCTGGCTTCATCTCGGCCTCAGCATGCATGAAAGTTAATGTCCAACTATGCTCTGTTTCATCATAACAATACCAGAGTAAGAATTGTATACTTTCAGTTTGCTTGGGACCACTCATGTTGTCTCCTAGAATATGGATCCATTCTGACACTGTTACTAGAGAACCCTAGTTTTCTTAGATTATACATTTTTCTCAATGTAGGGAGTCCTCAAAACTTCTCATCTCCATTTCAAAAATGTTTCCTCAGCATTTTATGTCATGTCTTGGTGTTGTTATGAATATTAAATCAATTACTTCAAACTAAGAATTTAAAATGCCTCTTAGGTATAAATTTTAGTGTGTTTTTAAGATGAACAAAAAGCACAATGAATTGGCCTTAAATTCATTTGAATGTGTTTATCTTATTTATTAGACAAATATGTGGTTTCATTGGGCATCCAATAAAATTTATACACCACAAATATATCTATATCTAAAGGCAAAAATATTCCTCTTGTGGGATGTTTGGATTGCACTCTGATACTCCTGAGTTTGCCCAATAAAGACATACCTTGAATCAGGGGGCATAGCCAGTGACTAGCTCACTGGAATTGGCCATAGCAAGCCAGCAATTTCCATAAAAAATACGGTAGGGACTAGAGCTTGATCTTGCTTGGTTGGTTCTAAGATAAGGGAAGAGATATCTCTTGTGATGCAGAAGCAAGGTCAGCTAGTTACTACTCAGTCTCCCTGAGCTAGCAGTGTTTAACCCCTGCCTTTGACTCTTGAGTCTTATTGATGAATAGAACAATACACACTTAATTTACACCTATATATCATGGTTTCAGCAGAGCCATGGCCTAGAACTATTTTTAATTTTTATAGGTTTATTCTAGGGTCTGAAGATGTCAAAAGGGCTTATTATATTCCCAGGAAAATGAATTACAGATGGTTTTTGTGAGCTACCTTGTTGGGGATGGGAATCAAACCCAGCTCCTCTGTAAGAACAGCAAGTGCTTTGAACCACTGAGCCATAATTCCAGCCTGTTTAGAAATACATTTCTCAAATAATCATTTAGTATACGCCTATATATTCTCTCAGCACATAGGAAATCTTCAGCCACTGCCATGTTTGTGTCTCTATTATTTCATTGGTACAGGGCTCTTTTATGTAATAATCAATGGGGACAGTTTGGCAGTTTCCAATGTAACATGACATAAAATTGAACATTAGAAATTGTTATTTCACAAATAAACCCTTATCAAAAGGATTATCAAGAAGTGAAATCATATTTGCCTTTGTTACAGAGCCAACAAAGATAGACCTTTTTAGTGCTCATAATTAAAATTAGATATTAATCACTCTTAAACACTCTTGGCTCATGAGATATCATAAGCATTCCCAACTTATTAGATGTCACTATCTTTGCTATGTAATCATTATTTTTCTGATCTGTTTAATTCATTCTCATGTCTATCAGACTTCAAAAGACATCATGAAAGCACAGAAATAATGTTGTTCTTGAGTCAATTTTCCTTCTTATAAATCTGGTTTAAAAGTCATCTGGACCTTACCATCATAGCACTGGTTTACAATATAAGTTTTATTCAATACTGTAACACTTGTGTATTTCTAAGTGTCATACACTCAAGGTGCACCCATAAATTCCTTAACTATGAAATAGCATCCTGTATAACTTGTACAAAGCTATTATTGCATCAATATTTTACTATTTCAAATAATGTTTCAATGTTATTTCCATGGAAGTGTTTAATGCAATTTTCTCCTTTCCACTGTAGACAAATCAAGAATTGGCATCGGGTGATCCAAAAAAATGTATATTCAGAAATTTATATGCATAATGCTAAGCTCTCATCAGAAGCATTATTTGAATTATAAGAGTCATTGTGTGTAAGGAGTAAGGTTTTTCCTCCCACCGCCGGTCATGACCTGCCGCTGTGCCAAATACAGAGACTCTGTATTTGATACAATGCTGTTGGCCTGGTACTAGTTTCTTATCGGCTAGCTCTGTCTTAATTATTAACCCATTTCTGTTAATCTAATATTTACACATGGTTTCTCTTACAGGGGAGCCGGCCGGCATTCTGCTTTCTCCAGACTCTCCATCTTGACTCCTCCTTACTACTTCGTCTTTCCTCATTCTCTCCTAGTCCCTCCTATCTTCTTTTCCTATTGGCCAACAGTGCTTTACTTATTAACCAGTATGAGAAACATATACAGAATGACATCTCCCATCAACTGTGATTTCCTCTCTTTCTCACATATTATTGTAACACATCAATATATTTCTCATACTGTATAGATAGATCAGAATTTTCTTCTTGCAAGAGTAGAAGTTGTATAGCTAAGCTTAATTTCTTCACAACTCTTACTTCAAATTCTGTGAAATTCATTTGCTGCCTCTTCATATGTTACTATCCATGACTAAATTATTATACAAAAAGACACAACATGCTTATGTTCTTTATTCTAAATATATATATTTAGAATATATGTATATATATATTATATATATATATATATATATATATATCACAAAATAGTTTTAATGTTTGCCAACTGTAAAAGATAAAATTGAATGCATTTTCATTCTGGATATATGTATGCTGTTCAACATTTAGACACTTTATCTACTTTTTTGATGATTTTATTTTCCAATTTGTAAAAACTTTCTTTTTTATGCTTAATATTTAATGGGAAAACATGAATTTTCTGTTTCATAGAATAAGAACAACCATTTTATAAGCTTGTGAATAATTATAACTGAGGTTTTATGTACATATGCACTTCTTTTAATCTCATGAAGAAAAAATATGCTGGTCATTTTAGGCAGATTATCAGAGCCACAGGTGTGAAATAATTTTCTCCTTTCAGGTCCTTGTTTGTGTAATGCTATTGTGCTTGGATTAGACAATGCCTTTGACAACTTGAATTTTGATGCTAAGGCCTCTGTAAAGTATATCAGTCTACAAGAACTTTGGTAATTAAAACTGCTCCCTCATTCAAGTTACTTATTAATATTACCTTTATATTTAGTGATTCCTATCCTATTTGAATAAGTCAAAATTTGTCTTTTTAGATGGGTGGAAGTTACTTACCTTAAATATTTTCTTCAAACCCTGAGCACAAATCGACTGGAATTCTTTTCCTGTATATTATCCACACATTCATCTCTTCATATGTGCCCATCCATGTCTACATAGTCATGCCCAGAGGCATAAACATGCATTTCTTCTTCTTCCTTTGTATTTTTTTTTAATTGTAAGCATCAATGCATCCATTTGGTCTTTTCTTGAAAATATTAAAGATTTTTATCTTAATACTATAATGTTTCTACGAACATTTATATGTAAAAGTTGCTTATGTTTTGAAACAATTCACTCTTTATAATATCTTTGGATCATTTCATTTTGGAACTGAATAAAACAATAGTGCTAACAGAGCCAACCCTGTTGTCAGAGGTGTGGGTGAACCAGCCAGATTTTGTGAGAGTGGAAGAGCTGGTCCCATTAATCATCTCCACTGCTCATCTTTGTGGAAGCATGGGTGGGGGAGAGATGCCTTCCCCACATCATGACCCATTAATGCCTAAAGCAGGTAGGAGATTTGGCCCTAAGGTCATAAGAGCTGGAGAGCTGTCCTTGCCCCTGCCCCCACCAGCTGCAACACTTGGGAGTGCATGTCCTGCACCTCCTGGGCAGCATAATACAGCCAACCTTGTTGGTGGAGGTGTGGGTGAACCAGGCTCAAAGTTGTGACCTTGGGAAAGCTGTACCCACTACTCATCACTCATGTGGTGTGTGAGTGGCAAAGAGATGTCACCCTTACCTCTCATCCTTATCACCTGCAGCAGCTGTAGCACTCAGAAAAGTGGACCCTGATCTTCTCCCAGACAGCACAGTAGAGTTGACCCTGTAGGCTGAAGTATGGATGATCCAGCCCTGATGAGTGTGCGATAATGGCAGAGCTTTCCCCATTACTCATCTGCCATGTAGTGTTATGGGCAAGAAAGAGATGCCTCCCCTTCCCTCACCCCTCAAAGCCCGAGGCAGGTAGAAGAGATGACCCTGATGTCATAATATTGGGAGAGCTGTTCCTGACCCTCATCAGCTATAGCACTATGGTGAGTGGCCCTGCACTTTGCCTGGACAACGCAGCAGCCTGAAGGCATAAGCGTGGGAGGCACTGAGGAAGTGAAAGCCAGAGAAATGGCCCTTCCTCTTGCTCATCACTGCAGAACATAAACTAGCCAGGGAAATGCTAAAGAGTACACCCTAGTGATGAAGGCAAGGAAGAGCTGGCAGGCTGACCAACCCTGCAACTACTCAGGCCCAGAATCAGGGATATGTGTTGGCCCACCACAACCACCACTGGTCTATGATCTGCTGGAGCATGGGGGTGAAGTAGGGAAGAGGTCCTGAGTACCACGGTTTCAGGATCTCTATGATACAGGGCAGCAATGGGATGTCCAGGACGAGTCCAAGTGATTAAACAGCATCAGCATCAATGGTGAGGTGGAGATCAGCAGCATTGAATCAGTCCAGTTATTTTTTGTGATCAATGCCCTGCACATAAAAATGTATTGATAAAGTGGTCTACTACATAACTCACTGTGTTACACTGAAGCTTCTGTGACATTATTTTCCCTTTTTCTCTTAGATTTTATTTTGGTGGGGTGGCAAAGATGGGTGGAATTGGGAGGAATTTTGTGAAAGACACAAAGAATAAATGAAAATTAAGTTGAAAAAAATAAAAAAAAGAAACAACCCCCCAAAAGGAAAAAAAGAACAGCATTATTGGGAATATTTTATTTAAAGAAAAATGTATGTGTATAAATGTATATATTATGAATAACCTTAAACTAATTTTACATAATGCATATTAACATATATATATATAATGCATAGTTTCATTCTATATACTATTTAATTATTAAGAGCAAACATGTCTTGAAAAACAAACTAGTATAACTTTTTCAGACTGAATTACTTCTTGAAAAATAAGGTAGACATTCAGATGTTTTGAAGTCTGATAATTTAGTAATGAATTTTGCCAGAAACAGATTTTTTAGATTAACAAATATATAAATAGATAAGGAAAATTTTATATCTTGGACTTTAGCAGGTTTGAAACATATTTTACTGATGTTACATTTTCTAGCAAGCCATAGAAGAAATTATTGACAATACAGATATTTGAGAGAATGCTTGTATGAAGAATATATTTTTAAAAATCTCAGAACTCAGTGTTAAAACAATCCAATTTCTTTAACAGAAAATGATTTGAAAGAACATTTACAAAGAAATAGGTGAAAAATGAAGACATGAGAAACTTCTCAACGTGGTAACTGACTGGGGAAATGCAAATTACAGCAGTAGGATTCCAGTACACGGCTCCTGAAATGGCTTGCAAGGATCCAGATCTCTGTGAGTCCCATGAATTGCTTACAGGAATCTAAAACAACAACAGAGAAAATTACAGTCGTGTTGGAAAATAGCCTGGCAGGTCTGATGAACAACATGTCCAAAAACATATTTATGGTCCAACATTCTTAGTCTTCAGTATTTATCTGTAGAAATGAAAACACCTATAAATGTGTGTGAAGGATGTATATATATATATATATATATATATATAATATATATATATATGTACATATATAATACATATTATGTATTATATATGTACATACATGTAGTGAGATAGTCCTTCCACAGGTCACTTCCTCCCATGGCTCCACCCCCGATGGGGTGGTCAGTGCCACAGCTCTTCAGAAACAATCACTTAAGGAAGCAGAATCTGATATATGGTAAAATATATTTAATTGTAGTAAACTATTTCTATACAGAAATCTATTTCTCTCTACTATCTAGTATTCCTGAAGTCCCAATTTATGTAAACCAGTGCTGGCTTTGGAGTTGGATTTGGCTTTCCTTCTCTAAATTCAAGCATGTTGTTAAGATTAAATTCATGGTTTCTGCCTTAAATCAAGAAGCCAATTGGTGTAAGGCAGAAGAAAACAAAATCTGGGAACTCATTTTTTATATGCAATTTTCTCTCTGAAATCCTAATTTTCTCACATACTTTTTAATGCTTATTGTTGTCTTTCCCTAATGCATACCTTAAAACTTGAAATTTTTACTTTAATATTGATGTGTAACTTTTCCACAAGGAATAATAACTATTCCTAACAGAGTCTTTGAACTCTCCGGAAAGAAGATGGAGCCCCACATCATTGTTTCCACTTGACTCAACCTGATGCATCTGAACTACAAACATCACTAAAAACAGTATGAGACTGTTTTACTCGAGACAACTCATGAGTAGCTAGCTGTAATGATGCACCTTTTTAGTACACCCTGGCCAGAGTTTCAAATAGAACTATAGTCAAAAATTTTCTGACACACAGTGACTAGCTACATATGTCACAGCCAGTTCTGTTGAGAAATTTGGTTGGTAAAAATTTTCTTCCTACAGAATCCATTGGAGCATTCATCGTCCAATTTAAGCAGGAAGTAACCTTAAGAAAACTATGCCCCCTTTCCCTACCCTTGTAAATTTGGGATAATAGTCATCGTCTTTGGGTTGGTTTTAGTTATTTAGGGTTGGGTATGGAAGGTGATGCTTACACTCGGGTTAATCTTTTAGACAGTAATAGGGAATGGTTGGGAAAGGTATGGTTTACATTGGATATAGGTAGATTAGCCTATTTTCTTGTGAATTAGAGTAAGAATGAGATAGTATTTTACAGCTTACATTGTTATTCTTATATGTTGTAAGCTATGTAAAATTAAGTTTATATTTTGTTATATTGTGTGAAATCTTTCCACTTACGATGTTTTATGCACATTATTTTTTTTACCATATTCTATGTATGTATACTTTTCTTGTATTCAAGACATTTTGTATATTGATACAATTTGGGATATTTATCATGCAGCCCTTTATAGTTCTACCTCTTGTTTTGACATTTCTAATCTACCTCTATTTTAGGGATTTATATGTATGTATGTATATGTATATAGTTATAGTGTTTAAGTATTTGTTCCTGCTTTACTCAGGGAAGTTTTAATCAGTTTTTTTTAGCTAAGTTTCTGAGTATTACAGATTATCTTCACTCATGTTTCCTGTACCTATGAGATTAGTCAGATATAGATGCTTAATCATCAATCACTTCATAGACATGCAGAACATGACATTTAAATGTTTTAATATTAGTACTCCATTGACATGAGACACTGTTGCTCCTGACAGCACTGTGCACTTTCCCAAAAATATGTTGGACACTGTTGTTGCTCCTGCTAGAGTTCATTCTTGCCTCAGCTAATGGCCTGTTGGGCAAAGAAATGCCCCCACCTTGACCACTGATTTGGACATGTAGTCCTATGTGCTTGCAGGAGACAAATATAAAAGACTGCTGGACCTTGCCAAGTCAGGGTAAGACAGCCATTCTACCTCCCTGCTGTTGTGGTCTGTCAAGTTCTCTTGGCCTTAGCCAAAACTGGGTGTACCAACATTGCTGTGAAACCTAGGGTGACTGTCCAGGTGGCTTGCTGTTTCTGTCCTTGCTGCACCCTTTGGAAGTTGTCCATCCACATTTCCTGTCTACTCTAGTATCATTATTTTCCTTCTCAGGTCTTGATGAGGTAGAAGATTAAATTATCACAACTAGTATTCTCTCTTCCTAGTTGGATATATTAGGTACTAGACTTACATTTTCCAGCTTAGGACAACTCTATTGTAAACTCCATTATGCCTTTACCCTAGGACTAGATTATGTAGGTCATTTTGTTCTCAATTTTCCTTTTCTTAGAGCACACTTGTTATTCACTGTTTTGTATATAGTTTTGTATTAAGCCTAAATCTTTTCTTTAGACTAAAAGGGGAATTGTAGTGAGATAGTCCTTCTGTGGTACTGACCACGCCCATTGGGGGGTGGAGCCATGGGCAGAAGTGACCTGTGGAAGGAGTTTGGAGGGAGAGCCGGGAAAAGCTCTCTTGCTGGCGAGACTCGGACAGGAGAGCATCAGGTAGAATTTCCTGGTGTTCATCTGTCTAGGTTGTAAGTAATTTCTCCCTGAATAAACATCTATTCGGCCTATTTGTTTATCCTGATCCTTATTTAACCGCGATACATACACATATAGATATATGTGTGTGTGTGTTTGTTTGTGTGTGTGTGTATTCGTAGCCATTAAAACTTAGATGCTTCATTCAGTATTAGTCAATATTGAATAATACACAAAACTCTTCCGTGCAATGGTTTATTGCTCATTAGTAAACAGAAGTAATAAGCACTAATGAAGGAGCATTTTAAAATAATATGCCAAGTGGACAGAGTCCCCCACACTAGCCCAAATGCTATATGATTTGTTGTTGTGACAGGCTACATGTAACCAAATTCTCTTGACAGAAATTGGACAAGTAGAGAAAGTAGGATGTTGGAAATCATTTATTTTGATTGTAGTGATGGTTGCTGGATCTCAAAGCACAGAGAGCTCTACTTTCAAATATATGTAGCTTTCGCATCATAAAACTGACCTTGAAGAAGTCACAGGTGTGGATCTTGAGTTAGACTGAGAATTTGACAGTAGAAAATATTGACCTTGCAACCTGAATCAAGGCTCTTAATTTTAAGATCTTTGTGCATCTTTGTACATACAAAAGACTTGGCATGGATTCCCCTTCTGAATGTTAGTTATCATGAAAAGGATATGGATGATGACCATATCCTGCTTAGCAAGAGGAGTGGGAAGTGTAAATTAGATAGAGGTGAGTTGCACTGCAAAAAACACAACCTTCTCTAGGAGAAGCCGGAAAAGCCCATGCACCCCCCAAGTATAATGTTAAGCCCATCTTACCAAACGGATTCAAATAGAAAATTCTCACAGCTTCCAGGAGGTAATTTAAAAAGTTTCATTGCCAACACAGGAAAAAATACAAACTATAAATATATGTGTGTATCATATACAGTTTGTTAATTGAAGTGTGAATGCAGTAGGGAGAGAATATGAGTAATAGGTGGCTTAAGCCAAAATTAGATTAGTTGTATCCCTGCTCTGCCAATATACCTCAAGTTTAAATGGTACCATCAAAGCTGTTTGAGACTTGAATGGCTCTGAAGCACTATCCTTGTGCCAAGTGTGCTGAAATTTAGTGGTGGTTTACTCTACAGCCAGAGAGGCAGTATCTTTTATGTTTTAACTATTTACAACATCACTTAAGCCATGCATAACTTTATATGCATGTATAAAAGCTAAACACAATTTGTGAAGCAAACGATGACAGGAAGTTAGCAGTTTACAATGTGAAACACATTTTTTTTTGGCTAGAAAATAGTAGTTGGAGATGGTGGGCTACTTAACAGTTATCCCCATTTGTCTCACAGAACTGCTAACATTGGAGATTTTAGCCATTCTCTGTGACTGTTTATGGATGAGTTTGACATTGTGGTTAAATAGCCGATATTCTACAATATGCAAATAACAATTAAATGGGTTTCCTTCTTATGAAAATCTAATAAAGAAAGAATGTATCACCTAACTTAGTAAGATTCTTTATGTCTCCACAGCCCATTATTTTGCTTGTTTTGCAACTGTGCTTAGCAAACTTTTTGTTATGCTTCTCCTGTTTAAGAGAGTAGTATATGTTTAACAGGTGGTTGCACATATACATTTATATTTACACACAAATTAGTGCTTACTAGTTTATCTATAATACCTATGTACAAGTATGCATTTGCAAGTTAGTAGAAAATAGCAAAAGATTAATATTTAGTTTGATGGTGGAATGCCATACTGTATACATATGTCATAAAGAAAGTCACCTAGTGGCTAAGCAGCAGTTAAATGAAAATTTTGTATTAAGAATGAACGTTCATTTTTTAAAAAAAATTAAGCTCAAAATTAAGCTCAGGGTATTTCTGAAATCCTGATAAGATACAATAGAGAAAGTGATTTAAGTTTTGCAGTAGCTACCAGTGTGTATTTTCAGTTGTTTTGGTTCTGAAACAAATACTCACAAGATAGATTAATAGTTACTTTAATTCATTCTTCTCTGATAATTAATTTCCTTTTAAACATCAATGTGACTTGGCAGAATCTTTTAAAAGCTAAAACTACCTGATTTCAATTGAAGGGATTCACAAACAAATGTCGATTATCCAAATTTAAACAGATATTGAAAATATTTCTTTCTAATTTAACATGCTTTAATATAAAAAAGTTATACCTTATGACATTGAGATGTATATCAAATTCAAGTTTCAATATCAACAAAAGTTTGTTGGAAAACATTCACCTTGATATATTATTAGGATTTTACAGGTTGAGCAGTGTCAGGGCCAAATTCCATCCTTTGAGAAGGTCATCTTGCTAACAGAGTCTATGGAAGTACCAATGACTCCCAGGTAAAGATGGAATGAACAATTAGGTCATAATTATTAAATGCAATAATTTAGAAATAAAACTGTCAAAATTATATGAATGATGGCAATGGAAACAGAAACACAGGAAGGGACAATTGCCATGGATTATCCATGGTCCACAAACCTACAAATCCTTTTCCTGATCTGTAGCTAAAATACCTAACTGGCTTCTTTATAGCCTTTAGGACCTATCATTCTTTCATACTTAAACCAAAAGTTTTGCCTTTTAGTTTAAATAAGGCATAAACCATTTAAAATAGCAGTACTTTTACCAAAGTTACTTTGATGACAACAAAGAAGATATACAGATTAATTATTAGTCTTTCTTAGCAAGACTTTTAGTTTTAGAAATACAGAAAAATGCATATACGTATTAAACTACTCCCTATTGATAGTGCAGCTGTGATTAAATATATTTATTAAATTCATTAAAATAACATCAAAGACAAACAAAAAGGAGATGGTAGAAGAACAGGCTTTACACGATATAAAAAATGTATATTGTGACGGGCTGATTTGTATAGGTAAATGATATCTAGGAATAAGAATCCATAGAGACTCAAAATGCACATCTCTTATACCTATTGAACTATTTTCTTTTTGTGTGACAGTTGGGATACAGTACTGAGATGGATCATTCCTAGCATCCATATGATACTGGGTACAACCACAGCAAAACCTTCTCAATAAATAATAAATACACCCAAAAATGCGAACATTTTTCTTTTTATTTGATTATTAATGGTTTATAGCAGATACTCTTAATTTGATGTCTTTTAAGTCTTGAGATCATAATGTGAGTATAACATTTCCTCCTACCTTGTCCTCCCTCAAAAACCCTCCCATCTAGCCCTATCCCATCTACCCCTCATTGTACTCTTTCAAATTCATTGCCCCTTAATTAATTATTGTTTTTCTCTCTCTCTTTCTTTTTCTCTCTTTCTCTCTCTCACACACACACCCACACATTCAAGGTTGACCACTTGGTACTCGATAACCAGTCGATATGCTTCTCCTTTGGAAAAACTATTTCTGTCTGTCTCAGCTTTACTAGGTTGCTTTGTGTAGAGTTGAGGCTCTCCTGAGTTTTCCCTTATCCTCACTTGTACAGGAACTTTTTTTTTTTTTTTTACAAAACAATGGATTTTATTATAATATTTTACTTTTAGTGTATTTCATCATATTCATCCCTTATTATTCTCTTTTGTCCCATCCCAACCAATACCTTCTATTGATATTTGTTATTTTTTTTTCTAACATCTATACGTGAGGAAGTTTACTAAGCCAAACAAACACCAATCCACTGATAATAATAACACTCTTACCAGGAGAGGCAGAGACTATGTCAAGAATAAAACAACACTCCAGTTATTTTCAAGATCCACTTCCAATGAGGGTTGCTAATAAATTACACCAAATACTAACTACTGCAGATATGTTACAGCATATACTGCATAAAATATCACTGAGATCTTTAAAACTTTACATTCTTAATTCTCTTCTCAGAACTGTTTTTATATATGATTATAATAGTTGTCTCCTTAGCAGTATTTGGTACTGGAGAACTAATATTTTTCACAAATATTAAAAAAGAATTACTGTAAACTTGCTTGAAGCAGGATTCCTGGAGTCACACTTTCTTGAGATGTCCTTTCAGCATTAACTTTTCTTTATAGAGATTCTGTGTCACAGTAAATACATTAAATATTTTCAGCTATGAAAGGCTAAATTGTATTTGCATTTTTTTGTTTTTTTTTGTTTTTGATGTTTGACTAGAAACATAAATCTTTATGGATTTTAAAATATATGTAAAGTATAAAATTAAGTCTTTAAATATTAAATATTTTTAAAATATCAAACTAATATTGGACAAAATTTTTTGGAAAAAGAAATGAGGTACTTTAAGAATGCAAAATATTGCAACATATTGCATGTATTTTATAGTTTATGTTTTTCTTTAAGTTACAGTATTTAAATGAATCTCCATATATTTTCTACAAACTGTGCACGCAAACGAAATTTAGAGCTATTTTAGTGTAACAGTACATGAATATTTCACTTCATGAAAATTATGTTTGTGACTTCAAAACACTTTAACATTTAACATTTTAAATTTTATTCTGTTTAATTAATTTTTATTACCTAGCATGCTTACAACACCTAATGCTTTTTAGAACATCTTCCTCTGAGATCCATGTCAGTCCTTGTTACAGGAAAATATTTAAGGAATTCCAAACTTTCTACATTAAAGAGCTATAAATATTATTGTTAATTGTTAACAAGATATGGGTGTCATGGATATATAAGAAATTACTAAAAACTTGGTGGTTCATTAAGTAGTTTTCTAATTGTACACAGTAAGCCACAGAGTACTTGTCTTTGAAGAATATTTGTTGTATTGATGAACTCAGTAGAATAAACAAACATGATAAAACCATAACAACACTGGCATCAATGTGGACCTTGGAAAGTTCACACTAAACATTAAAAAATATCTTCATTAACTGTTGACTCTCTATTAGAAACGTGCAGGCAAGGGGGTATTGCTGACTAAGAAGAAAACTAGGGTGTGAAGGATAGGAGTTAAAGAGCGGAGGAGGGGAGGTACGGGGAAAATAGGGAGTGGAGCAAGGGTAAAGGTGGATGGACATGCAGGAGGAAAAGAAGGAGAAGGAGACAAAGCAGAAGAGGTTAAAGGGATGGAGAGAGAGAGAGAGAGAGAGAGAGAGAGAGAAAGAGAGAGAGAGAGAGAGGACAGCCCAACATCATGCCTGAAAGAAAATCTGCATATTTTCCAATTTAGTAAAATTTTTAGTGATTTTTTTTCCCAAAGGAGAGCAAGGTAATTAGCATCATTCCTCCTTTTGTAGGCTAGTGAAATAAACCAGTTAAGTTAGAAAATTGAATGTCTTTGATGTATAATGTGGGTGCTCAGCCACCTAGTATAAAAGTGGTCCCATTAGCACTACTCACTTAAGGATTGACCAACAATTAACAATCAATTATCTAATAACACACTTGTACAGCTCTTGAGAACACTGATTACATTCATTTTTTAAAAACTCACCTCAAAGGTATTTGTTTTGTTTTTATTTTCTTTTTTCTTATTTCTTTTATATCTTAGATTATAATATAATAACATCATTTGCCTTTTCCCATTCTTCCTTCCAAACACCGCCATATGCTTCTCCTATACTTTGCCAAATCCCAGTCCCTTTTATTAATTGATATTGCAAGAGTATATACATGTATGCATATACACACATGTCCCTAAATATAATTGACTCAGTCTGAATACTTTATCTACTATATTAGGAATAGTTTCTCTTAGGCAAGAGACTGTAAGTACCTAGATATACACATATTTTTTTTTTAAATGGGAACACTCAATCTTAAGTATTAAAGAGCAACATAAATATAACAAGTGGGGGGTAGGGGTCTAGGGATATAGATTTTGTTGCAGCTGCACTAATAAAGGATGATGTTACCCTTCAAATTTAATTTTCTTTTTTACTTCTTAAATGGGTGTTCGAAAGGATTTGATTCTCATCTATTAGAATCAGAACCACTGAGTAGTCTACAGAAATTCATCATTTGAATGGAGTATGAAGAATTGTCCATGTAGCATCTGCAGTAGAGGAATTTAGCCCCCTTTTGGGTCAAAGTCACCACAAGTCCATATGGTGCCCACTGCTTTGAGCCCTTGGTAAACTTCTAAGGAACACCATGCCCACTGTTTGTTCACCTTTGCAGATGCTCACCAAAAAGACTATGTAACCATTGGTTTCGTGATGCACAGCTGCTCAGATTTTCATTTTCCCCAGTGGTGGAGAGTTTGCTTCTGGAGGAGGTAGGACTGCAGGGACAGTATAATGGTGTGTGCATTACTGGAAAGATGGCAAGGTTCTATTAGTTCTTGAAGTCTAGATGTAGTCTGAAATTTCCTTTAGTGGCTAGACATTTTTAAAAGGAAAAACCCCCAATGCTTTATAAATCATCATTTGGATATGTATATGGAGAATTTTTTAAAAAACATAGTCTTTTCTGCCTCCCATAATCACCTCTGTAGCCTTAAGTGAAAACCTAGAAAGATTTGAAAAATTATGTTTTTATATAATCAACATATATTATTTTCATTTTCTCCCTGCTAGTCTACAATTCAGAGCTGTATAGCAACAACATCTATATGGGATATGAATAGGTGACTACCTGAAGTGTAAAAATGAAAGAAAAATAATAATTCAATGAAGGGTTTGACTACAGAGAATATGAGGCCAAGACCTTCATCAAACCTGGGATGCACATTCTTAATAATGTATACCTCCTTTACCTTTAAAAAACAAAAAAAAAAAAAAATAAAACCTTTTTATTTGCCAATTTTAAGTAGTGAGCCTACAAAAAAATTGACAATATTTTACAAAAACATTTTTTTACAGCATAGTTCCATTTCCTGTATCTTTCACAGTTCTTTAATTTGAAACATATCACTTTTATCTCATCTTGCTTTAACACCAGATTTGGTTTAATTAAATTTATGTCAAATGAACACATGAAACGAAAGGAGAATCAGAAAGCCTGCAGCTGCCCATTAGTGAGTCAGTGACTATGGTGAAAGGCTTTTGAAGCCTGGCTGACTGCCAGGACCAGCTTGTGATGATGCTCAGAGACACCCATGATGCTTTGAAGGGAAGGACTTAGCTGACCCGAGCCTGCTCAATGGAATAGTCAAATCCTCTTAAGCTAGATGCAAAAAATCTATCTTCATCTAGCTTATATCATCAACCATTTACCTGTCAAAGGAAAACGTACTGGCATGAAACCAAAATCCATACAGAGAATTAATTGTAGTAGGCCCTTCGAAGTATTGTTACTATTGATGCTGTGGGTGATTTCGCCTGTTTTGAAAACAGCATGCCAAGCCCTTCAAAATGCAGTGCCAAATTGTCAATCCTTATAGCTATTCCATCCAAACAATATTTAACTCAAAGTTGCCTAATTGAAATATCTGTCAATTAGCCACATAATATATGCTGTTAAGAGGAATATAAAAAGCAAATCTTTTGGGAGCTGATATTCAGAGCTTTGCAAATATGTCATTGCTAAAACACCTAAGTTTAAAAATAAATGAAGCCCCAAATGTTTTGACACTATTGCTCAAATATAAAGTAAAATATCTACTTCCTAATACCACATGGTGATGTGTTTTTTTTTTAAATCGTATGCATCTAATACTGCCCACTTTGACACCTCAATGTAAAAATATTTGTTGACAACAGCACCAGTCAAATATAATTTCTTTATTCTGTCTCCATATTCAGACATTTCCTGAAGTAAAATAAATTTTTATGTTTATTCAATTTACTTATTGATATCTGATAAACAGGATTAATTGCATTTATGTTGCTATACTTTAGATACTAAAATATTGGCATAAACTTTCAATAATATAATTTATTATGTATCAGCAGAATATCAATAAACAGGATATGGAAGAACAAATGTGACGAATCTCCAGAAATCTAAGAAATAATGACAAAATGAGGTGGCCCTGAGTATCTCATTTTTTTTCCTCCTGTGTAAAAATAATTCAATTTAAGTTCTAGTTGTTGTCAAAGTCAAATCACTATAATGGAAGGTACTTGAACAATCCAGCAATGCTAATGCACTCATCAACTCCTAATTTACTCAGTTTTGCTGGTCTGCCTGACACTATATTCTGTTTGCTATTCAGATATTCTTTGATTTTTTAATTACAAATTTGAGTTACAGATGAGACAAATGAGAAGCAAAAAGGGCCCATGGTTGCATTCATTCCTTTGAAGGGGGTTTTGTTCATAGATTTGAATGTATGTTCTAAATCACACTACTTCCCTGTGATGCACACTAATGTTGCTTTTATTGTATGAAAATGTTTCTGCCTAAAGAAGAATATGAAAAGTTACTTCTTGCCCAATAATGAAGTCCTCTATTTTGTAGAATTTCTACTGGATTTTGCTGCTTGCATTAGATCAATTTTAGTAGTATTTGCATTGTATTGAGCTCAAATAAGATATGAGGAGATTCAGTGTTTTTAAATCCAGTGGATAAAGTACAATCCCAATTATATAAAGAAAAGGGTGGATTCAATTTGCATTCATACTATTTTAGATGAGGTTAAACATGCAAGTTTATATTCAAATTATTTGCCTCTAAAGAAATAAATGTTTTGTTGTCAATATGCTTTCAAATATTAGGATATTTTACTATGCCAATATGTGTCTCGTCAAATAATTTCAACTACAATTTAAGAAGAAGTGTGTTTGCTTAGGAAATAGCATTTAATCATTCAGTTTTAATTCAAAGTCCATAGTGCTAAAAGCAAACATTTTTATGAAAAGATTTGTCAGATTTTTTTATTTTTGTTTGTTTGTTTCTTTAAATAGTGCAAAAGCATATTCTCTTCATATGGTGAAGAAAAATTTCTAACTATTCTATCCAATAGTCATGTATTCTATTCGATGATAAAATTTAAGGAATTGATTGTATCTTTGAACATAAGCATTCTGGGGAGACTGTATGATTTCTCCATTGTTTTATTCATGGAGACTGTTAAATATCTGAGTAGAAGTGCACAAGCACCCAAAAATCCTTATTCTCTCTGTACTCTATTTGACCAGTAAGCCCTTATCAAACCAGGATCCAAAGGGCAACATTAATCATGCAAATATCTGTATTTTCTTTTTTTTTAATTTTTTCAATTATTCCAGTAATTATGCAATACAGATCTCCCTACAATTCTCTGGTCAAGGAAATATAGATCAGCTTTCTTCATTCTAAAATTTAAATAGAACTTCTCTGGAAACAGGCATTCAGGCTGAATCAAAGCATGTCTACAGCCTGGCTCCCCATTGCTGCTGATGAACTCATAAAAAGGATCTTTGAGACAAACATGACCAAGAAATGCAGTCTTAACTATCTGAAGGGGGAATGGTTACAAGTAATATCTCAGTGATCATCTTTATATTTGTCCTTAGAGAAGAAATGTGTCATGAAGAGTGGATGCATTTAGGGGAACTTGAAACTCTCCCAAAGCCATTGTCCAGACCCAGGAACGAGTACAGCCACCCAGTGGAGCTCTGCTAGTGTTTTGACCCATCTGTGCTAATTTAAAAGTCTTTGTTTATTAGAGTTGAAATGACCTCATTGGGTTTTTTTTTTTTTTTTTTCAGATTTCCTCAATTATTGAAAGTGAAAGTTTGAAGATGAAATGGCCAAGAAAAAAAATAAGAGAGAGAGAGAGAGAGAGAGAGAGAGAGAGAGAGAGAGAGAAAGTCACAACTGTATGATCTACAGAGGTTTTTCCCCTGGTGCTGCTACAAACTTTACAGCTAATTGTTTGACTTGAAGAGAAGGTAAGCATAGAGCCCTAAATATTAGAGTCATGTTAAAGGTTAATTAGCAAAGTGTCCTCGGATCGCTTCCAAATGCCACAAATTAATGATAGTTGTCCATTACTCATTTTTTTTTGTTAAAACTGTGAAGCAGCAGATTAATACAAGAAACCAAATATTCCTAAGTTTTAGTCTCATAACTCATCAAGCCATTGATTTCAGACAGACTCTAAATCCCAGATAGCAACATATCACAAGCTACCTTTTAATAAAAGATTTGTTTTAAGATTAAAACGATCTTACCTGTTTTCATATTATTTCCAGATAAATAAATTAAAAATCATGTGTTACTTGGAAAAATAAGGTCATTGACACATGATTAAAGCTAAGAAAAGTTTAATTATATCAGGAAGGTGATTATATATGCAAATTGAACTAAAAACTCAAACAAAAAACTTTCATTTAAAGTTTTTATTTATCATTGTGACTTTTTAAAATTTACTATAAACCTAGGAAAACCTAGGTCAGTTTAGCTTTTTTGGAAAATCAAATCTGTTGTCCATATTAGAATATAAATTACATGTGGTTGTGTTTTTAAACTTTACAAATTCCCCAATTTTTATAACCACAGGGTATTATGTTCATAACAAAAAAATGTTCACAGCAAAAAAGACAAGCAGTTTTGAAGGTACTTGTTCTCCTGCATAGACAAATTGGGGATGTTAGAGTTGCCCCAAGACAAAAAAAAAAAAAAACATTTACGTCCAAATTGGAAAGAATGGGTTTCCCCACCAAACGACCAGTGTAGCAGAATGATGGTGCCTCTGCTTCGGAGCCAATTTGGGAAAACAGGATTTTGATTAAGACCATTAACTTGTCACAGAAGAAATTAGGAATAAACAATTATGGCAATTGTTCCAAAACACATCTAAAATGTCTATTATGACACCTCTGGAAACATGTGCTGACGTTTCAGTTGAATAGCAGAGTGAATTGATCAACTTCATCCAGCATCCACCCTTGCACAGCGGTGGGATGGAGAAAAGACAGGCAGCATCAAAGTCACTTATAGTTTGCAAGTCAGCTGTCAGGTGGATGTTTGCGGAGGGGATGAGCAAAGCACACTGTGAAGAATACGTAGCTCAAAATTATACAGCGTGGTTGAATTTTGTTACTGCTTATGCATAATTAACTACCTGGGACTAGCCAGCCCTGGTGCACCACTTTATAGAGTAATAAAACACTAAGCTTTAAAAAAAATGGAGTTCTAGGTAACTGCGGTCACTGTATACTCTGTTCTCCTTTGTAGCCTTATTATTTCCTGGAGCTGTGGTCAACAGAGTCTATGAACACTCATGTTTGTGTATATTTTGTTTATGTGCAAGCTTTGGCATTTCAGCCATCTCCTGCTGGGGCCCCTCACTACCATATGCTTCTGTTTTTCTTCATTAGGTGATGTGATCCCTTTTGACTGTTGCATGCACGTGAAAGGACAGTGGGCTATGGGGGGAGAAGAAGCAGTGCTTTCAACGAGTACACTTCAGTTGTTCTTCAGCTCCGTGGGGCTGATTGGATCTGACAAGTGCAGCTACTCACCGTAATGGATGTCTCTGCTTTAGCAGAGAATAGGGGGAAAGGATGTAATTCCCAGTGAAAGAAAGCTACATGAACTATTATTTAATTACTGCCTAATATATAACTCCCCAGGAGGCCCTGTTGATTTACAGTTCTAGACTCTTCCTTTCCTTATTAATGAACATCTTGGCCCTTTAATGTGATGTGGTTAAGCCACACCTGTTATTGATAGGGACTTTCCCAAACGAACAAGGCAAATGATCTATTTTAATATTCAAAGCATGTGAGCTTCTATTTCATATTCTCAAATACAGAATTGCTCTTTACTCTTTTAAAAATGAAATGCTATGTAAAAGCTTACAGTAGAATTCCTCAGGCTCACTCCTTGATTTTTTTTTTTTTTTTTTTGGTTGAAAATTTTGATTATTCTGTATAGTAAGTTCATCATGTCTTTAGATTTTAGTAAAATGTTCTACACATCCCTTCACTCTACTTTTAAACAAATAATATGCTATTTTGTTAGTCATATGCATTCTCTAAATATTCTGGAATGTATATTTGCCAGCAATCTCTATTCTTAAATGACATTTTGTACTACCCAAGATGTGGAATTTTAAAAGCCAAAACGAAGGAGTAATTCAAATTTGCCTTTTATTATTAAACCTTGAAGTATGTTGCAATTAACTAAAGTGTTTCCCATTGATTTATTTTATTGGATAAACAAAACAAATAAATAAGTGACCATTAAAGATTTAATTTAATTATATCAAATTAAAATGTGCATAGTCAATGGAAAGATACTGTGTTTATTACATTATAAGCATGGATCAGACCACAAAATCAATATATAATAAGACTGTATAATTTTATTTGATCAATAGACTTTGGGTGAATTATATTGATACAGTTTCTTGCTGTTCACATATTTTAATACTACTCATATATTATATAATTCACTGAAGTGCTGTATCAAAAGTAGTTTATATCCTATGTGAATTATTCAACCAACATTTCATAAATGAACACATATTAACTTTGAGGAAATGTTATATTTGTTCCAAAGCTCATAGAAAAAAGGAAAATTACAATTTGCTATGTATTTCATATAATTTGTTTAAATATTTGAGATTCTAGTAATTTTAAGCACTCTTCTTTCACTTAGTTAGACCCTTACATTCCCAAACATAAAAGTGTCAAAATTGTAATTCCTGAGAAAGTAGCATATTTTAAATTAACTTAAAAAGTTAATATGTAAGTGTTAAAATGATTTTATTACATTTCAAAATTTTCCTGAGAAATGATCTTGTAATTTTATTTGTCAATAATCTATGTATCTGTCTATCATATATCTACCTATGTGTTTATTCAACCATCTATCAATCTATCCTAAAATATCTAAATTGTGCAATGTTAAAATTTTCCCAAAGCTAAATTCCTGAGTTAATACCTATCTTGCTAATATTCAACATATACAGATAAATGCATGTTTTTCCAGTGACTTCTTCATGTGAACTTCTGATTTGTTTAGAACCAAGTCTTTATTTTCAGACATTAGTGTGACTATAATTACTAATTTGTTATAAAATATTAAATTACTGAAGAGTTGACTGAAATACTTTAGTGAAATATCACTTTTTGATATACTTTCTAATATGCATGTATATAAACACATAAAATTATATTCATATTTATATATTTCCATTACTAGTAAACATGGGATAGAAGATGCTATTTTTAAGGCAGTTTCAAATAGAAGCATTGACTATTAAAGGTAACTATTTTAATTTTTATGGACTCTGATATCAAGTTTACATATAGAAAGAAATGTTAGAAGGGCACTGGAATATGCTAAACAGTATAAATTAAACTTATATTTTCAATTATGCCTTTTATTGCAAAGTATAATTTTTTCCTTATTATAACTAGATTATAATTAGTATATTTTCTCAAACTAAACACTTTATTTCTTACCAATAACAGTAAAATCTATTGAAATTTTATTTCTAATCTTGTGAATGTAAGCTACATTAAAACTCATGTAGTTCCTAGTTATGACATCTTCTTTCTCCATATCTCTTTCCTGCTTTTCAAAATATGTTTTAAGAAAATTAATAAAAACAAGTAAAGAAAATAAATTTGACAAATGTAATTGTTTTTATACTATACATTGTTTAATACTAAATCATTATTCATACAAAGGAATTAGGAGATTTCATAGTATATTGCAGCACAAATTAATGCAAGCTAAACTCAAGGTGTCAAGTTTATCAATAATTGAGAGACCACAAAACATTTTGAATGACTGGACATTTTAATCTACGGATCTCACTATCATTTAATATGATGGGGATGGTGAAATCGAATAAACCCACTGTGTTCTCTATACAAATTATTACTTTTTTATGTTAAGGAGTTTTTGCATGATTGGTAAATTTTTACAAGCCAAAAAGTCAAGTGAATAATGGAGGGTTTGTTGTTGTTGTTGTTCTTTGTTTTTTTTTTTTTTTTCAAAGACTAAGTAAATTGTACAGATTCACTGATGTAGAAGAAAACAGCTCAGGCCTGGAGGCAAGAAATTACTCACAAATTATGAGAAAAAAAATAGCCTCTATTTTTCCCCATCGTTTTAGAGTTTTTTCTTCCCAAAATGAAATAAAAGACATACATATACAGAGACACAGACACAAACAAATGCACACACACACACACACACACTTACAGAAGTTGAATTCTAGCACGCTGCCATTGGCCTTGAGACAGATCCCTGGGTAATTTTAAAATCTATTATAATTGCATTAAGAAATTGGCTACAGAATGGCATCAAAAGACATTAAAAACCTTTAAACTAATATATTTTACATTAGTTTCTTCCCACGTCTCTATGGAAAAAGTGAAATTTCTAATATAACACAGTTTCAGGAAACTAGAAAATACTTAAACATATTGTAAGCTTTAAAAAGAAAATTTCATTCCCAGAGCTTGTTTCATACTTTATGGTCCCTTTTATTCAATGATCTGATATTAATTTTCAGCTTTCATAACAAGTATTTATTGACCAGTATATAAACGATACAGCTATAACCAAGTCAACCAAATAATACCTGCCTAGTTACTAAATAAATTTTAGCAAAGATTTTTACACAAAAGTATATACTCCATGGAATTTAAAATGACCACATTTAAAAGTAAAAACATCTTGCTAATGGATAAATGTATAGGGGCTAGTGACTAAAAAAAAATATCTTTGAATTTTATTATTCTTCAAATATTTTAATATCTGTTAAAATAAACTCTTAGTTTCCAAAGTGTGACTTAAAATTGATCATACAATAAATAATAATAATAGTAATAATGTTGTTGCTTAGTTCTCCTCTCTTCAGATTCTTTCTTTTATAACACACTCACAGTGTCCAGAGGTGGCTATCCGTGGTCACTTTAAGAACGCTAAATCATTGGAGTCATCCTTTAGAAATCAACAACAGAAGTTCTCTCTGCTTGTTTTCAGAAAATAGTACTCACTGCCTGGCCCTGTAAACAGTGTATGTTGAGGACTCAATCCCAAATCCAAAGGAAACCATTGAGGTTTACAAACTACTTTCTTAATCGTCAAAAGTACAGAGGGTGGTATTCTTGCTTCATTTATGGGTCCACTCTAACTCCAAACAGATCTGAAGCCATTATAGCGCATGGCAGTTGGTCGATAGTGTGGAAAAACCTCATTTACTGACTGGCCAGACAGTTTTAAAACCTTCAGATTTTTCTAAGTCTAGGTTATTAACTGTCTGACTGTAATCACATCTTCACCATAGGGAGCTTCGAAAGCTTTTCATTTGCATTGAATCAGTTGCTTTCCTCCCTGTCTTTTTTTCCCCCTGGAAATAAGCTTAAATAATTCAACAAACTACACACATGGCTGGTGATTATTGAACCATTCTGAAACACTCCAGGCAAATGGACCATTATGTGGTGGGAATTAAAACTTCCCTCACAGTCACTGGGAGGGTGTGTGTATTCATATCCTGGAAATATGCTTATCTGCGGCATTTCCTCTATACATACCATTCTCCTGAAACAATGCAAAAAAAGATGATTGTGCACAATGTTTATTCACAGTTGCTCTTTTTGGACTCTTTTAAGTAGATAGGAGCTGATGAGGAGTTACTATATGAGGCATACCTCTATCCATCTGTGGAGACTGAGTGATTTTAAAAACAAATACAGATATTTTCATTGAACTCCATAGGCAAATATGTATAAGGAAACTATCGTTCTGTTTATCCTATGTTTTTATGATGTGGCTTTAACAATAGGATTAAATTGTGTTGCTGCTTGGATTGATGAGCCTTTACTATATACATATTCAACAAAGTCTGTGTAAACATGTTTGTGGCTAACTTGTATTAAAGACCCAAAGATTATTAAATTATCTTGAATTCAAAAGAATAGTCTGTGAATTTCATTGCCTATTTTTCCAATAATCATTTCACTTAAGAATATACAAACCTCCAAATGCTGTCAGTCTGTAATAGAATTTATGTTCTATGGTATATTTTAAAAATTCATACATTTCAATGGGTAAGAAGATCTTTTTTATTGTACTTGACACTTTGAAAACTTGAATACTTAAGGGTAGAAAGCAACAACTGTGTGAAAATAGGCCCTCAATATAAGCTGCCACAAAATAATGAATAATTGTCACTGGAAGTAGGATCAAAATTTTATTAGGAGTATGATATTCATTCATTTGAAAACTAGTCTTAGATTGCTTTCCTTTCATTTTCTTGTTTTTTGCATTGTTTTTTGAGACAGGGTTGCTCCATGTAGCTTTATATGTCCTGGAACTTGCTGTGTAGACCAGACTAGCCTCAAACTGACAGAGATCTGTCTGCCTCTGCATTCTGAGTGCTGGAATGCCAACTCCCAATGGAGACTTAAACTTTTTAGGGATGATTTATATTTATTACATTATCAACCCTGTAAAACTACTTTCTAATAGCAGATAATATTTATCAATGTTTTATATATTTAACCTAAATTATGATTTATGCAATAATGAATGAATGCAAGAGGCATGATTGCTAGAATGTTGAAACATACGAAAATCGAAGGAGGCTGGAGATGAAGCTGGACTATATTTTTAATGAGCCACAGAACCATGTTTCTCAATATCTGTTTACATAAAAGTAAATGTGCCTTGAAAAAGACCCTTTCATTTTTTTCAATGCTGACAACTTAACTTGGGGTCTGTGAGTTCTACTGCTGGTGTGAATCACCAGCTCCTCTGGTTTTTTGATAACTTTTTTTTTTAAATTTATTTGTCTATTTTAATTTTGAGAGAAGAACTCACTTCAACTGCCTAGGCTATCCTTGAACTTACTTTGTAGGCTAAGATATCCTTGACTTTGTAATCTTTCTGCCCTAGCTACTGTGTAGTAGCTGTGATTGAAGAACTGCATCATCAAGCTTGCCTGAAGTCATTCATAGACAAACAAAAATTGACCAAAGCAATAAATGGTGGAACTTCACTATAAGAACTATCACATAAAATTGGGCAGGCAGATAGTAGTTTGCCCTTCAAAAATTTTCATCTGTGCAATAAATAATGAATGCAACATTTGGAAAAATAAAAATAAAGACAAGCTATTTTTTATCTTACAAAATAAAATTATCTATTTTTATAATGCATTAAAAAATTATGACCACAATAATGATTAGGAAGCAAGACACTAAACTGTTGTAAGACTGTTATATAGTATGCCAATTGGAAAAACAAATTGAAAGTTATATTTGTATATATTTATGAGCAACCATGAAGTATCTAAAAAGACATAAACCTGATAAGATGATAATGAAGATAAAAGATAAAAGAAGACATTTAAATTGCTCAAAGATAGAAGAAAAAGGAAAGATACTAACTAGGTATATTACGAATAAAAGAGCTAGAACATGGTGGATTTAAATCCAATATTACTAATTGCATTAAATATATATATATATATATGTGTGTGTGTGTGTGTGTGTGTGTGTTAAACAATATTATTAGCTCAGTGTGATAGATTTCATGAAATAAGGATCATGCTTTGTCTTTTTTTTAAAATAAAGACATTAATTTAAAAAATTAAGTGATAGGGATGGCATGACATGCCAGCTATTATCAGAAAACAAAACAAAAAAAAACTATATGAAAGGTAGAAGATCCTACACATTAAGATAATATCAATAATTATAAGGTAAAACCATAATTATTAAGGACTAACACATCAGGAAATTGTGTTAATACTAAATATTATTACATAACTAGTAATATTTTTTCCCAGAAATCATTTTTAACTTTGAACTTGACATATCATAAGAATGTTGCTCTTTTTGAGACAATTATCATACAAATTTAGAAATATCATTTTCTAAGAAACAAGCTCTCATGTGTATCATTCTATGCAAAGAGACAGATACAGAACTGCAATTGTTGTAAGCAGTCTAGTAATAATATGGTTGATCACATAGCCACAACACTCAGAACTAAAAGAAGCTGCAAATACCTGTACTACACCTGTACAAGACTGGACTTGTTGACCTTCAGGCATGGATGGGGATGAGCTCACAAGGCTTTGGCTGTCTCTCATGAACAAACGGCTATTTATGCTAGGAATGGAAGTGTAATTTTTTTTTCATTTATGTCACCACTGGTAACTCCACCAAGCTGCAATAATAGTTCTCCATCTACTCTCATACAAATTGTTTTGCTTAAACTAAGCAGGTCACAAAACAAACAAAAAAAGGCGTGAATACATGAAAGGGCCTTTTGCCCAGATGGGGTAGGGGGGAGATGAGAGTGTATTTATGTACTCAATTATTCAAAATAAGTTTAAAGATAAAATAAAACTTCCATTATTTTAAGAAATTTCATATGTATATAATGTAATTTGGTTATTTAAATCTATTTCCCATTCCTTCTCCTCTAATTATTTTCTTGTCTCTTATCATCATAATTTTCTTCCTATCTTATAACTGATTCATAAATCCTGTTATGAGTACTTTCTTACCAGCCTGGTCCCAAGCCGCATCAGCCTCAAATAACAAATAACACACAGAGACACAGTATTAGATATAAAGCTGATGGCCTGTAACTAGTGTTTCTTATTGGTTAGCTCTCTCTTAAATAGTAACCCATTTTTATTAATCTATGTGTTTCCATATGGTCTTACCTTATCGGAGAGAGGGTTTGGCCTTCCTCTCTCAAGTTCCTACATATTGACCCTCCTCTCTCCTACATATCCCAGTACCGTTCTTTTCTCCTAGTCCCACCTAACTTCCCTTTATATTTGCTAACAGTAATTTAATCATTAACCAATAAGAGAAACATACTTACAGAATGATATCTCCCATCAAAACCCAGTGTGTCTACTAAGTGTAGAGCTGTTTTTCTAAGCACAGGTAGCCTCTCAGAAAACTGATTGTCCTCTACAAGCAGCCATTAATCACCAATAACTTCTCAACTATGGGCAGGACATCATTTCTGTCTTTCATGCCATGCTATCTAGCTTGATCTTATGCAGATCTTGTGTGTGTATGTAGGCAGACCTAGTACCTGTGGCTAGTAAAATCTTTCTATCTTCTTTACTGTGTTGATTTCTCAGCCCTGAGAATTATGATATGAATGTAACACTTAGGCTTCAGTACTCCATCCTGTGTTATTCACAAAACTGGCCAGTTGTGCTTTTTTTTGGTAAATAAGAAAATATCTACTGTTTAAAGTTATTTTGTGCCTTTTATGACTATATTTTTGAGTGTTGCGAAGATGAAAGACAGAAGCCTCAGAGGTCCTCATGTCTCTGTCCTAAACGATCTTGTTTACAATGATGTCTGTCTTTGTACAGGTGCTGAGATCTGAACTACAATATTCAGAATTTTACCCCACAGTGGAATATTTTTTCATTTGCAATTTTTAATGCTTACATGGACTTCTGATTTTCACTGTATGTCAAAACAGACTTCTTTATGAAGTTCAACAGGTACAACATCTTAGTAAATACTTTACTATGCTTTTAAATGATTGTGTCCCATATGAATGCAAAAGAGTAAGCAAATCAATCTAAATTGTCTGAGTCTGAGCCTTGATCTCTCTGAATGGAAAATTCTCAAGCACTATTATTTTCATAGTATTCCTATACTAACGGATGAAAATTAATAATTATTGCTCCAAACATAAATTTTAAGCAAGCATAGGCATGATAAGTTTTACTTAAAAGATTATATTTCTTTACAAAAGCATCGCAAGTGGTATCACTTCAGAAACCTAAATGGTTTTAGTCAGAGAGCATATGTTCCTTGAGTTTATGCTAGCTACTTGTTGTAGCACTGGGTATACACAAGGGAGTAAAAACTCAAATTGGCCTCTGCTTTAAGCAGCTTGGTGAAGAAGACCGAAATATTTACTTAACAACACAAAGAAATTTCAGCCTTGAAAGTGCTATGAAAAAATTATATAGTGCAAAGTATGTCCATAAAAGGGAAAGTCAGTCTATGAAAAAGATACTTCATCTAAGATCTGCAGCACACTCTGTGATTACTATTTAAAAAGGCAGGGAAGAAAGGTCAAAAACAGAGAAATCAGATTCCACTGCATCCCTGTGGCAAGAACGAGCATGACAAATAAAAGAGACCAATAGAAAACCATGTTAATTGAAATGCTGAGTTAAGAGAATTTAGATGAGAACATAACTGGAGATTTAGTGAGAGCTCAGCCACTGCTGTACTCACAGTTCCTCTGTCATTTCAACCATGATAAGAAGCAGAAACGAGCCCTGGTCCTGCATGTTATGTTCTGAGAAGCAGTAGGCAGTTTCCTCCGTCTGACTCTCTCATTCCGAAGTTCGAGCTTCCAACTCATGGAAGACTCGATGGACATGGAAATGAGCCCTCTTAGGCCTCAGAACTACCTTTTTAGTTGTGAACTAAAAGCTGACAAAGATTATCACTTTAAAGTGGATAATGATGAAAATGAACACCAGTTATCACTAAAGATGGTTAGCTTAGGGACAGGGACAAAAGATGAATTACACTTTGTAGAGGCAGAAGCAATGAACTACGAAGGCAGTACAATTAAAGGAACACTGGCAACTTTGTAAATATATGTACAACCAACAGTTTCCCTTGGGAGTTTTGAAATTATACCACCTGTGTTCTTACATTTGAGGTGTGGTTCAGGGCCTGTGCACATTTGTGGATAGCACCCAGTAGCTAAGGAGGAAGATGCAGAGTCTGAAGATGAAGATGAGGAGGATTCAAAACTCTTAAGTATGTCTGGCAAGCAAGCTACCCCTGGAGGTGGTGACAAAGTTCCACAGAAAAAAGGTAAAAATCGATGATAAGGATGATGAAGATGATGAGAAGGATGATTTTGATGATGAAACTGAAGAAAAAGTTCTAGTGAAGATATCTGTATGAGATACCCCAGCCAAAAATGCACAAAAATCAAACCAAAATGGAAAAGACTTAAAACCATCAACACCAACATCAAAAAGTCAAGAGTCCTTCTAAAAACAGGAAAAAAAAACTCCAAAACCCCAAAAGGACCTAGTTCTGTAGAAAACATTAAGGCAAAAATGCCAGCAAGTATAAAAAAAAGTACATTGAGCAGTCCTGAGCACTAATGGTAAATTAAGCCCAAAGATGGGGAAAGTGGAAAAGGAGAAACAAATATAGCCCATACTGAGTACCATCAACAATCCAGACCAAAGTCTTCTATTTTAATCTCAAATGCCTTTCCTAATTGGCCATACATTTCCCCCATTGCATGCTGGAAGATATCTTTCGTTTTCTTTCTCTCTTGTGATGCAGAGAACTTTACTGCTGCTTTCTACATTTCTGCATATGCCTCATCTCTGAACATCATTTTAATACCTTTGTATCCTTAGCTATTCAATGAATTTTCGAATGAATTCCCCCCCAAAAAGAAGCAGAAATCATGATAATTTACTGGAGAAAATGATCAATGTCATACATGAGAAAGTCTCTTCTGTTGAGAATGGAGTGGTGAAACGTACAGGTTAACTGTGATATAGTCTAGCAGTCTTGATATTGAGGAATCTAAGATGACTCCTGTTATTGTTTGAATAAGCATCCTTGTTTGGCCCAAGTTAAAATCTCAGTCCAAAGCTTTTGGCAATTTGGAAAAGTAGTGTAATATTTGCAAGGCAGTAATATTTGGAGGAAGGGATGCCATGGAGACAGCCCATGAAAAAGTGTATTGAGACTATGTTCCCTACCTTCTTCAATATCTCATACATGAGGTAAGATGTGTTCCTTCAGCCATAATGTACTCTGTAGCCACAGGCTCAGAACAACGGCGTCAAGTAATCATGAACTAAAACCTGTAATTGTGACCTTTTCCTCTCTAGTAGAGATGACACATGAATGATATTCAAGGAAGGCTATGAGGGCTAACTGAGAGAAGGAGAATAAATACCTTTACTCCTAAATTCTGAATTTATCCAATAATCTGAATAAACTTAAATCACATCTGAGATCCATAGCAAAAGAACCCTGTCCAACAGCTTTATATAAGACAAAGAACAAGGCCATCAGAATATCTTATCTCCAGAAACTAAGATTTCAAAGACAAGTTGTTTAAGCCGATCATTGGTGGCAGGAAAAGGCATAAAGTGAAGCAGTTCTATCTCAGATGATGGTCAGATTTAGGAGTTGAAACATATACCAGCACTTGAACATACATTGGGTGTAAATTTAAAGGGTAGATGTTAATGTTATACCTAAATTCTCATTTGATTATTCAGGCTCATGGTTTATCAAAAACTGAGATAAGGAACACCAAAAGGTCATGCTATATTTAAGGGCTGGATGTGAGTTTTATTTTAATCAATTTAATAAGACAAATTGGAAGCACTCCAGAGTAAATGATTCAAAATTCTTATGAGAATTGAATGAGATATGATATTTAGTCCAGAATAGGATGAATAAATGAAAGAGAATTCTGTAAATTGAAAAGGCAAGCAAATAACTTCTATAAGTTGTATAGAGAAGACATGTGAACTGGCCTCACAGTATGAGTACATTCAATGATAACTTGAACATATCAGACAATAGGAGCTATCCATATTCACTTAAAGCTGCCATTCATGACTGAAATATGCTCATAAAAGCTCTGGAAGGAGAGAGTGAGATTCATTATCCACTAACTTTTTCCAATGAACAGTAGAAAAAGGTATTTGTTGTATTATTATAAATGAATAACCCTATAACTTTATACCCTACAGATAATGAATAAAAGGCCAAAAGAAAAATATCTAAGCACATCCAAAGAATTTTAAAGGAAAGAAATAAACAGGATAATAAATGATAAATATTCTTTAGTGATTTTTTTTGTAGATAATGGTTGAATGTTGTTAGTGATAGCAATTACATTGTAAGAAAAATCAGTGGTTATGTATAAATTACAAAACCATACATACTTTTTGTTCTACTGGTTTTCTCTCAAAACTGGGAATAAAATGCAGACAATTATAAAGTGAAATACATTGTAAAAAGCTTTTGTGTAGATAGTATACCAAGTCTGTTCTTCATGTCTGAAGGTTCTACATCTAGCCACCTATTGATTATGAAGTTACATCAATGGTGACTGCATCTGTTCTAACAATATGGGAACTTTCTTTTCTTTGACATTAGTCACTAAGCAACACAATATAAAAAGAGCTTACATGGCATTTCTATTAAATCAGGCATTAGAAAGAATGCAGGATGATTTCACATGTGCGGGGATATATAGTTCTATTTATAAGGGACGTGAGCATCTGTGTTTATCTATTGGACTTCTGAAATGATCTTTCTCAGACACCAAGGGACAAATGTACCATGATTGTTTAAAGGAGCTTGATACTTAAATAATATAAAAAATGTGTGGTACATTTGAATAAATTTATTAATAGTGTGATTTTAGGCATGCTATTTAGCTGAACTCTATTTTATTATTTCTAATTTGTTGGTAAAATTAACAACTCATAATAGTGATTTCATAATAATAAAATGGGAGAATAATTTAACAAAAGATTTGCTAGTAATTGTGAAACAATACATACTAAGTTTTAAGCTGCTTTACTTGAACTTCATGTGTTTTAAGATGAATATAAATATGACTGTATAGTAAAAATGACAGTATGCTATATTTAAATACATCAAATAAAAGGAAAAAGTTTGCAAATACCTTAGACAACATTATCGGTTGGCTTGAGTGACAATTGATACACAGTCAGTCAATAATAGCTATTTAATATTTACTTGACACTTTAAAGAACAAAAGTATTATTACTAATAAATGAAAATATCTGCCATTAGTAAGTGATACATTATACACATTTATTTGGTGTGAATTAAATATGCAACTTGACTCTGGTATTATTTAAAACGTGAATATACCACATTACCCCCTACAGCATAATGGGAAATTAAAATAAAATTAACAGAAACTAAAACATAACTAATTTTACTTTAAGGTAATAATTGACATGCTAATTTTGTTTTAATTGAGGGAGATCTTCCCCACCTCTCATCTGTCGTATGGAGACATGGCTAAGAGAAAGATGCACTTTGCCTATCCCTGCCCCTCTTTGCCTGTGGAGTTAGGAGAGCTGGTCCAGGGGTCCTACAAGCTAGAAAGTTGTTCTTGCCTGGGCCATACAGTAAATGTGACCTTGATGGTGTAGGTATGTGAGAACCCACCCTGATGGCATGAACACAGCACAGAGAGCTCACCCTGGTTGTGAGGACCACAGAGATTGAGAGAGCTGTCCATCAATCCTGCAACTATCCAAGCCCAGAACTAGGGTTATGAGTTTTCCCACCCCAACATCCACTCCACATTTGATCTGCAGGAGCATAAGAAGGAACCAGTCCTAAAGACCCAAAGCTGCAGAATCTCTATGACACAGGGAAACAACGGGTATGCCAGAGGAGTTCCAGTGAGGGCCCAGTACCAATAGTGTAGCAGAAACAAGGCCTCCAATCAGTCCAATGACTCTTTGCTATTAACACATAAATGAACAAAAGCGTAAACTTTGTGACAAGACTACAGCTTCCATGAGCCTTCCATCCTTCTGTAACGAATACGGTTTTTCGCCTGCCGCCGCCCGGTCTTGTCCTGCTGCCATGCCACCAGCCCCAAATAATACACAGAGACTCTGTATTTGATACTATGTTGTTGGCCCGGTTACTTGTTTCTTATCGACTAGCTTTGCCTTAATTATTAACCCATTTCTGCTGATCTATGTATTTTTTTTACCGGGGAGCCGGCGGCATACTGCTTTCTTCAGACTCTCCATCTTGACTCCTCCTTCCTACTTCCTATTTCCTCCTTGTCTCCTAGTCCCTCCTATCTTCCTTTCCTATTGGCCAACAGTGCTTTATTATTAACCAGTATGAGAAACATATACAGAATGACATCTCCCATCATCTCCTCTTTTCTGTCTAAATAAAAAGAAGGGTTTTAACCTTAACATAGCAAAATATATCATATAACAGTTATCAAATAAGAATCACAGTTAACACTATTTAGTCTATTAACATTTAGCAAGATTTGAAGAAAATATTTCATCATCTATCATATCTTTGTGTGTCTAAAGTCTAAGTAACTTATCTTTAATACTAAGGAAAACTGTAACCATAAATCTCTGCCTTCAAGTCCCTCAAAGACCACAGAAGGATAGTATAAACTCTAGAAATGACAGAGACAATTCACTGCCTGGTCACCCAAAGTTTTTTTGTAATCTTCCATCTTTAGCCCATAGGCCATAGTGTGTCTGGCAGACTCTTTAGTAATGTAGGAAATTTTAAACTGTCTTTTTGTATTGGCAGTTTATCAGTCACTTTTCTCTGTGTCCTGCATACTGTCTCGCAGACTCTTCCATGAAGCAGGAACTCTGTAGCAATGTCCATCGTGAATCAGTAGTCACTTTTCTGTGGGTCCTGCATGTCCAGTTTATACAGCATAAAGTCAAACAGTCCAGACAAGAGTAGTATCTTGTCCAAATGGCTAGTCTTGCCATATTGGAAGCAAACTTTATAATGCATTTTTTCGATGTCCATCTTTCTTTCTGGTGCAGGTGGTATTGCCAAGAGCAATTATGTCTCACTGTCACGAAAAACCTAAACCACTTTAAATGCCATATTCTGTAGGTCTTTGAAAGGTTTGAAGAATGCCTATTTATCTCAAATACATCTCTGTATATCTAGAAAACTTAACTAACTTAACTATATCTGACTATCATAGATACTATCTATAAACTGTATTGAATTATACATTACATTTCTAAACAATACTTAAACAAGAGGAGAAATATATATATCACAAAATTGACCTTAAATTGTATCAATAAATGAAAATCCATTCCAAAACAAAGTATTCATATCTATACCATAATCTTACCTTGCCAAGTCAGGGTAAGACAGCCATTCTATTTCCCTGCTGTTGTTGTGGTCTGTCAAGTTCTCTTGGCCTTAGCCAAATCTGGATGTACCAACGACGCTGTGAGACCTAGGGTGACTGTTCAGGTGGCTTGCTGCTTCTGTCCTTGCTGCACCTTTTGGAAGTTGTCCATCCGCATTTCCTTCTCAGGTCTTGATAAGGTTAAAGATTAAACTATCACAACTATTATTCTCTCTTCCTAGTTAGATATATTAGGTACTAGACTTACGTTTTCCAGCTTAGGACAACTCTATTGTAAACTCCATTATGCCCTCACCCTAGGACTAGATATGTAGGTCATTTTGTTCTCGATTTTCCTTTTCTTAGAGCACACTTGTTATTCACTGTTTTGTATATAGTTTTGTATTAAGCCTAAATCTTTTCTTTAGACTAAAAGGGGAATTGTAGTGACATAGTCCTTCTGTAGCACTGACCACGCCCATTGGGGGGTGGAGCGATGGGCGGAGGTGACCTGAGGAAGGAGGTCGGAGGGGGCCAGGAAGGCGCTCTCTTTTTTCTGGCATGACTCGGACAGGAGAGGATCGGGTTGAATTTCCTGGTGTTCATCTGTCTAGGTTGTAAGTTATTTCTCCCTGAATAAACATCTATTCGGCCTATTTGTTTATCCTGATCCTTATTTACCGCAATATCCTTCCTTCTTTCCTTCTTTCCTTCCTTCCTTCATTTCTCTAACCCTTCTCTCTTCATTTCTCCCTTGCTCCTTCCCTCCCTTCCTCCTTCCTTCCCTTCTTCATTTCCTTCCTTTCTCTTAAATTTTATCTTATTTTTTGGGAGAGGTTACAAAGGAAGAGGGTGGATACAAGGATGCAAATAGACAAGGAAATGAATGGGATCTATTTACATGATGTGAAAGACACATACACACACACACACACAAAATGAAAAGAATGTTTAAAAATGAAAGAAATTGTTCTCAGGTTCTATAAAAAGTAATTAGAGTTCTGAAATTTGAGTTTGTCAAAATAGTGTGAGGGGAAAGATCAAAATAATAAATTCTGAGGCCTCAGAGCTACCAAATTGGGTTTTGTGTTTGCTTATTCATTATTTCCTTTGCTGTATTGCAAATGCTTCTTCATGTCAGTAATGAGGTCTGAATGTTACTGTTTTATTTGATTGCTATCAGTCCATATCTAGCTGTTAGATTTCTTCCATCCTTTGCTACAGCCTTTTCCTCTTTTATGAAACTCCACACACACACACACACACACACACACAGAGAGAGAGAGAGAGAGAGAGAGAGAGAGAGAGAGAGAGAGAGAGAACACTATTAAGCATTAAAAGAATAGATGAGGCGACAATTGTATTCTTTTATTTAAATCAAAAACAAGCTTTTTTACATGGCAATCCCAGTTCCCTCTTCTTCCCCTGTCCCTCACCAACCACCCCAATCCCATCTTTCTGCTCTCCAGGGAATGTGAGGCCTTCAATGGGGATCTTCAAAGTCTGTCATATCATTTGGAGCAGTACTTAGACCCTCCCCCATGCAAGAAAAAAAAGTTTGGCTGAAGAGATTGCACTGCAATTAAGAGTCCTTGCTTCATTTGCAAAAGACCCAAGTTCTTCTCTGTGGACTCAAGACAATGACTCATATGCTTCTAACCCCAACTTCAGGGAATCACCTTCTGTCTGTTTCAGGTACCTGCAGTCATGTGTGCATATCTACATACAGTCACATAAACATACAGATGATTGAAAATAAAAATGGATCTTATAATAAAGGGGAAAAAATGAAAGGGACTGTGGTAGTTTGAATGTAATTGGCCCCCATAAGCTCTTGGGGAGTGGCATTATTAGGATGTGTGGCTTTATTGGAGGAGGTATGATGCTGCATGTGTGTGTCAGGTAGTAACATTTCATATATGCTGAAGCCATGCTCGGTGTCTTAGACCAATTTCTACCTCCTGTAGGATGAAAGTATAGCTACTTCTGCACTTACAACTTCCTGTATGCCTGCCTACTTGCTGCCATATCCCACCATCATGATAATAGACTAAGCCTCTGATATTGTAAGACATTCCAATTAAATATTTACCTTTAAAAGAGTTGCCATAGTCATGGCGCATGGCATGATGTCTTTTTAAAGGAAAAGAAACCCTAACTAAGACAATGACACCAGACACTAATAAAATTTAACCTATATTTGCATGTTTTAATTCCCCAAAATATGCACATTTTTGTAAACATGTTGCAACAAACTTTCCTTGGCAGAATTTAATTATGCTTAAATAAAAAGAAAAAATACAATAAGTACAAAACAGTATTTTTGAAGAAGATATTTAGTGTATCATTGGCCTTTTTAATTGCCCTTGCTATCACTTGAATTAACATTTCCTATATCATAAACAATTGGAAAAATTCAGTACAGCACAAAACATACTTCCATCATAATGATAGTATAGGGTTAATGATGGGATCAAATTTCTACTCTATAATATTAGTATTGTCCTTCAATAAGAAACCATCTTGAAATTATATCCAGAATAAATTATCATGTAATTGTCTATTGATTTAAAATAATCAAGCCATGGTCATCATCTGGACTAAAAAAGAGAAGTCACACTATTTGTTGATCTGAGCATTATAAGTTAGAGGTAAAAAAATGAAAATGTGAAAATAATATGTTGAATTTATCTCTGTTATTGAATTATTTTGAATTTGTTTGAGGCCATATTCATTACTCTAATAATTATTACCCTGAATATATATATATATATTTAAACATATATATATATATATATTTAAAATATATATATATATTTAAAAGAAAATACTTTCATAAATGAAAAGTAATGTACTTTTCCTTTTGAAGTTTTAAATAGTCAATAATTAATATCAAATAAAGCATTTAACAGCAAAACTGAAATATTGTAGAGGCTCAAATATTGATTTTAATTATTAGAATATGTTTTGCTTCATGCTGTAAACTATTACTCCAAGCAACATTAATATTCTATTGTTAGTTATTTGAGGCAACTTTATCTGAATCACTATTTAAAAAATAACATAACTAATAAAAGTGTTTATATATTCAAGAGGAACAGATAAATAAACACATGGAAATGTAGATGTACACAGTTTCCATGTACACAGATTGTGGCTAAAGAAATACCTTATACAACTAGGAAAAAAATCTGCATTACTTAATAGAGCAGGGAGCCAATTAAGAGCAGTCCCTTATCCGGTTTAATTAGGCTAACTACAGGTAAGGGAATCCTATGGTACAGGGAGGAGCATTAGGTGGTACATTCTTACTGTATCTCTTTCGTCTATGACCCCTCCACTGTGACAATGTTAAAGACACACAGTATGTTGCTTTCACCAGGGATTGCCCTTTTAATGCAGAATTTAAATGAATTAATGGTTTCATATTATCAAAGCTAAACTCTAGTAGTGCCCCACCACAGTAAAGGGAACAACAAATTACTAGTTCTTTTAATCATTTTTTCCATTTTAAAACCAGATTGTGATCCTTTGTGATAAATTTCAGACGTAATAAATAGAAAACATGCAAAAATGTGTGTTGTCTTCATGGAAAATGATGTTTGATACGACAACTGCACAGTGCCAATAATTAAGCTTGATAATTTCCAGGTAAAATCAGACAGTGGAAAACACTAACTTTATAAAATCTGTGTGGTTGCTTGGTTGCAACTCTTTACTCACTGTAACGTGGATTTTGAAAAGAATTGGGTAATTAACCTAGATCTCTGTTTCCTTCGTTTTTTGTGTTATATTTTCAGTAATTAAGAAATAATAAACATCCACAAGGGTAAAGGAAACTAAAAATAGACAAGTTTTCCTTCCTGACTAAAACATACATATCTATATTCACACAGAGTTATTTTAACATGCATAGTCATAGAATATGCAAGGAATAAGTAACAGGAGATCCTCAATTGATTATTTAGGTAAAATCATACTTACATGATATAGGCAGAGATGGCAATATCATTTAGATATCTGAACACTTCTCATTTGGAGAGAATGTAGGGTTTTCCTTGGATACTTTTGGAGCACATTAAAATTCCTGATGTATGAAATTTCTGCTTTCATTTTGAATAATCTATCTATTTACCTTAATGTGACCTTGTAATGAGAAGAACTTCTTTGGCAGATGTCTGAGTGCAGTGATTAAGTTACTTAGATTTCAGCATCAGGAAAACAAGATGCTTTAGTAATTGAGGTTCTGTTGTTGGAAACAACTGAACAACTATAAACAGTGGCATCAATTACAAAAAAGTCTCAGTATTGTTCTGGCCATACTTTGTTCTTTGAGTAGGATTTTATTTTTCCTAAGTGCATAAACTTCACAAACAGGATAATAAACTATACACTGACTATATAGTAGGAGACATTCATAAAAAATTAAATCAGAATGTGTATGAATCTTTGTATGTATATAGTAATTTGTAATGTATCTAAAACCAGTGACTAACCTGTATCTCCTTTTTTTCCTTAATTTTTGTGAATATGTAGCAAGAAGATCACAATAACATTTGTGAAGACAGAGAAAGAATACACTTAGCATCAAGGATCATTTAACAAGGCAGAAGGAAAAAGACTGTATCAAACTTGATCACCGGTATCTCACTGTTCAATTTCACCCGGCTTTATCAATGAACATTCTGTCTGGTAAGTTTCTTTCACACAGGAGATCTCAGTGGATCTCACAGTGCACAGAAGTTACCATTTTGTTGGTTTTAAAATTACTCTTACTAATTTAAGTATTAAAAGACATTCATAATGTACTAATACCACTATGACTTCATTTCAGAATATTTCTGCAGCATTCTTTGAAATGACACTAACTTTTCATAATACACTGGATGAGGAGAGAAATATTGTCAAAAAGCATTTGTTCAACACTATTCTCTGAAGTGTCACATTCATTTGGCAAGGACAAAGAAACTCAGAAAATTTTACATTTTCCCCCAACTAGAAATAGTGTTTTTCAAACATTTATATACTGTTATTCAGTAACAGGAAAAAATCCAAGATGAAGACCTCTGTGCTTTGACAAAATACACACACACAAAAAATGTCTAGGTTAATTTATGATGACTACTGGGGAAGAAAGCTAGTAGATAGTCGAGATAAGATAGGTGTACTTGTCTAATTCAGTCAACTACTGCAAATGTCATAAATACTCAGTGGTAAGCTAAGTTTGTTCACTGTAAGTGCTTTTATGTCTAAATAACCAGCAATTTAGGCTAGAGATTTTGACTGGAAGAAAACAGAAATACAACATAAGCTGAATTTTATGGAACGTATAGTAACCAGATTTTGACAACATTAAAACTACAGATTGCAAATTTTTCAACAGTAGGTTGTAGAATTTAATGGAGCAATCATGTATCAAAAACAAACAAAAAAGTAAAAGGAAATTTATAAAAATTAATAATAGGAAAGTAAATGTATCACTAGGGAATTCTACAGTCCTATTGCAGGGAACATTATGAACCTATTATCATCAATATTGAGTCAGAGTAATAGACTTTTAAAGTTTTAATGAAAAAGCACAGAAGCATATAAACAGCATTCAACAGTTAAGGAGTGTAGTAAATAAGATTGTGCCACTTATGAAAAGGCTTTGTGACGCAGTTGTTTATTCTGGAAAATAAAATTGCTTCCTGTCTCTGTTAACAAGTCCTTCTTTGTGCATCACAGATTTCTGAGGGGCTAACTCCTGTTTGGATGCTTTCCACACTAATTAGAAATAGGAGAAAAGGCAGTGCTGATAAATGGTGTAGTACTTGGCCTCTCTGAACAGCTCTCTCCAAAAATTAACTCAGTTGTTACCCTGTGTGAATAATAGCTTTGTGGCAATAGTTGAGAGGAATATATTGTTAATGATTGCCATCTTGCTGGGCAGTTTGTTGGGACAAATTTTACATAACAGTGAAAGATGTGAGTTTGCGAAGCTTCGAAAGACAGTTTGCAGTTCAGTTTTGTTCGAAAAAGCCCTCTCACTGTGACTTTAAAAAAAAAAGTCATAAACAGGCAAGACAATGACTCTGTGGCCAAATGAGAATTTTGCTATTTTTATAATATCTTGATACCAAGCCTTTAGGTAGAATTAAATAAAATGCATTTTTTTCAGTAAACACATGTCAAGCAGAGAATGGAATTGTATTTGATCTCAGCAAATCACTAAAATACAGATGACACTTACTGTTAATAAGCACCAGGAATTTTGCAGTTTCTGGAAAAATAAAAAAGCATGCCTCAGAAGGCACATATGGCCTCATACAGCACAAGGAAATATTGTACTGAATTCATGACTTGACTTGCTACTTGAAAAATGTGAGGCAAAATTGTCTTTAATGTAACAAGAAATGATCACTTTGAAATTATTAATCTCATGTGTGTATTGGTTCCTATTATGAGACGAGGATTATAGAATTGTGTTTTTCATACTATCCATTGGATAACATGCTTTCAGGGCCTAATGTCTCCTTTCAAAAATCTACAAAGCTATAGATGAAGTGGAGATCAATAATGTCATCAGAAATACTGAAACGGTTATCAAATTACAAGTCTTATTAGACAACCTCAAGTACAATAGAGGAAAAGTTTTATTCTCATTGACGAATGAGAAATGAAAGGCAGTGAAATAACCAGGCTAGGGAGGTCCCCCTCACTGAATCTTCTACTATGTGACCAGTAATATTTTGTGTAGGTTAGTAGAAATCCAGATATGAGGTATACACAGAAGGGTAAACCTACCTCATGATTTCAGGCTGCAAAGTCCATTATAAAGATGGAAAAGTGGCATGGCTGTATCATATAACACTGTGAGATAAAAGCGAAATTAAATTGAATTATAGAATTGGAAGGATGGATAAAAGGACTCAGATAAAGCTTCATAGACAATAAAATATATGAGATGGGTTCTGAATTATGAGACAAAAATAATAAAAGACCTTTCTCTTTTATACCATTATTCTGTTTTCCATCCAATATACATAAAAGTGAATGTCAAAAGGATACCTTCATTCTTGTATTGATTGTTGCACAATTCATAAGCAAATGTGCTAACTCAACAAAGATTTTGTAAATTAACAAATGAACCAATAAAAGCATGTATTAAATTCTTCTATCATATTATTGTGCTATACTTTGTGAATACATACAAGTGATTATTGTTTTAGAAATCCAAAGGATATTTAGAAGTAAAATCATTCCCTACTGAATTTCAGCATAAGAATGACAGAAGCAGGTGTGTATCCTAAATGTACCAGTAATAAAGGAACATGTTGATACTGAGGCATCATGGTAAGTCTCTTCCAGGTATTTCATTTTTAGTCATTAGAAAACTGCAAAATTATGTTCTACTCTTAGGAGAAGTGTTAATTGCCATCTTGATGTTATATATTGTAAGAGTAATATATACAAGTGCATAGGAAACTATGCCCAAGAAGGTCATAAGAATGCCCCAGAAAATAGGAAATGAAAAACCTGTTAAATGCAAGAATATATTCAGTACTTTCCAATTACAAATGAAGAATATATTTTGACTAAAAATGAATGTATGCCTAAGGAGAATCTACATTGGGAGTAGGAGAGATGACTCAGCAGGTAATGTGCTTGCTATGCAAGCACTAGGACATGATTTTTTGATGCCTGTTATCCATATATGGAGTCCTTTGCTGTACAGAACGTTTTAGCTTCATGAGGTCCCATTTATTAATCATTAAATTTAAAACATGTGCCACCAATGTCTTGCTCATAAAGTCCTTTCCTGTCCCAAAGAATTCATTCCATCATCGCTTTTTGATTGGATTTAAATTTCCTTGAATGAGATGGAACCCATACCTGATACAGTAAAAATAACCTAGAATCTAAGGCTAGATAAGTCATGGACACCAGGGAACCTACAACTATTATTCTGCTAAAGGAATATTACAATGAAATGACCCCTAATGACTTACAGATATACATATGGATCAGTGTATCATTCAACTGTCAATAGAGAACATTCTTCATGTAGTTGATGGGGATTAACACAGAGACACACAACTGGAAAACATTTGGAGATAAGAAACTTTGGGACACTTAGTAATAAATTGTATCTCTTTATCAAACCCCTCCCCTCAAAGTTCAGGCAACACTTCAAAAAAGAAGAGAAAATAGAAAGATTATAAGAGGCATAGGTGATGAATGATTACATGGAAAGTGTATCCTCCAGAAAGAACAGGACAAGTACACATATGACCTCACCAAGACTGTGAACAGCATGATCAACCCCCACAGAAGTTTGAACCACAGTCTCAATATCCAAAAGGGAAAGTGGATACAAAATTCTACCATTAATCAAGTAGTTTGTTGTAACTGATACTTTCCAGAAAAGGGGAACAAACAGTTTACTTCCAAGGAGTGCCCATGTGTATATTAGTCACACTCCAATGCAGGCACATGTCAAGAAGTAGTTGACAAACACAAAACACTCTAATTTTTGAACTTTTTATTAGTTTTGTTTTGGTAATTTTAATGTATTTGCTTGATTTTAGTTTTGGATTACATCTTTATTTTTAACTTTTGGAGAGAGAGAGTGATCACAAGAAGCTGGATGAATAGGGAGTTGAGGAAGATCTGGGAGGTTTGGGTAGATAGGAAAGAACATGATCAAAATATAATATATGAGAACTACAATATAATTATAAATAACTAATGATAATATTGTAGGAGTTGATACAATATACCCATATTACTAAAGGAAGTAATCATGAATTAACAAAATAAACATGCCTCTTAGAGACAAAAACATTTTAGCAAATGTATAATAATTCCATTCTCATACCAAATAAACACAGAGATTTTGAGATCCCTGGAATGAAGATTAGCACATTTTAACACCTTAACATTGTCAAATCTTCCAGATTTAGTGTCAAGTAAGTAAAGGGATGTTCTGCATTAGTAACAAAAAACTTAAGGTCTACATTCAGATTCACAAAAGACTTGAAGAGAGAGAGACAGAGAGAGAATTGCAGTGAATATTGAGTCTGTGCTTCTTGATGATTGAATTATAGGAATGCATCATTTTATGCTATCACTCTGTTTATGTACAAATAGAGTCTGGGTTCAGTTTCCTGGAAAGAAGTCATTTATACAAGAGAACACAAGTTTCAATGAGAATCAATGCTAGGTCTCAGAATAGACACACATTTCTCAATATAGATATATTTGAACTTCTGTGCTTAGAAATATTCTTACAATTTCTTAGTATATATTTATTTTATCTCATATTATATCTGTATTCTTATTTCACATAACAAAGCATCTTAGAAAACTTTATTATGTCTTAGTTTTAGTAGAGTGCCCAGAATTCACTTTGACTCTAACTTTTGCTTTTAGTTTTTCATTTAACTTCTGTACATTATTATGCTAATAATGATGAACAGGGATAGTTCCATTAAAATAGAATTCATTTCCACATATATAGTATGAACAGCATTAGAAAATAAATTATATTTCAATAATGAATGGCATTTCAATTAGCAAAGACCTAAACAGAGCACTATGTTGCTGTTTTTTTAAAAAAAAGTTCAAATAGTTTTTAAATGATTTGCTATGAATTTTCCATCTTTAAAACTTGTATTGTTTAATAGTTTAATGACTAATATTTTAATTCCTAATTCTAACTGCATCCTAAATTCATTGAGTTTTATAGACTTTGGTTCTGATTAATTTTGGTTTTCATTTTTTGTATTTATTTGCAAGCATTTTCTATAATAAGGTTCAGGAAATTAAATTGCTCAAGACTCATGAGTACTAACTGTAGCAGTTCTTTGTGTCCTTCAACATGCTTTTCCTACTGTTCAAACTTTTGCAAAATGTTCCAAAGTTTTTTTTTTTTTTACAAACGATTCCATTTAAGTAACCTGTGTTTTTTTTTCACTTCATTTCCTTTTAACATGTTAACACTCAAATATTTTAAATGAGAATAAAATCCATTTATTTATCACAAACTGGTTATTGATCCATAAAAAATGCCTCAAAAACCCAAAAGTATTTTTTGATACTACATCTGTATGTCTCTCCAAACACCCAATGAAGAAAACTAAATGCCAATGCAAACCTTCTCATTTCTCACTTTTGCAAGTCAACAGCAGGGTATCTCAGAGCGCAAAAAGATCACTAATTGCTGACTGTCTCAGTCCTTATACCAATATCCCATAAATAAGTATTCATTACTATGACAATTCTAATTCATTTCCCAAATCTTAGGGTAAATTGATTGACATTGGAGGCAAACTACAATTACTTCATGCTTTACATATTATATACTTTGTTGTTTTTTTTTTTTCTTTTATAACTTTTGTCTGGAACACAAGTAGGGACTCAAATCTAGTTGATGGTGTGTAAAGATTATTCAATATATGAAGTGATTATTTCTAGGCCCATGATAGTAATCTGCAGTTGACTGTCTCTTCACCTAATGCATTCTATTTCAACACAATTCTATGCCCAACCAAATCATTGAGCTGAAATTCTGTTAACTGCTATTTTTGAAACAGCATCTCCATTGACCCATAATGATCATTAATTTCTGCTACTGCTGCTTCTACCACTCAAGTTCTAGAATTTCAGGTGTATACCAACATAGCAGTCATTAACTCCAATTTATAGTTTTATTTTTACAAAGCAGGTAAACAAATTCTATTTTTTCAATTCTTAGTGTATTATAAAACTTTTGTTACAGTGTTTTAGGTTCTATAGTTTTATTGTTTTCATATTGTATAAATTCTATCAGCATTTTTATAAAATCATGAGGACCTGTTATTTACAATTACAATTCTACAGGGAAAATGAGATTCTGCTATTAAAAAATGACATAGTCTTGGACTTATAAAGATAAAAAATTATATGAATTCTACTGTAGCCTATATATCAGATGGTAGACTGATATTTAATATGCACCTACATTTTGAAATAAAACTATCAAGACAGTTAATTTACCCATATAGTCCTTTTTGTAAGAGCCACATAAAATATATATCAATTATTTTTTCCTACTCTATCAAATGCGTTGTTTGAACTAATTATTTCCTTTCCTCTCCTGCGCATTAGTTCATTATATCATTTGAAATCCAGTTTCTGCCACAGAAATTATTTTAAGACCACATTTTCCATTCTTTCTTGGCTGAATACATTTTGCACAGAATAAAAGTCATAGAAAAAAGTCCTTGGCTGCATAAAAGTCCTTTGTTGGTGCTTTTGAACTCCCTGGTTGTGGACTACAAAGAGTCCAGCTCTCTGCCTCTCACCCCTGTAGAACAGAAACGGTGCCTTTTGTGGATCTTGATATACAGGATACATTACTGAGTGCCTTTAAAAGCTTTATGAGCCTTGATGGAAATCAGAGGTGAAAATGACAGTTCAAATGTCTGGTCTGGGTTTAAAAGATCTATGGTAATATATTTTTCTTCATAACAGATGCAGATAAAATAGTGAGTTGTTTTAGCAGTAAAAAGCAGGCTCCAGCTTATGGTTACTACTTTGTACTCTGCAAAGGCATAGTCTGGTGGACCTTAGAAGCTGACTCACATTCCACATGATTTTGCTTAACAGGATTGGATAAGTTTTAAACTACCAGTGTCTTTTAATTTTAAGATGAATTTTGCATTCTAGTTACCCATTTAACAATGTAGTCATTATTTAACCATGTTTAAAGATTTCTGACTCAAAGATATTTGAATTATCTGTGCTTCAGACAGTTCTCCAGTTAAGATAGGAGTCCTGTGAATGTCCGTTATATTAGATAGGAAATGAGCATAATATTATTCATTCAGGGAGGCAGGGGCAAAATGAATGATATGAAAATGACACATTCATTGTATGTAGTTGAACATTCAAGCACACATAGCTGAGAATATGAAGACATGGAAAGGAAGATAGGAGGGACTAGGAGACAAGGAGGAAATAGGAAGTAGTAAGGAGGAGTCAAGATGGAGAGTCTGAAGAAAGCAGTATGCCCCCGGCTCCCCGGTAAGAGAAATACATAGATCAGCAGAAATGGGTTAATAATTAAGGCAGAGCTAGCCGATAAGAAAGAAGTAACCGGGCCAACAGTATTGTAGCAAATATAGAGTCTCTGTGTATTATTTGGGGCTTGGTAGCAGGACAAGACCGGGCAGCAGGCGGAAAAACCGTACTCGTTACAGACCATATCCCTGACAAAACTGACATAACATACATTAATACTGTATTTCACAGATGCTTGCTTAATGTCATTGTGGTAGCTTATCTTAGAACAGTCTTAAAATGACTGTTATAAAATGTGGCATTTACTTAAGTTCACAGCTGTAGGGGTTGAAAATATGTATTTCCAGTTTTGAAATCCCTTTGGTGTGAAGAACATAAATAATGATTTTTTAATCTGAATTTAATCGTGTTCTATGTAGCTATAATTTCCAGATAACATTATGCTTTACAAATACATGGCACCTTTTTCAGGACAGTATTCAAATATATATATATATATATATATATATATGTATATATATATCAGAAGTCAATCTTGCCCTAACTATTTCTTATCCTTTTGAGGGAATGATATAAAATCTCATGTACTGAGCCATATGAAAAGCAACATGTAGTCTTAGGGACATTTTCTTTCCTTGTGGATCACTCATCAACAATGGCTTGAGGTGAGGAGATAGCTCCATGAGTAAAGAACTAGCTATGGAAAGATGAAGAACAACGTTCAGATCCCCAGAATTCACATAAAGGCAGGTACATTTGGATACCTTCTTGTCATTACAGATAAAAGGGGCTCTAGACAGAGATCTCAGGCAAGCTATCTAGCTATCCATCCAATTAGTAAGCTATAATTTCCCCAGAAATTTGGCCTTGGTAAATAAATGTGAGAAGTGATTGAGGAAGATACCAAATGTCAACATCTTGTCTATATGCACATATATTAGTAAGTACCTTCTTACACACACACACACACACACACATATATATATATATATATATATATATATATATATATATATATGCACTTATGGAAACATGCACATTAGTAGATATACACATATGAAAGCCAACAAAGCAACTAGATTTTTTTCTTAGTCCCTGGTTTGTTTATCTTGGTGGCCTTTCAGAAATGGTAATCAATCTACCTCATTATCCAGCTGTACCACTCTTGGGCATATACCCAAATGATGTCATGGCCCATCCTAACACAAGAATACTTACTTAAGTATGTTCCTAGTGGATTTGTTCAAAATAGTCAGAAACTGGCAACAGACTAGATGTCCCTCAACTGAAGAGTGGATAAAATATATATTTATGGTACATTTATACAATAGAGTACTAATTAGGTGTTATAAAAATGATATCATGAAATTTCAGGCAAATGAACAGAACTAGAAAAACTCATTCTGATTGGATTGAGGCAATACAAACCCAGAAGACAAACATGCTATGTACTCATTTATAAGTGGATATTAGCTGTTAAGTAAAGAATAATCATTCTTCTGTTCACATACCCAGAGATTCTAAGTAACAAGGGGGACTCTAAGGGTAACTATCCCTCAGAAAGACAAACAGAATAGGTTTTGTGGATGGATGTAGGTAGACTATGGATTGGTGGGAATGAGAATATGAGAGATTAGGTGGGAGATGGAGGGATGGAAGGAAAGTGGGTGGGGGAAAGATACCTGGAATTGGGGAACACTGAGGGACAGTGTCCTAGTACAGTGAAAACATCCTTGAACTTATTAGAGTATCCCTAGTGAGGAATCCTACTAATGGAGGATAGGAAGTCTGATCTGGCCATTTTCTGTAGGCAGACTGTGCTACCAGTATTGGGACTGAGATATCAACCCAGTCAAGAAAGCTATGGGCCACACCCTGTCCTGCCTGATGATATATAGGAGCAATGGTGGCTCAAGAAGTTTTGCGGTGTCAACCAATGATTGGTCTAACATGAGGACCACAGAACAAGAGGGAGACAATGTCTGACACTGCCAAGATGGCCAGTATCTGGAAGGTAGGTGGATCAGGACCTAGAGTAAAATCCAACACACTGACAAAACAAAGCCCAAACAAAAACTTAAAAAAATCAAAGTGAGACTTGGAAATTCAGGGCACTGAGGACTAACTGTCCGGAGAACTTCACACTATTACTGTGCATAGCTCTGCTCATGCCCTTGTGATCACTATCTCCCTCATAATTTATACTTTGTATGAAAACTAGCTCCTCAGTTGGCAGTGGTACCAATAATAATGATTAACTTTTTCTAAGCATTGGATCTGGAGTAGATTAATGATTGAATCACCACCCTTTGGAAGAAGTTAGAGATGGAGATTGTTAGTAATGTTAGGTTAAAATGTTTTGTTATGGGCTTTGAGGTAGACAGTCTTGGGAAAAAACTTAAAGTTAAGAAAGGCATACATTCAAGTTCTTGCTATTACAAATAGTGCTGCTATGAACATTGTTGAACAGATGTCTTTGTTGCATGGATGTGAATCCTTTGGGTATATGCCTAAGAGGGGGACAGCCGGGTCCTGTGGTAAACTAATTCCCATTTTCCTGAGGAACCGCCATACTGATCTCCAAAGTGGCTGTATGAGTTTGCACTCCCACCAGCAGTGGAGGAGTGTTCCACTTTCTCCACATCCTCTCCAACATAAGTCATCACTGGTGTTTCTAATTTTAGCCATTCTGGAAGGGGTAAGATGGTATGTCAAAGTTGTTTTGATTTGCATTTCCCTGATAGCTAAGGATGTGGAACATTTTCTTAAGTGTCTTTCAGCCGTTTTGATTTCCTCCATTGAGAATTCTTTCTTCAGTTCTGTACCCCATTTTTTAATAGGGTTATTTGGTGTTTTGTTGACTAGTTTCTTGAGTTCTTTGTATATTTTGGAGATCAGCCCTTTGTCAGATATAGGATTGGTGAAAATCTTTTCCCAGTCTGTGAGCCGCCGTTTGGTCTTGTCGACTGTGTCCTTTGCCTTACAGAAGCTTCTAAGTTTGAAGAGGTCCCATTTATTAATTGTTTCTTTCAGTGTCTGTGCCCCTGGAGCCCCTCAATTGAAGAATGGTTAATGAAGATATGGCACATCTACACAATGGAATACTACTCTGCAGAAAAAAATAATTGTATCTTGAAATTCGCAGGCAAGTGGATGGCACTTGAAGAAACCATCCTGAATGAGGTAACCCAGTCACAAAAAGAGGAACACAGTATGTACTCACTCATATATGGATTTTAGACCTAGATCAAATGATCACCAGCCTATAATTCACATCACCAGATGAACTAGGATACAAGATGTATTCTAAGAGATTAATATAAAGTCCCTCACACAACTGGGAAGGGACAAGTCCCCCAGAGCTCAGGTGAAGTGGGGGAGGACAGCGAATGGAGAGAGAAGTAGGAGAAAATGAGGGGGAGGAAAGGAAAACATGTGTGACCAGGAAGGTTTAGCCTGGTTAGGAATAGAAGATAGGAAAGAGAGAGAGAGAGACAGAGACAGAGAGAGAGAACATAAAAGAGGGAGCCAATATTGGTTTGAAGATAAAACTGAACACAAAGAAAGGTCGAGAGAACTCTAAGACTGCTCCCAACTAACAAGTTGAGGTTACATGGAAAGGCTATCATAAATCTCCTTCCCAGAGAATGAGATCAACAACTAACTTCTCCATGGAGCCCTCAACCAATGCCTGTTGAAAACAGGCTCAAACACCCATACATAAACACTGAGTCGAACTAGAACCCAGATGCAGATAGAGAGGACAAGACCATGCTGCAGAAACACATACAGACAGCTTACCTGAACAAGGAGGAGCTAACGGCCACTAGACTGATAGCTGGGAAGCCAGCATGGGACTGACTCAGGCCCCCCTGAATATGGGTCTCAGCCAGAAGGACTGAGCAGTCAAAGAGACCTCAGACAGTGGAGCCAGGATGTATCCCTGGTTCACAAAGAACTTTGCGAACATATCCCCCATGGAGGGATAACTGCCTTAATCTAGAAACAGGAGAGAAGCCCTAGTCCCTACTTCACAGGACCTGTCAGATCTACATGACCCCAACTGGATGGCACTCCCCTACATATAGAATTGGGGTGGGGGGATGGGAGTGGAGGGTGTTTAGAGTGCATGTGAGAGGGCAGAGAGGGTAAAAAGTGAGGGAAAGAGGGAGGGAGGCAGAGAGAACTGGGATCAACATGTAAAATAATATATTAAACTAAAAAAAAAAAAAAAATGCTTTGACTCCAAAATTTAAGTTGAAGGACAAGTTACTGGGGAAAAGGATTTCTATTTTTGTTTCCACAGAAAATGAAAAGATGTGGATTCCTTCCAGACTAATGTGGTTTGATCACGCCAGACCGCCTGAAACAGAGTGCAAGCTGATCCTACATTCAAAACAGCTGGACAAAACAGCCCTACAGACTACAGCCAGGATATCTGAATCTTCTTCGAATCCCCCAAGATAGCGCCCCTTACCAGCAGGAAGTATTATGGAAAGAACGACGTCCAAATTCCCTAATATTGTGTATCAATGTTTGTTTTCATTTAATTGGACTGTTATATAAAATTAAATAAAATTAAAAAAAATTAAAAATAGGAAAAAAAAGAAAGGCATACTCTAGTATTTGCGTGAGGGACTCATTAAGGTCAGTGAACAAAATCAATGGCAGTCTGGCTATGTGTCATTCTTGCTAGGATGGGTTGGTGATCAAAGGTGATGATTAATTCCTTATACCCATTTCTTCCCCCAGCTTCCTGATATGATTTAATAATAATAAAAAACGGTTGATGAGGTTGATGAGTGGGTTTGCATTCTGAGGACTTTAGGTAGAAATGACTGATTGCTTTTCATGCACTGAAGTTTAGATTTGTGATTCTTTTAAGATTTTTTTAAAGATTACTTTATGAAATAATAAAAGAATGATTGGTCCTTTCTTTGTAACCACAAACTACAGCCTGTGAAAAGAAGAACTGGCTGAAATGCCTTGCATGTTCATTCTTTGTTAATCTATAGTAAGTTTCTTGGACATAAGCTTATATGATTTCTTGGCAATAATCTGTTTTTTCACCTATAATATGTAAAATCTTTTGTCATGCAAGGGAATGGAAAACATTATTTTTACTTATATTCTTTTTAATTATTCACTTAAAAATAGAATATAACTGCATTGTAATTTTTATATTGCTTGTAAGATTTTACTGTGTATATTAACTGTAAGAGAAAATAGTAAAGGAGTTATAATGACATTATCAGGAAAGAGAAAGAAAGGAAAAACTAGGGTAAAATAATAGAACAGAAAAAGAATACCAGTAGGACATGGAAATGTAAGAATAATAAAAATTAAGAACTAAACTTTGGCCCTCAAAATGGTCGTGTGTCTGTCTGTATATATAGTAGGTCACCTAATCTGCAGCTCTTCAGTTTCTCTGACCTGCTAAAGGCTTGCCATTCATCAGCACCCTAGTTGAGATCCTGAAATGTTGGAGTTGTGTGTGTGTGTGGGGGGATGTTTCCCTTTTTGACTGGCCCCCATATAATTAGGTTTTACTCCTTCAGATAGGAAAGTCAATTGTGTTATTATGCCACTGACTCCATAGTTCCCTTCACCTGAGCTGCTGAAGGCTGGTCCTCAGAGAAGAATATGACCCACCTTCTTAGAGTTTAGTATTTCCCAAGATTATGACAATTCTTGGCTAACAGTCTTCTCAATTAGGGGTGCTAAGAATGCTTTCATTACTCCATTCTATATTATGAGGAAATCATGCTCATTTCTAAGTACCCATCTCAGGCAACATTGATATTTTATTTAGCTTGCATTCTACAAGCCTGTGGGAAAGGCTTATGTACAAACACTATATCTTTTGGGGAATCTGGTCAGGCAGGGATTTTTCTATCCCTGAAGGAGGAACCGAAGAAGAGACCATGTAGTAATACTGCTTACTTTTTTTCTCCTCATAGTTTGCTTGCAAAGATACAACTGCCCAGGTGTGGCACAAAGCAAAATGAGCCTGACCTTCCTACATCAATTCATAATTGTCCAACAGACCTTCTTATAGGCAATCCAATGGAGGCATTTTCTCAATGAAGATTCTTCCCAGATAATTCTAGCTTGCTTCAAGTGATAGAAAAAATAAATAAAGAGAAAAAGGAAGGAAGGAGGGGAGGAAGAGAGAGAGTGAGGGAGGTAAAGAGGGAGGGAAGGGGAAGGAAGGAAGGAAGGAAGGAAGGAAGGAAGGAAGAAAAGACCAGGGCAGCATTCAATTGATACCAAACATAATTTGGAAATTTCTCCTGTTTTACATTCTGCCCTTTCCATTTCCAAATGTTACAGATACCTATTTTTGCAGTTGTATTATTCCTTTCATCACTTGGTATGGCAGGCACTCTCTAAATGAATCTCCTTCATTTTAGGTACTTAAAGATGAAAACTAAAGAACCATGATGTCAGCACATGGGGAGTGTCCGAGTTCATGTACTTATTATAGGCAGTGTGTTCTAAGAAAGATGAGTAAGGGGTTTTAGAGATGCCATAAAATAACAATCTATTAGAGGATTCACTCTTTTTTGTGAAATTATTCATAAGTGAATATTCCTTAATCCTTTGGTTTCCTAAGGTGTGTCTCATTTCCTTCTACATAGGAAAATAAGAGTGAAAGTATAATTCTATTCATCTCTACCTTGGTCCATTGCTGCTATTGAGAGTTTCAGCAGAGCTGTGGGACATTTCTAACTCCAAAAATGTGCCTGACAGAGATGTCTTCCATAGAAATCTTTGAGACTGGATGGACTGAGCTCTTGAGCCTGAGGAAATTGCCAGTAGTTTGCACCTATCAATAGCTCATTGAACTTTCCCAGGGATGTCATAGTAGGAGTGCAGAACATGAAGTAAAACAAATAACAGGTCTGATGCAATGTCAAGTAGTTTTCCACAAATACTCCCTACACTCAGAAACTCAGGAGAACAAAGACTTTACAAGGACTCTTGAAATGCAAGCCAAAGTCACTATCTATCCCACGTATACCCTTAAAAATTTTAGGGTCTGTATATAAATAGATACCATATTTCTTTGGAAACTTCTTATATACATAGTACACCTAAATTCATACTTCCCTTCCATCTGAGTGACCTGTGATCAATACTCTGGTCTCTAGACTCTGATTCTGTTTCCTTTTCTTTTTTTCTTTTTTTTTTTTTCATTTCAATTGACTCTGCTATTTCTATTTTATTTATTTAATTTATATTTTACATGTCAATCACAGTTCCCTCTCCCTCCCTCCCTCCCTTCTTCACTTTTCCCATTTCTGTCCTCTCACAAGCACCCTAATCATGCTCCCATCCCTTCCCACCCCCACTCCAATTCTTTATGTAGGGCAATGCCATCCAGTTGGGGTCATGTAGATCTGACAGGTCATTTGAAGTAGGGGCTAGGGCTTCCTTCCTGTCTCTAGGTTAAGGCAGTTATCCCTCCATGGGGGATGTGTTCCCAAAGTCCTTTTGTGCACCAGGGATACATCCTGGCTCCACTGTCTGAGGTCCCTTAGACTGCTCAGTCCTTCTGGCTGAGACCCTTATTCAGTGGGGCCTGAGTCAGTCCCATGCTGGCTTCCCGGCTATTAGTCTAGTGACCTTAAGCTCCACCTTGTTCAGGTAAGCTGTCTCTATGTGTTTCTGCCGCATTGACTTGTCCCTTCCCAGTTCTGAGAGGGACATTATATGAAGCTCTTAGAATACACCTTGTATCCTAGTTCCTCTGGTGGTGTGGATTATAGGCTGGTGATTCCTTGATCTAGGTCTAAAATCCATATATGAATGAGTACATACTATGTTCCTCTTTTTGTGACTGGGTTACCTCATTCAAGATGGTTTCTTCAAGTGCCATCCACTTGGCCTGCGAATTTAAAGCTACCATTATTTTATTTTCTGCAGAGTAGTATTCCATTGTGTAGATGTGCCACATCTTTATTATCCATTCTTCAATTGAGGGGCATCTAGATTGCTATCATGTTCTTGCTATTACAGATAGTGCTGCTATGAACATAGGTGAACAAATGTCTTTGTTACATGGATGTGGCTCATAAGAGGGGGATTGCTGGGTCCTGTAGTAAGCTAATTCCCATTTTACTGAGGAACTGCCATACTGATCTCCAAAATGGCTATATGAGTTTGCACTCCCTCTAGCAGTGGAGGAGTGTTCCCCTTTCTCCACATCCTCTCCAGAATGAGTCCTCATTGGTGTTTCTAATTTTAGCCATTCTGGCAGGAGTAAAATGGTATCTCAAAGTTGTTTTGATTTGCATTTCCCTTATAGCTAAGCACTTTCTTAAGTGTCTTTCAGCCTTTTTGATTTCCTCTATTGAGAATTCTTTTTTCAATTTGGTACCCCATTTTTAACAGGGTTTTTTTTGGTGTTTTGTTGGCTAGATTCTTGAGTTCTTTGTATATTTTGGAGATCAGCCCTTTGTCGGATATAGGATTGGTGAAAATCTTTTCCCAGTCTGTGGGCTGCTGTTTGGTCTTGTCAACTGTGTCCTTTGCCTTACAGATGCTTCTAATTTTGAAGAGGTCCCAAATGGGACCTGATTCTGTTTCTTGAACATTGCTTTTAAACACATAAAAATAAACAGGTATTCAAATGTCTGTTACTTTGAAATGCATTTTGGGTCTTCAAGAATATTGTTTATGCTTTGGATAGTCAAAAACAGTGCTTAAAACTTCAGAATTCCAATCTTTGTTTCACTTTTTCTATCTTAAACCATTTCCAAATGGTGTAAAATGGTACCTTCCTATTTGCAAATTGTTGCTGGTATTTTACTTGTCCTGCCTGATCCCACTTTCTTCTCAACACCAAATAAACATACAGGGAATTATATTATTTATAAAACTTTTGGCCAATGACTAAGTCTACTTGTTGGTTAGCTCTGTCTTAATTATTAACCCATAACTTCTAATCTATGTATTTCTACATGGTTTATCTTACCAGAGAATGCCTGGCACATCCTATCCTCACTGTCCCTCCATGGCATTCCCTCATGACACCTCTCTGCCTGTCTTTCCCAGAATTATCCTCAACTTCTAGCATATCAGTACATATGTATGCTAAGTCATAAAAACATTGTAGAACTTGTTGGTTATTGTTTAATAATTTTATAAATGATAAATATGGAATAGGCTACAGAACTATAATTATACAATCTAGTGAAAATTTCTAAGAGTAATGCAAAGGCTAAAACTATCTTGGTTGAACTGGTCTCTGGTTACTTTGATCATCATAAACTCTTAGAGTAAATTGGTCTTTGTACCAACTGTAAATACCTATACAATATGTCCCTGACCTTAAGGCTGAAGGAACTACCTAGCCACTTAACTGCTATTCTGCTATTTTCCCATTTTTAAGAGAGAGAGAGAGAGGAAAAAAACTTTACTTGCTGCTGATGTCCAGAGCTGCCTTCTGAATATATCACAATTGTGGGTTTTGCCTTTAAAAATTTGAACAAACTTGATATAGAGACTGCTACCAGATGCTCCAGGGACATCCTTGCTGGAGGAGGAAATAAAAACTCCATATGACTCACTGAGGTATCTTGTGGTTTTTCTATTTGGGTACCCCATAAAAAACACCTACTATTGTAGCACCTATTGCACAATTATGTGATCTTTGTATTTCCCCTAATTCAGTGCTATAATTACTAGAGATTGTGTATCAGTGACCAAGATTTAGAACTTCTTAATATAATAGACCATTTCCCATTGCTTCACAGATCCATTTGTGTTGTAGATGTATGTTATTAATGGTGTATACATTGATGATGCTAACTATTCTTCAGTATATAAACTTCATGTATAATCAAGGAGTTTAAATGTAAATTGAGAGAAACAACTATCTACAACAGCTTTGGCATGCCTTGGCAACACTTAATGGGAGCTTTTGATCAGACTGCAGGCCAGGAAGAACTTCAGTTGCCCCATAAACTACATATTTACTGAGCCCTTCCTGGGATCAGTCCTCAAATTATTGAAAAGATGTTTGTTTATTTCGACTCCCTGTTATATTTCAAACTCCAGCGCTGTGTCTGGTGATAACACCTTCACTGGCAGAGCTGGTAGGTGCATAGGAAAGCACATTGTGAGAGAAGTGGTGAGCATGTATATACACTCAGCACAACTCTTGAAGCCACAGAACCAGGAATGTCCAACCTGATAGCCTGATCATCCCCAATTCCCATTGCTAAAGACTAAAGACAGGCTAGGCTTCCCTCCTGGGTTTCTCACACTGAGGCTAAATCCTAACCCCAGGAAGCCCCAGAAGATGTATTTCCTCTGTGACTAACTAAATCGCAGCCTGGTGAAAGATACTGAAATATACATTACAGCAATAATGTCTTCCTTAGCTTGGTAACATTATATATTAAATCAACTTATTGTAACCAAGGTGCTACTTTTAGTGAACAATTTTTCAGCCCCTAGATCATTCAAATACTTGTACCATCACCTGACCTTTTAAAATGTCCCTGCTGTACTGTTCTCCTATGATGTTGATTTCTCTTACAGTGTATGTATTACTGATTCACTTTCAATCATCTTTATGTTCACAGCATTTTCTCTGTAATCACTTCACTATTTCTACTACAGAGCATCGAGCACTAATAATCACATATGTAAATGTGAGCACTAAATAGACTTTTACAATGGAAAAAGATACTTTTATAAATCTTCCCAGTTAGATTCTATGTCTGATTAAATATTTTATTTATAGATACTGGTTATTCTTTTTTCTCTACTATTTATCTAAGGTATGACTTTTTATATATTCTTAAATGAAAGGAACAAGAATTATAACAGAATTTATAATAAAATAGAGTATATATTCTAATGTTCATTAAAGATAGGTTGCTATGCTTTAGATGTTCTTATAAGAAGTAATTCAAAAAATTGATCCCTATTCACTGGAAAAGGGCCGTGTGAAACATTTTCAAGGTTATTGTAAATGTGCTAAAGTTAACCCTCACCACCAAAATAATCCATTGCATTGATAACTTGAAAATTGTTTCATAACTATCTCAAAAATATATTTCTCCCATGAATGGTGGCAATACGGTACATACTTTTATTCCCAACACTAGGGAGGCAGAAACAGAAAGGTCTCTATGAGTTCAAGGCTAGGCTTGCCCTCGCAAAAAGTCTGTGAGAGACAGAGTTACATAGTAAGGCCCTGGATAAACATAAGCTTATTGTAGCAGTCAGGTTGACTCTGTTTCTGTGTATGGCTCTCACAAAATGATGCTATGTGGTATGGTATGTGTTCATCACTTTTATCATTGATATGAATTCACAATGGAAGAAAAGCTGTATTTTTGCTTATATTTCAAAGTTCATGCATCATGGTGGAGGAGACCTGACAGCAAGAGTTTGGATGATCTGTTCATACTGTGGTCACAACCAAGAAATGGAGGAATACTGGTGCTCAACTGACTTCCACTTTTTATTCCATCAAAGTCCATAGCCAATGGGATATTGCCAACCACACTCAGGGCTAGTCCTCCCTATGATTAAATCTTTTGTAAGTACCATCTTAGAAAACCAAAAGTTGTGCTATATGATAATTCTGAATCTCAACAAATTAACAATGAAGACACTCTATAGATATTCTACCAGCAAAGATTTCAGCAGGTGCCACTCCTAGACCAAAAATCAAAATAAACTCTAGTCTTTACAAATTATGAAGTCTATGGCATTAGTTATAGCAAAAAAGATGGACAATATTTATATACAGCAAATATTTTCATGCAGATATTAATAATATTTTACATCTAATGAGCAGATATTATTTCATGCAGATTTACTTATCAGATTGAAAAAAATAAAAGCTTCCAAGATGTGACTGACTTAATTTTAATTTAAGTATCCATTTGAAGTTTGTGTCACATGGAATGGTTTGCATGTGTAAGTGTAGTATTTAAATCCATAGTGTAAAGTTTATATTTTTTTCCTCTTTTTTGTTTTAAAGAAGAGTTTGAATTTTTTTATTTACAAAAACATACTCTTTTGACTCAAGAGGGGCTTAAATAGGACATTTGATATATAAAACTTATAGCCTTTGCAAAGTATCAAATATAAAACAAGAACATAAGATAGGACCAAAAAAAAAAAATAATAACAAACTTCCTAGCATGACAAAGAAAACCAAAATCTCAAAGCAAACAAACTTTGAACCACTAAACCAAACAAGAAAGTTAAGATCAGCAGTATTTCAACAGTCAGATTTAGTCAGGACAGGTTTTATTGTTTGTTTCTTCCAGCAGTTTGCAACATTCATCTTTACTATTCATCTTTGGGATTTAAATGTTACATTGTGTTATATTGTCATTATTTTCCCCTGAGCTTTCTTAACCATTCACAGATAACCTAAAAGACGCATTGTGTGTTTGTTTTGAAAAGCATATGTACAGCACAGCAGTGTCTGAAGCAGCACTCCATCAGAGTGGGTCTCATAATGGATATTAGCAGGGTTGAGGCCTTATAAATACTATTTAAAGATGATTTCATAAAACATTCTAAATGATTTTACTACCCTTCCAGACATTGAATTTCTTTAATCACTCAGGAAGGATCAAGGGAAATTTTTTGCATCCTTATAATTTTTATAGAGAATTTATTTGTTTTCAGAAGTAAATATTGAGTATTACACTTATGTAAGTTGAATGTCTGATACCTGTCAGTTGTTTATATTCTCACCTACCAATCTATCGTTCATCTTTGATGCAGTGGGGGAGGAGCTTGGTCCTGCCTCATCTTAATATGCCATGCTTTGTTGATTATTATGGGATGCCTTATCCCTTCTGAATGGAGACTGAGGTAGAGTGGATGGGGGTGGGGGTACAAGGGAGCTGGGTGAGGAAGTGGGAGGAGAGAAAGGAGGGGAAACTGTGGTTGGTATGAAATTTAAATAATAATAATAATAAAAAACTTGGATAAAAAGATTTAAAAACCCAGTGTTTTGGAAAGGAGTACATATGAAACTCAGCAAAATAACAGCATCCTTCTATTGGAAATACTAAGCTACCTCTCTGATAATTAGTGCTGCAAAGATTACAATAAAACAAATAAGGTTTTAGCTTAAAAGTTTTCAGATTAAGTTTTCTTTTTTATTCTAGCAATTCTAGGAAGCTTCTTTTCAGATATTCTCATGCTTGTCTACTCCAGTCACAATTCAGAGATTCAATATCTGAGATCAAAAGATATCAAATCATATCCACACCCATATAACTAACAACTTGAGTGGCAATGATGTTAAATAAAATCATATATTCCAGGCCAGTGTGCTTGAAAAACTGACCAAATTTAATCTTCAGAAGTATTTTGTGAATCAGATGATTTTAATTATCATTTCAAAAATGTATACTCTAGCAACCTAACTTGCAAGGTAAAATTATTATTCCAACATTTTCCATCTGTTCACTTGATTTTGGTGTGGAAAACGTAAAATATTTGGTGATTCTTCCTTATTTAATCACTAAATTAGGTAAGATAGGACATTAGGTAAGTAAGATTATTAGAAGGTGGGTGTTGCTAAAAGTAAGCAACATTTACCTTGAAAACTTCAGCTTTGTCAGTGTTACATAGATGCTTTAAAGTATATGTTTCACTTTAGAATGTTAAATTTATGGGTTATTTTGAGTTAAAATAGCATACCGCAGGCTTCTTTCACATGGCTTTCCTTTGTGTGCATTTGTTATAATAGAGGCATTATTGAGGTATCTATTGTATTATAGCCATTCAGCAGAAATTCAAATGTAATTTTCATTTTTTTCTTCCCTTTATTTTTTTATTTATTTTATATAACCAAGACCATTTAAATGAAAACAAACATTTATAAACAATATTTGGGAATTTGGGCGTCATTCTTTCCAAACTACTTCCTGCTGGTAAGGGGCGCTGTCATTGGGGATTCTAAAAAGATGCAGAAATTCCGGCTGTAGTCTGTAAGGCTAATTTGTTTTGTATGTAGGATCACCTGGTACACTGTTTCTACTACAGAGCTATAGTTCTGAAAACAGCCTGGTATTGGCACTAAAATAAACAGGTAGACCAATGGAATCGAATTGAAAATCCTGACATTAACCCACACACCTATGAACACCTGATTTTCCAAAAAACAGCTAAAATTATGCAATGGGGCGAGAACAGCATCTTCAACAAATGGTGCTGGCACAATTGGATGAGGGTGTGTAGAAGACTGAAGATAGACCCATGTCTGTCACCATGCACAAAACTCAAGTTGAAATGGATCAAAGACCTCAACATCAATCCATCCACATTGAACCACTTAGAAGAAAAAGTAAGAGGTACCCTTGAACAAATTGGTATAGGAGACCATTTCCTGAACATAACTCCAGGGGCACAGACACTGAGAAAAACAATTAATAAATGGGAACTCTTCAAACTTAGAAACTTCTGTAAGGCAAAGGATACAGTGAACAAGACCAAACTGCAGCCCACAGACTGGGAAAAGATTTTCACCAATCCTATATCCGACAAAGGGCTGATCTCCAAAATAAACTATTACCAAAACACCAAATAACCCTATTAAAAAAATGGGGTACAGAACTGAAGAAAGAATTCTCAATAGAGGAAATCAAAAAGGCTGAAAGACACTTAAGAAAGTGCTCCACATCCTTAGCTATCAGGAAAATGCAAATCAAAACAACTTGGAGATACCATCTTACCCCTGCCAGAATGGCTAAAATTAGAAACACCAATGATGACCAATTTTGGAGAGGATGTGGAGAAATGGGAACACTCCTCCACTGCTGGTGGGAGTGCAAACTCACACAGCCATTTTGGAGATCAGTATGGCAGTTCCTCAGGGAAATGGGAATTAGTTTACCACAGGATCCGGCAATTCCCCTCTTAGGCATATACCCAAATGATCCACATCCATGCAACAAAGACATCTGTTCAACTATGTTCATAGCAGCACTATTTGTAATAGCAAGAACCTGGAAGCAACCTAGATGCCCCTCAATTGAAGAATGATTAATGAAGATGTGGCACATCTACACAATGGAATACTACTCTGCAGAAAAAAAATAATGGTATCTTGAAATTCGCAGGCAAGTGATTAGAACTTGAAGAAACCATCCTGAATGAGGTAACCCAGTCGCAGAAATGGGAACGTGGTATGTACCCACTCATATATGGATTTTAGACATAGAGCAAAGGATCACCAGCCTAGAATTCACATCACCAGAGGAACTAGGATACAAGGTATATTCTAAGAGATTCATATAAACTCCCTCACAGGACCGGGAAGGGACAAGTCCCCTAGAGCACAGGGGAAATGGGGGAGGCAGCAAATGGAGAGAGAAGTAGGAGAAAATGAGGGGGGAGGAAAGGAAAACATGTGTGACCAGGAAGATTGAGCCCAGTTAGGAATAGAAGACAGGAGAGGGAGAGAGAGAGAGAGAGAGAGAGAGAGAGAGAGAGAGAGAGAGAGAGAGAGAGAGAGAGACATACAAGAGGGAGCCAATATGGGTTTGAAGATAAAATTGAACACAAAGAAAGGGCTAGAGAACTACAAGACTGCTGCCAACTAACAATTTGAGCTTCAGTGGAAAGGCTACCATAAATGCCCTTCCCAGAGAGTGAGATCAACAACTAACTTATCCATGGAGCCCTCAAATAATGTCTGTTAGAAACAGGAGCAAACACCCATACATAAACACTGAGTCGAAATAGAACCCAGATGCAGATGGAGAGGACAAGACCAGGCAAGAGAAATACATACAGACAGCTTACCTGAACAAGGAGGAGATAACGGGTCCCCAGACTGATAGCTGGGAAGCCAGCATGGGACTGACTCAGCCCCTCTGAATATGGGTCTCAGCCAGAAGGACTGAGCAGTCTAAGGGACCTCAGACAGTGGAACCAGGATGTATCCCTGGTGCACAAAAGGACCTTGCGAACACATCCCCCATGGAGGGATAACTGCCTTAATCTAGAGACAGGAGAGAAGCCCTAGTCCCTACTTCACATGACCTGCCAGATCTACATGACCCCAACTGGATGGCATTCCCCTACATATGGAATTGGGGATGGGGGGATGGGAGGGGATGGTGGTTAGAGTGCACATGAGAGGGCAGACAGGGTAAAAGGGAGGGTAGGACGTAGGGAGGAAGGGAGGGAGGGAGAATGAACTGTGATCGACATGTAAAATATTAAATTAAATAAAAAAATGCTTTGACTCCAAAATTTAAGTTCAAGGACAAGTTACTGGGGAAAAGGATTTCTAGTTTTGTTTCTACAGAAAATTGAAAAGTTGTGAATTCCTTCCAGACTAATGTGGTTTGATCAAGTATTTTTCATCTTATTGAATAAAAAGTATTTGCATTCAAGGTAGATTTCAAAATATTCTATACTTCACAGACCTTTAAACAAAGATTTCCCTCAGAAAAATTCTGAAAGAATTAATTACTAATTTAAAAGTTGAAGAGATTGAAGGAAGGAGGATTAGAAAACTTTTTCAAGTCACAAATCATTTTTTGTTTCAGAAAACAATTACAATAAGAAATTACATGTACTTTCTAAAAAGAAAAAACCAAACAAGCATAAAACAGAAAAACTCAAATATGAGAAATGTAAGTGGCATATTAGGGTAATGAACATGTATAAATAATTGTATCTGTAAGAAAAAATGAAGTAAATATCATTTTGTTTAAAATTTAGAACCATTTTTTTTTTTTTACCCAATATACTTGGAATGGTACCTTCAATTGGGGTGTGATCTATACCAGAGGCTACACTTCCTAAGTAAACTGACTATTCCTGTTCAAAAGACAATGAATTTCCAATAGCTCTTTGGTTAAGAGTAGTACTTCATGTCAACCTCTATTCTCCATGCTGGGATTTTGTTTCACTTGCCACAGAACAGGTCTTGTACATGTTGTCACACTTATGTGAGTTCCTATGCACAACATCCCTGTGGTGTCCAGAAGACATTGGTCCAGAGGTGGTGGATGAGCAGAGTGAAGCTAGAGTGGTTCACAGCTTTAATGATAATACTCATGGAACCTGTTTTATTTCAGATATTGGGTCCTGTGTTATGGTTAATAATACTTTGCTGCTACCTAGCTATAGAATAAATATACTCATATGTAATGTACACATTTAAACACACACACACATATGTGCTAAGGTTGATATTTTGATTCTCCCTCACTTTGTTTTGAGTGCTATCTGACTATGAATGAGAGTCTGGATATCTCAATAAGAGAAATATTCTTAAAAGAACTGAATATAAGGACAAAGCAGCCTTACGGACTACAGCCAGGATTTCTGCATCTTCTTAGAATCCCCCATGACAGCACCCCTTACCAGCAGGAAGTACTTTAGAAAGAACAATGCCCAAATTCCCAAATATTTTCTATAAATGTTTGTTTTCATTTAAATGGACTTGGTTATATAAAATATATATATATATATAAAATAACTGAGTATATGAAATATTTGTGCTAAAAGTATTATTTGTTACATGAAAATGGAATAGAAAACTGCACATACCAGGTTACAGGAAATAATATTGTAGATGATAATTTACAATTAAATTATTGCAAACACTTATAATTTTATATACTTTGCTGATAATGACATAAAGTAACAAAAGACAAATATATCATAATACTAATAGTGAAAGACAATTATTTTTACCAGTTTGTAGTTTTTGCTATTTTTAATGTTCATTGAGAACATTTCTTTAACTAAGCAATGGAAACTAAAATATTCTTAAATTTTGTAGGTTACTTTTATTTTCATTTACGTGTGTTATTGAACCCCAATTACTATTCCTAAAGTAAAATTATTATTTAGTTGATAATCTTTGTAAAATTTATATATGACTATTAATTTATACATCAGGATCATCATGATTTAGTAAAACAATATATAATCAAAGTAGCATATCTACTCTTTCTGAAACCAAAACCACTTTCTATGGTGTAAAATTTTAAAATTTACTATTAATGATTTTGAAATATATATTACACTAAGGATTAATTAGTCATCATATGAAGCATATATTTAAGGAAACTACTGCTGCTGCTTCTGTTGCTACTTCTATTACTAATAGTATTAATAGTAACTCTTGATTCTCTGTATTCTTTTGTTGATTCCTGGTAGCCACCATACTGCTCTTTTCTCTGAACTTTATTATATGAATATGTACAAATGAATTATAATGCATATTACCTGTTTTTCTGTACTTGACCTATTTTATTTTACATAGTAAGTACAAATTCCATCTATGAGGTCTGTCATACAACAAAGTATTTCTTGTTAATTTCTTATCTAAATAATATTAAACACATCTTCATTTTATACATTTATCTGATGACAAAATTGTTAGGCTGGTTACATAGAGTGGCTGCTGTGGATAAAACTACCATCAACATGTAATACATTCAACCAATTGTTAATTTTGACTAGATCTGCTATTGTTAGCAAGGAAACTACTTTTGTTGTTCAGAGTCAAGGGAATGCAGCCAATAAACACAGTAGTCAAAATGCAGATTGCTATATCAAAGAAAATTAACATCAAAGAAAAACATCACTGAAGAAACAAAGAGGTGTGTGTTATAAAGAAAACGGCAGTTCATCAGGAAGATGTAACTATCAACAAGGATTCAGCTGATGATAATGTCTCCAAACACAAACCACAAAATGATAATGATGGGAGTAGAAATAGGCAATGTCTTTAGCAGTAACTGGACACTAGAGGATGTTATTATCAAAATACCACTTTGAGCATCAGGACAAAGTAGCAGGACCACACAACACTATCAAACAAGTTGAATGACATGGAACAATTTATCCAACAGTAATGAATTCCTCTGAAACATAAATATTTACCAGTATAGACATTCAGCTACATCACAAAAAAGAACTATATAAATGTATTGCAATCATTAAAGGAGTTATCATATTTTAATTGAAAAAATAGAACTTGATAATTAATGAAATTTATTAATAAGAATAAATTAAGCAGTGTGTTTTTAATTTGTCCATGGATTTAAAGAGAAATCACAAAGGGATATTTTAAAAACACACTGAACTGTATTTTAAAAAATGCATTGTAAAACTCAAGTTCAGTAGTTCAGAAGGAGTGTATGTTCTCATATAGGCAGATGTCAGGTAAGAGTTCAATTTACTAACTCAAGCTTTTATTTTCAGAAAGCTGATAATAATAGCAAACCAAAGAAAAAACAACAACAATAAAACAAAAGATAAAAGAAAAACTTTAACATACTAGGTTTCAGCAAAATGAAAAAACTTTGAAAAAGTAAAGACTGCTATAAAATTGAAGGTAGACAGAGAGAAGACATGAGTACTCATAAAGACATAGAAAAACTTGGAATCTGTACCATGTGTCCATGAAAATGTGCAGGTAGACACTTCAAGAAGTATTGTCCATTCTTCTATAAACATGCCTATAGCACATAATGCCACAGTTCCACTCTGACTCTTGCACAATTAGTGCAAATATATGTCTATACAAATATGTGTGTATAAACATTCAGAGCAATGTACTCAAAATAGACAATGCCAATAAATACAAGTATCTTTCTACTGGTGAATAAGGAAACACAACATGCATGCTCATCCATTAAACAACCCTCCAAATTCAAAGCAGTACCACATCCTACAGCATTATATTCCTTCTCAGTGGTTTGCTGCATGAATGTATTCAGGTGAAAAATACCAAGTATTGATTAACTATTAAAGTTTAGAGAGGTAAACCAATAGAACTAGAACCAGAGGGGTGAATTGAATGCATGAAAATGAGCACAAAGGATATTTCTAGAACAAGAATTGATCTAAAACTAGATACAACTGATGGTTGCACAACTTGATAAATTTATCAAAATTCTATGAATTATGCATATAAAATAAGGAAGTTTATAGTGTAAAGTTAAAAACAGAATTCTTGGATCAGAATAGCTTCCCCCTGGCATGTCTTTACTCTTATGGGATTAAAATTTTAAAGATTGTGGGACTTTTAAAACATTGGATTATGCTTTATATTGTGACATTGATATTGACATGGGAGTTGGAGGAAAAACAAGAAAGATACGGTTATGATTTAATAGTGATGTGTTCGTGCATTGAGATGAAAAGGGATTAAATGTGCTGGTCAGTCTTTGTCAACTTGACACAAACTAGAGTAACTAGGTAACAAAGAATGCCAATCTAGGAAATGAATATACAATATTTGCCTGTGGGCATATCTGTGGGACATTTTCTTGATTCTTCTTTGATGAGTGGGCCCAGACCACTGCAAGTGGAGCTGATGTTTCTGGTTTCTGTAAGTAAGCAAGCTGAAGAAGCCATGGAAGATAAATCCAATAAACAACTTTACTTCATGTTGTCCATTTCAGTTTTTGCCCTGGGTTCAAGACTTGAATTCCTTAAATGAAAGACTGTAACCTGTGTGTGTGTGTGTGTGTGTGTGTGTGTGTGCGCGCGCGCGCGCGCGCGCGCACGTGCAAGCGTTTAAAACCCACTGTAATAGAATAAGATTGAATCATTTTGTTTCAACTGAAAGTATAAATGCATCTAAGTTTTTTTTAAATGGCACGCAGATGTCAGAAGGAAACCAAAGGTGCCAGGTTAAAGAGTGACTTTCTCATCAAATCTGAGAAAGTTTCAGCTTTAATCAGTTACTAAAAATGAGTGATGTAAGATTTTTTGAGTTTATCCTGATACTTTTGCTGTGAATTAAGAGGAATTTTCACATAAGAAATGGCAATTAAACATATGGAGAAGCCTATAATTAGAAGTATAGCCTCTTAGACACTGTTGTAGGAATGTATCAGAGCATTATCAAAGGAAACTCGGGTAATGAAATACAGTAATACTTGTAAAGCATTTGGACAATTTTATACATTGCCTATCCATTACAAGAGGAAAACCAGTAATGTTATAGTATAAAATGACCAAACCCTACTTAACTAATTAGTAAATGTAAGCATGATAAATAGTACCACAGACCAGCAACAAGTTTAAACTGTGGGAAAGGATAAATTAATAAGAAGAAAACATTGCTAGCTAACCAGGAAGCAAGATCAGAGAACATCTGGAGTGTTCATTGGGATTGAAAATACAGGACTAAGTTTACTGGCTGGAGTAATAGGGCCTGAGTCATAATTCTGCCCCGGAGGAGACAACAAATTCTTTACTGCAATGGATAACTATCTAACCCTGCCTGGTTTCAGGATCCCTTATCCTTACCTATTTGCAGGAGGATTTTTTAAAAAAGTTATAACTCTGCCCTTTGTTAAGGTCAAACCAAACAGGTCTGACCAAATGAGAGAAAAACTCAGAAAAACTGCTTTACTAGAGTCTTTAAAAATAATATAATATAAAGTCTCCTTCCAACTTAAACCAGCATAATGGTACCTTTATGCATTATCTGTTCTTAGACCTGGATGTAAACTGTGCCTGTCCTCTACATAGGACTCTGAGCACCATATTTGAACCATTTGGATAAGAAGCCTGGGGTATTACAGCAGGAGATCCTGAAGCAAACACCACTTATGGTGGATTCTTCTTAAAGAGTATATAACTTAAGTATAATCTCAAAGAAACATTACAAAAATCCAAATTGTGTGTGTGATTAACAAACATTCATATTACAAAATCTTCTAAAGTCACAAAATTAAAGATGTTTGATAGTTATGTGATCTTAGCTGAGTTCATAGTGCAATTGTACATAATGTCTTTTGACATACACTCAAGAAGAAATTCATGAAATTTCAACAGGCATGACAAGTTAAATAGGAACAACTTACACATGAGGAAGATCCTAGATTTAATAATTGCATTGTGTTTGTGTAAAACAAGCCTTTGCTCTTAGAATACACATAAACTAAAGAAAATTTGAAGCAAATGCATGAAAAACTGTAATTCATATGATAATTCTGTATTTTCTGTTAATTTTTCTATATATTAGTGTAAATTTGTATAAAATATTTTAAGGGAAATTGAAGCTATCAGACTTTGATTTTATGTCATTCTTTATATTTTGAAGTCTGGGCACAAAATGTATATAAATCACATGCTTCTCAAATGCAAGCTGAAGAATATTAACTTTCATACTGCAGACCTGTCAAAAAGAGCACTGCAAGAAAATACCTGACAGAAAATACATATAAATCATCTCTTCTTAATTTGTTATTATAATTACTACTAACAAGGCTAGGGAAATGGGTCAGCAATTAAGAATACTTGCTTCACTAACAAAGCATCAACACTGCAGGACACACCTCTAACTCTAACTCTAATTCCAGGGATTTTGCCACCCTCTTCTGGTCTGCATGGACACTACATGCACATGGTGGACAGAGAAACAGGTAGGCACAATGTGCACAAAGAAGTAGAAAAACAGGTATGAGTTTTTTGCCTACCCATACACATAAAATAAGAATGGATCTTCAAAGGGCAATGACTAGCAGCAAGTAGAATAAGAATTTATTTTCCATAAGTATAATATATCGTCTGCTTCACATTCAGAATGAAATTTTAAGCAGCCCTTGAAAATACTTACCTTAAAGACTCAGTACCATAATTCAATGTTGCAGAGCCAAAAAACCACTATGTGCTAATTAAAAAGCAAGGTTTCTAAAACTAGGTTTATCTTGTCTTCCCCAGTAAATGAGTTTTGGAGAAAACTATATTTTTATATTTCTGATTAATAGATTATACTGTTTTAGAATCTAAATCTTTGAATCAGTGGAATTGAAAGTAAAATGTACTAAATTAATTGTTATTTTCATAGTTAATAATAAGTGAGTAGAAACAATAATTATCAAATTCAAGCAAAACTATTTAAATAAAATCAAACACTATTATCTTTAAAATTTCCAGAAATAAACTGCATAGACTATATATTAAAATCTTTAAATAATTACAAACAAATTTTTATATTTTCATTAAGTACATCTTTTATAGCATTTGTGAATACTATCTCTGCTTCAGCATTTGAAGTTAATTAAATATAATAGAAGAAAAATATTTTAAGTTTAATTCTGAAGTAACCAAGATTCAAATATATAAATGTCACTTGGTTTTTCCATTTTGTGGATATTAGCTTTTAATTTTCAGATAAATGTTTCCATTGGAATATGCAAAATGGTCAGGAAACTGGTGGAGTACCAGATAAGGTGGGGATTCTCAAGGGAGATAAGAGAGAAAGAAGTTGTATCAAAGAGTAAAGAAAAATAATAGAAGAGAAAGGTTAATTGGGGTAAAAAATGAGAGGGCAGAGTAAAAGATACCACCTAAAATGATGGATAACTAATACACTAAGTTTCTTTTGAGAAGCTCATATGAAAACCCACTAATAATAAATACTCTCTGTTTCTCCCTCTCCTTCTCCCTCTCTCCCTCTCTCTCTCTCTCTGTCTCTCTCTCTTTCTCTCTCTGTGTGTGTGAGTGTGTGTAGAGATTTGTTGGCTGATAAAGTCCCACAGATCAGCACTCTTTGTTACTTTTGTAAATGTTCTTGTGTACCCTCCAAAATTTGTATATCCTATTGATGAAGACACACTATATATGCTGTAATGTAGAGAAATAAGCTGGCACTAAGCTGGAATCTTTATGCTTATGGCTAAATTTCATAGACAGGGGATTAGATATTATTGGATGTGAAACATTATACATAGTGCCTTCTGCTCAATTGTAAAGACTAAGAGCTACAAAAGCATTGAACTGTATAAGGCATATCCACTGCTCTTAGAGTGGCTCTAACCCATACCTGATACTGTTATTAGGGTAGGGAAAAGGAGTGAGGAGTCAGAAGTGATGAATATGATCAAAACATATTATGTGAAATCCTCAAAGAACTAATAAAAATAGGATGACTAGAGATTATTTCATTAAAGAAATTATTTTGTACCAAATTTCAGTATTAACTTTGATTATTGCTATGACTTAAAAACAAAGAATAAGTTAATTACGTTATTGTGTTTTCTTTGGAATTTTTGATGTGTTTATAAATTATTGAAGGAATGTATATACTTTTATATTGTCGTTGTCTCAACATTTATCCTATAAAATGCTTACAAGCAAATATGCAAGTAGATGGAGGTTTGTGCTGCTCCAAAATCCATTCATTTGTGATAGAATGATACATTGTAACTGCCTAGCCAAATATCCATATTTCTAGTAAATTATAAAGAATATCTGTTTATAAGTAAAGAAGTCTACTATCAATATTTTTAACACTTAGCTATATACAATTTAGTTCATGACCATTTTTAAGAGCCAGACATTTATTTGTTCATGTTTATTCTCTTGTTAATATTGCAATTAAACATCACCATCCCTAGGCTTACCTATGGTCCTGCAACTATTGTGTGTTACCCTGCCTGGTAAGCCTCCAACACCATCTTTCCCCTCAGGCATAGTTAAATCTGAGAACACAGCTTCGTCATGAGCTTAGACACACAAGTGCTCCAGATTTTAGTCCAGTTCAGTCATCTGTATCCCCTTACCAGGAACCCAGGAACCCAGGTAGGGAAGTTCCATCCCCATATTTATTGGTTACCACAAATTGGAGTTGCTCCCCCTCCCCCACACACACATACACTGTTTAGTAATCAAAACTAAGTGTCTAAAAGATTGTCTTACCAAATCTTCATATTTGATTGGAAATTAACCAAACTTAAGCAACATAACAATAATAATTCTAGCTAGCTAGAATCCAAGAAGAACAAACAATATGAAAAGGCAAAACAATCAGCACCCCCCAATAACAGTACAATAGAAATGATCTCCAAAGAAAATTATTGAAACAAATCCAGTGTCATGAAATTTAAAAGAACAATCACAAACATGAACAAACAGCTTGATGAATTTGAAGAGAATAGGAACAGACTTCTGAGTGAAGTCCAAATAAAGACAAATGTATAGCTGAATTAGATAATAAAGAATAGTCATAATCTGAAAAAAAATAGAAAAAAACATAAAAAATCCAGAAAAGAAAACCAAAGCTGAAATGAAAATTGGAAATGAAAATAAAATCACCCTAATTAAAAAAAAAAAAAAAAAACCCTCAGGAGAATATCAGAATATCTTGTAAGTAGGATGGATAAAGTAGAAGAGAACATGTCAAGACTTGAAAATGAAGTTGAGGAATGATTTACCTAATCAAAAAGTATGATAAAAATAGCACAAAGGAAACATTGAGACACCATGTATAATTTAAAGATGGATAAGAACACCTGCGACAATGGTATAGACCTAATCTATGAAATGTCTATATATACAAGTAGCTACAGAAAACAAAAAAATAACAGGGCCCATTGTCAGAGTAGTGGAGACACCAAGGGGAATAGCAGGGTACAATTTATCTAAAGAGATAAATGGGACAAAAGCCACATTCTAATTAGAGATGGCATAGAGATAAATACTGAAGAAGAAGGGAAGAGGGTAAAAAGAACAGTAAGGAAGTTGTGCTCTGTTTGTAGCTGATGGGATCCTCAGCTCTGCATTTTGATTGGCTGTGAATTTCTGTAATTGTGCACAAAGAGAAGTTTCCTCAATGATTGGAGAGGACTATATTTATGGGTTTAGGACACATGTTTAGATTTTAGTTAGGGATTACGGTGGTTTAGTTGTAGTTTCTCCTCCGAAATGTATGATTTCATGATTGATTTCTGAGTATTTGGCTAGGTCTCTGGCAACATGCATGATTTTTCTCTTGCTGACTATGTCTGTAGTCCATTTAGAGAGCTGTTGGTTATTGCTAAGGTATACATGCCACTACTGCAAAGTTCTTAGGGATATTATGCCATGCTAGTCATTGCTGTTGTTCATGGGTATCATTTATATACAACATCTGTAAGTATGTAGCAACTATGGTTTATAAAAATGCCATAAATTTGAAAGAGAGCAAGGAGGAGTATCTGGAAGTGTAAAGAGAAAATAACCTAAGGGTGGGATGATGTAGTGAATTATAGTTTTTTTTTTTTTTAAAAAAAAAAAAACTATTTTTAAAAAGAGTGAAAGAAAAAGAAAAAGAAAAGGTGCAAGTTATCAAAACTACATCTTTGTCTCTATTTTATGAGGGAAACTATTGTGGCAAATCTTTAGTATTTGTTTTCCTCTATATATATTTGCATATATATGATGAAATATTTTGAAGTTTTAAAATAATTGGTTGGCTACAGTTATAAAAAGAGGGTTCTCAAAAGGAGAAACAAAAATGTCCAAGAAACATTTATAAATGTTCAATGTCATTAGTACTTAAAGAAATCCAATTAAATCCTCTCTGAGATTTCATCTTACCCAATTACAATGACTAAGATTAAGAAGTGACTAAGCTGCTATGTCTGTATAATGTCATTGGTGTGTATATTTTCAGGGATGACTATATATATATATCTTCACTCACACATAAATTTGTAAAAAGAATGACTAAAGAAACCATGAGTAAAATGAGGCAGCAAATATTGAGTACTAAAGAAAATATTATGTATGAAGATGAAAAATGTAATACTTGCCCAAGGTGGATTATATGTATTTGTCAATTATAAGGAATTTATTCTACTTTATCAACAGAAGAGCTAAATAACATTACTGGAAAGAGCAAAAAGAAGAGAGTCATTGTAATTAATGCCAAATATGTGCATTGTGCATTAAGGATTTCACTAAGAAAAGTGAGATATGGGTCAAAATTATGTAATTTGTTAATGAGTTGGCACTAAAAACATTAAAGGTAGTGTTAAATAAGAATGCTAAAATGTATTTAAAATACAACATCACTTCTACATAAAGGATATGAGAAGCATTTGGGGAACAGAGGGCTATAAAAGTTGTTCATCATGCATTCTATTGCCATGTCTATTTCAAACATCCAACTGGAAATGAATACTAAGAAAAGATTGCTGTTTTAAGAAAAGAAACAATGTGTTCCATTGGAATAAGTTATCAGACACCAATTTGAAATTCTAGCTATGGTTATTTGATATACATATTATATACACTAATGTGTTCATACGATTTATGTATAATTATGAATACTAATTTGTAAACATTATTGGAAGCATAAATAATATCTATTTCTGTCCTTACATTGGATTATATCATAAACAAGTGTGGGACTGGATGGTTTCATTATCATCTGGTTAAAATAGGACGTTTTACTTGCTTTGTTTGATTGCAGTTTACTTTCTTAAAGATGAAACAAACTACATTTTTATTTTCATTTTATTTTACTGTATTATTTCAAGTTACTTTTATAATGTGGAAAGAAATTCTGAAAACAAAGCCACTTTTATTTCTTTGAAATCTGCTGCGGAATGTCATTAATGGTGTGTTGTAGTTTGGTGAATAAATGATGAAGAAGAGATTCAGATGTCTAGCCTCATGGACTTACTTATATTGACTAACAGAACTATAGTCATTTCTACAGCTGATAAAACTTCCAAAGAGGATGTTTCCATATATACTTAGTAATCAAAACTGTAAATGAGAAAAGCCTTTATGGACCTGGGTGAATCACTTTTTTGGTAGTGCAAAGGTTCAAAGTGGCAGTTATGAGGGAACAGATCTAAAGTCATGATGGCTATAGATATAATTGTGCTTCATTTGGGAATCTCTAAGTTAAATATTAGCTCTTCTTCCCACAAAAATAAGCTATTATGTGAAAAGATGGATATGATAAATTACTTCATTATAGTGACAATCTTATTATGTACATGCGACTCATAATATCATGCAGGGTATCTTAAATGTGTAGTTCAATATTTACACAAGGTAAATGATAAGTTAAAAAAAGAAGATAATTTTCTTTTAATTTTCACTAAAAGTCTATGCCTTTTTTAAAAAAATGAATGTAGGCTGTGGCTATTCTGATTGTATGATACAGTGGTGGTGGCACAGACAGCTCCTTATAATATCAAAACAGAATATGTTAAAAAGGTTGCCTCATGTTTAGTAGCAGTTGTCTTACTCATACTTCCTAAGCCATTAATCTGGAAACCATAATGTTCTTAATGGCATTCTTACAAGAGATGTGTATGCATGATGAAGATCCTCTTGGGTAAAGACAAAATGAGCAGCCTCACACTCTTCAGCAGATACATATCCTCACACTCCTCAGTAGATACATATCACTGCTTTCTCTACCTTGAATATAAAAGACCCTAAAATACAAGTAAGTTTTGATTTTCAAACACAACTTCTTAATATTCCTCTATGTCTTGAATATATTCAGTGCATTTCAAACACAAAACAATTCTATGGATAGCTCAAATTTTGGATATGTTCTAAATAGGTTGAAATAGAAACACTATCTGTTTCTGTTTGCGTATCCTTGTCTCACACAGTAAATTAACTTACACTTTAAGCTAATTGTTTGGAAGACTATAAAAGTTTTAAAGTTCTCACTCTTTAGAAAATTTTGATAATTGTTTTTAGATTGGGAGACCCAAAAGAACATGTGTTGTGTAAAATTGTCCTCTTGGAATGCTAAATGCTGCACTCATGTTGTCTTACACATGACCAACTAAACGTGACCCTAATATGTTCTTCCATTTTATAAGAATAATTCACATTGCTTGAAATGTTAAAAATATACTGATGAGTTTGGGGGAAAAATACTCTGATTTTGTATCTTATTTAATTTTATGGTTATACATACTATTATTTATATAGTATTTATGCATACAATATTACAGTCAAAGTAATCTCTTATTTCCAATAATTCAAAAGAGCATACAAATCTAAACTCGAACTTCCCAGCCTTTACTCACTTTTACTACAAACTTTGTTTCTTACAAAGTAAATTCCAAACTCCAAAGCACTCCCACTCCCATATAGCTTGTAGTTCTCTAGTCCTTTCTTTGTGTTCAATTTTATCTTCAAACCAATATTGGCTCCCTCTTTTATGTTCTCTCTCTCTCTCTTCTGTTTTCTATTCCTACCCTGACTCAACCTTCCTACTTGCACGTGTTTTCCTCTCCTCCCCCTCCCTTTCTCCTACTTCTCTCTCCATTCGCTGTCCCCAACCCCACTTTCCCTGTGCTCTGGGGGACTTGTCCCTTCCTGGTTCTATGAGGGACTTTATATGAATCTTTTAGAATACACCTTGTATCATAGTTCCTCTGGTGGTGTGAATTATAGGCTGATGATCCTTTGATCTAGGTCTAAAATCCATATATGAGTGAATACATACTATGTTCCCCTTTTTGTGACTGCGAATTTCAAGATACCATTACTTTTTTTCTGCAGAGTAGTATTCCATTGTGTAGATGTGCCTCATCTTCATTATCCATTCTTCAATTGAGGGGCATCTAGGTTGCTTCCAGGTTCTTGCTATTACAAATAGTGCTGCTATGAACATAGTTGAACAGATTTCTTTGTTGCATGGATGTGGATCATTTGGGTATATGCCTAAGAGGGGGATTGGTGGGTCCTGTGGTAAACTAATTCCCATTTTCCTGAGGAACTGCCATACTGATCCCCAAAATGGCTGTATGAGTTTGCACTCCCAAGAGCAGTGGAGGAGTGTTCCCATTTCTCCTCATCCTCTCCAACATGAGTCCAATGCCAATGCTTTGGCTCCAAAATTTAATTTCAAGGATAAGTTACTGGGGAAAAGGATATCTATTTTTGTTTCCACAGAAAATGAAAAGCTGTGGATTCCTTCCAGACTAATGTGGTTTGATTAAGCCAGATTGCCTGAAACAGAGTACCAGGTGATCCTACATTCAAAACAGCTGGACAAGGCAGCCTTACAGACTACAGCCATGATTTCTGCATCTTCTTAGAATCCCCCATGACAGCGCCACTTACCAGCAGGAAGTAGTTTGCAAAGAACGATGCCCAAATTCCCAAATATTTTCTATAAATGTTTATTTTAATTTAATGGACTTGGTTATATAAAATAAATAAATAAATAAAAAATAAAATAAAATAAGGGATGCCGGATAACTTCTAATGCAACTGCTGCTAGCACCTTGTTCCTAGGAATTCTATATGCTCTGATAAGTTTTTCCCTAGTGGATCTTCAAGTTGAATGAGCTGACATAAAATTTTAGCCATAAATCAAACATCCTCATAGCTCGTTATTGCTTCATGAGCTTGGGGATATGTACATTATTCCCAAACATTGCATGGTCTGAGAATTTAATTAGCATCTTGTTTACTTTCTTGTTGCCTTCATTAATGAGTTTCTTTAAAATAACTGGACTAATGCTAACCTCTTTGGCAGTCTCTTGGATACCTTCTCTCTCCCAGGAAAGTTGATGCTTATTAAGAGCCCTTTCATGTGATACAGCAAATGATTTTTTAGTCTACAAAATAAATGTTTCTATATAAGATGTTTTGAGCTAATTTTTGAGTAAAGTTTGTGAGTATGCAGTAACTTTGCTTGGCTGGAATAAGATACAGCACATCTATTACTGCTTTCATCTGTTAATATCATGATTTGATCCACAAGGGAAAAAAGCAATTAAATTTGCCTGGCATGTTTTTTTTTTTTTCTTTGTAAAATCATACTGCTTGTTTTTCATAATTCATTTATCCTCTAGATGTCTTCCAATATTTATCTTAGGATTTGTCTTCCTATTTCACTAAGCGTTGAGATGACAGGTGCTCTCCCTTTAAGAAAACACAGTCTTATTTGCTTATGGCTTTTCTATTTTATACTTCCAAGGTACCTGTAAAAATAAATGATATTCTGTTCATCACTGAGAAGCAAGCTTACCAAACAGATTATGACTTAGTCTGTCATAAATGGCATTAAATTAGTGTGTGTGTGTGTGTGTGTGTGTGTGTATGTGCATGTGTGTGTATGTGCATGTGTGTGTTTCATTCTTCAATGTTCTGGATAATGTTGTGGAAAAGCAAAATACTTGATTTCTGAAATGACCTGTCCCGTGGCTCTCCAGTTTGCTGAGATCTTTATTCTATCCTAATTACTTCAGCTTCAATTTCCTACCTTGTCTTTTTTTGAAAACTTATGTGTTATTAACAGATGATTTTAGAAAGCAGGTCAATATCATAGGCATTTCAAAGTCTTTGTGGATTTCATTATACTCTCGTTAATTAGTATATACATAATCCCTATTTATTTCTTTGAAAACCCCTTTGGATATTATTAACATTTCTTTTCTTTTCATATTTTTTCCTGAGATTTCCTTTTTTTCTATGAGGCTGATCTAATGATTTTTATTTTACCACTTGAATTCCATTGATCTTTTCTTCTCCTGCTATCATTTTTCTTTACTTCTATATTTCAGCCCCGAATTAACATTTTTAAAATATATTAACCACTCTTACACTTAATTTACAGCATTCATAACTACTAGATATCTTCTTGGTTGCATATTTTTTCTTACATTTTTTTCCTTTAGCAAAAATTAACACATCCCAAATCTTCAAACTTTTTCATATTAACCAAGTATAAACACTGTTTAAATATTTTGTTACCAGAAAGTCTAAAACTGGATGAATTAGTCCAAAATTGAGAAAGAATGGTAAAAGGTAAAAAGGCATAATGTTATTGATAAATCTCTGTTAAGAATTAGTAAAGTTCAGGGAGAAAGGGTGTGTTACCAGCAGTTTCCCACCAGCTTGGTCCCATAGCCTTCTTAGCCCCCCCCCCTATTAGTTATAAAGCTGTGGCCAGTTACTACCCTTTCTTATTGGCCAGCTCTGTCTTAAATATTAACCCATAGTCATTAGTATGTATTTCTTTATGGTCTTATCTTACCGAGAATTCCAGACTAGTGTCCTCTCTTCCCAAGATCACATCTTGAGTCCACTAAATTTTCCAGAATCCTCCACCTCTCCTAATCCCACCTATCTTACTTTCCTATAGGCCAACAGTGCTTTATTCATTATCCAATAAGAGAAATATATTTACAGAATGACATTACCCATCAAGGATATGGTCTGTATTATTTCTTGTGATTGTTGTCTTCTGTTGAGTTGTTGAGGAAATATTGCAAAGTTAGAGTTAATTAAGAAATATCTAAAACATGCTATTGAAAGTGAGTGATAAAGTGGGTAGGAACTTCTCAAAGGAAAGTACTACATTTAAGCAGCTGAAAAATAGTGACATAGCAACAGGAGAACTGTCAAGATGACATTCACTACAAGATTTCCAACGTTATGTTTAAAAGTTTGGCATAGTTATTTTTAAATATGCCACATTTGTTTTGGAAGTCTTTTGTAAATGACATCATAAATAGCTCATCAGGTGCATTTTATACATTTGCAGACTCATAAGGCAAACACACAGACCAAAAAATTTAAATTTCATGGGTCACAAGGAGTTAAGGCTCTTGTTTTACTATTAAAGTAGTTTGTGAGCTAGACGTAGGGGCACAAGGATTGAATCCCAGCAGTCAGGGAGCAGAGGCATGTGGATCTTTCTGAGTTTCAGGCCAACTTGGTCTATAGAGTGAGTTCTAGGACTATAGAGTAAGTTCTAGGACAGCAAGGACTGTTACACAAAGAAACCCTGTCTCAAAAACAAATAATAACAATGAAACAGTTTGTGATATCTTTCTTTTTTTTTTTTTTTTTTTTTTTCTGCTGTTAGTGGTGGGGGTCTCCCTGTTCATTTCCATGTTCTTTGTCTACGTTTTTCTATTCTGGCTCACTTTGCTGATCTGAAACATCAATTGCTTAATTCCTAAGCTTGATGGTTGCACAATTCCTTTTCTTCTTTTTCTTTTCTTTCTTTCTTACTTTCTTTTCTTTTTTCTTTCTTTCTTTCTTTCTTTCTTTCTTTTTTTTTTTTTTTTTTGCTTTCTCAAGCAAAATACACAGACACTGCCTTTATAGTTATTGAAAGTCTTGTTATGTCTGACGTAAGTCTGGGATGAGAAATCTGAGATGGTAGGCTGAAAGATTGTCATTCAGTGAAACCAGAAATAAGTTGTTATATTTATCACATTAACACATATAAACAATAAAGCATAGAGTAGAATTATGTGCTTGAATCCAAATTATGGAGAAAATATTTCAACATGAGTGCTTGCTTGAGAAATGCACTAGTTCATTATAACTTAATGCAAAATATAAGGTACATCTTAATAAACTAGAAAACACAATGCCAAAGTTGTCAGGTATGTACACATGGCCAGTATATTTGTGTGGAACTACACAATAAGGACACAAGTTCCCCTCCTGTTGTTGTATAAGTATCAAGGGACACCCAACTTTGTAGAATGATTGCTTCATTATGTAAATCTTAAAATTTTGACTTGAAAAATGAGATACTTTGGGTTATGTATATAAAAAGACATGTTGTCATTTCCTTTCAACTGAAAACAAATTTTAAATATTCTAACAGCAAGAAAGTATAAGTGACCTTATATTCAGGATGATTTTGTGACAATACTTCAAAGTACCCTCACAAAAGACACCAAGAACGAACACAAGATCAATAATACATGATAGAATACTCTATTAGTTTCAAAGAACTTTATTAGGTAATAACAGGATTCTTGACTTATGGTGCAGACACAAGTTTGCAAAAATGACAATAAGGAAAGCTAGAGTTTCTTAAGAATAGGCTTGAAAACACATAGAACTATTGGTTTTATAAAGTGGGGAACAAAAGGGCGGTGACTCAGTAGGTAAAGACACTTGCTAGTAAAACATAAGGATGTGAGTTTGGGTATTCAGCATCTATGTAAATCCAGTGATGGCTGCATGCACCTCTAATTCCAACACTGGGTTATATTGGAGAGTATGATTTAGTTAGTTTCATATTGAACCTATATTTATATTGTAATATTTCTATTGTAGTATACTGTAATAAACACCATGATAAAAAACAAATTATAAAGGAAATAATTTTTTTTGACATGTCCCAGTCATAATCCATCATTGAAGGAAAAATAGGTCTGAACTCAAGCAGAAGAGTGACCTAGATACAGGAACTGCGGCATAGACTATAGAAAAACAGTGATTTTTGGACTGTTCCTCTGACTTACAACCCAGGACCACCTGTCAGTAGAGAAACCTCTCACAGTGGACAGTGACATCCCTTCAGTTATTAATGGAGAATAATTGATGTACAGGTCAATCTAATGAGACAATTTCAATCCTTCTAATATGATTCTAGCTTATGTCAACTTGGCAAAAATAGCACAATTAATTCTATAAACTTGACAAACACACCACTATTAACCCATAATTCCTTTTCTTGATTATTCCCAATATCTCATGTCAATATCATTAAAATCATAAACATTATAGTCCCACAATCATTTTTAAATCATAATTCTTTAAAAGTTTTATATCACTTTAATAATTCAAAGTCTTTTAGTTGTGGGGTCCGGTAAAAGACAAAATAAGTTAAAGTACTTTACTTACTCCAAAAGAGAAGAACCAAGCCACATTTACAACTGAATCACGATGAAATCAAAATTTAACAGTTTAAGTACCTCAGTATCCCATGATTTGACATAACTCATGACCTTTGGGTTCTAAAGGGCTTGGGCAATCATTCCTCTTTTTCTATGCTATCTTTGATATGTATATCCTCTTTACAGACCAACTTTAATCCACAAGGTCTGGTATTGATGTTGGTTAGTTTGTCCATGATATTGGTTTCTGTAATATGCCACAGTCTTCAGTACAAGTGAGGCACCTCCTTCTCTATTGTCTGGCCTCTCACAGTGCCAAGCTTCAGATAGTCTTTATGAGCCCTTCAATCTTGCTGTTTCATGACACCAAAGCTATCACCATTTAGGAATATTTTACAGAATACCAAGTTCTGTTGCCAGCTTGAAATGCAGCTTTGGCCCTCTCTGATTCACAGTTTAATGGTGCTGACCCCGAGGAATCATTTCCCAGATAATTATGTCAATGATGATCTCTTCTTAATCATAGCTGGTTTCTCAAAGATATCCCCAAACCAATTGTATCAATAAAATAAATATTTCATTTCAGTAGTTCTAATTTCTCATTATTTAGAGCCGATTTGTGTAACACAAGTTCTAATAGGTCTTACTAGTAAAAGCCTGGAGTCAGATATTAGGAGGTGAAAGTTGAAATATCAGAGAAGCAGCGAAGCCAGGCATTATGAACTCTCATAAAGATCAGATAAGTAGAGCAGACAACTCTATGAAATCCCCAGGCTGAAAAAAGAGTGAGTTCCTGTCACCTCCTGCCTATATATATATATATATATATATATATATATGCCTCTCTCAGCCATCTTACTTCCTGTCTATCTGTACAGACCTCCAGAAATCTATAGTTCTTAGTGGCTGGCTCTACCCTCTGATCTTTGGGTAAGCTTTATTTGTATAAACAAGACAGTACCACATTTCTCTTTTTTTGTCTAATATAAAAAAGGTTATAACTAATATAAGAAAAAGTATATACAATAAGTACAATAACTATATACAATATATACAGGAAATAAATACATCAGTAATGTCTAATCCATTGACAAATTCAGGAGACCAAGAAAAGAAATTCCTTAACAGAGGGAACCATTATAGGTTTAAAGAGAAAGTTGGCACTATGGAAATGTTCAGGGAGCCAAAAATATAACCCCAAATAAGAATATAAGCAATAGTGAAGAGACTACCTTAAATGCCCTTCCCCTCTATTGAGATTGATGACTATCTTAAATGCCATTACAGAGCCTCCAAGCAGTAGCTGATGGAAGCAGAAGAAGAGATCCACAGCTAAGCACTGAGACAAACTCCTGATATCCAGTTGTAGAGAGGGAAGAGGGATAAGCAAAGGGATCAAGACCATGCCAGGGAAACTCACAGAAACAGCTGACCCAAGCAAGTGGGAGCTCAGGGACCCCATTCTGATAGATGGAAACCAGCAAAGGACCAAACCAGGCCCCCTGAATAGGTATCAATGGTGTGGTGTACATATTTTAATTTTCCAAATTAAAAAAAAAATGGAACAAATCCATCTGCCAGAATTTATTCCTTTGAGTACCCTTTGTGTGACTTCCTGATGGTTGTGGATTTTGGTTGTACAAAGAACAATTAGGACATTTCCTTAGAATTCCCTTGGCATGTTGAAGGAAAAATCTTTTTTTTTTTTCTTTCAAACCTTTGCTATTGACATGATGTTTTTATGAATTTCTAAAGCCTCCAACTTATTTCCTACCAACAGTTGATCAATTTCATCATGACTTTGTGCTAGATGGCCTGGCAGATCTGTATGGGAATAGGGTGTGTGTGTGTATGTATGTATGTGTGTGTGTGTTTGTGTTTGTGTGTGTGTGTGTGTGTGTCTGTGTATTTTTTATTCTTGATTACTTCTTGTAACTGAATAAATAACAAAGTCAACTCTATCCTTGAAGGCTTTCTTTGGGCCCTGTATAACTTCAGTAAATGACTTAATTTATTTTCTACTTCTTCAATTCTGTTCCAAGCATTAAAAACTGACATGTAGCATAAATACAGTGTGTGGTCACCATGTATTGATTGTTTTTGTATATCAGCATAATCTCCCTCTCCAAGAAGTTGGTCTTGGGAGATTTCCACACCTTTAGCCTTGCTCCATTCTTCAATGGCCTTGGCCTTATCTTTCCACCAGGTCTTCCATTGTAATTGAAGACAAGTCTCTAGAACTTCTTAAACCAAGTTTCTCCAGTCTCTAGGGATAATTCTTTTAGAAGCTGACCACACATTTACCATCTGCTTCACAAAAAGTGAATATATGCCATACAAGACTATCAATTCCTTGAAGGAGGCCTCTTAAGTCTTTCATAGCCTTGGGGATATCTATCATTTGGAAGTTCTAGTTAGGTGACTGGATAAATTAAAGTTGGTTGTTTGAAATCCTTAGGCTCTTTCTCTCTAACCTTATAAGGCAATGCTGAAATTGGTTCTCTAAACCTACTCAGGTTTGGGGGTGGGGAAAGAAAGAAAAGAAAACCTACCTGAGTTATGCAGCTCTGATCTGTCCTGGTGGCTCTGAAGTTTAGACAAGAGACTTTTTTTTTTTTTTTTTTTTTGGCGAATTCCTGACTTTAAGTAGGGCAACAACTATATTCCTCTCTCCACACAGTCATCTCACTTTCTCTATGTACAGATCTCCAGACATCTATGGTTAGTTAGTGGCTAGCTCTGCCCTCTGATCTTCAGGCAAGTTAGAGTACAAACAGGACGTCATCACATATTTGTGCTTCAGCTGACCAGAAAAAACTAATGTGCAGTTTGGTATTTCACATGTACAGTCTGTTAGTCTTTGTTTTCCTTTGAAAGTCCACATGTCAAGCCTCTTTCATCTTCTTTACTATCAGCATTGCTGTCTTCCAAGCTTCCAGAAAACAACCAAGTAAGCTACTTATTGTGAGCCTACTCAGTGAGTTTCATTTCACAAATATCCAAATACTTTCATAGTATTCCCAAAGATAACATAAACATAGCAACTTCTGTCATAATATTCTATTCTACCCTTTCAGTTTCTATCCAAGTTTGATTCTCCATTGCTGTGATAAAATGCTAACATAAAACAACTTGGTGAGGAATGTTTGGAATGTCTCTTAGACAACAGCTATCATCCTCCCTATTGCTCCCCCAATGACTCATCACACAGTGGTTTCCTTTTTAGTTTACCATTTTCCACAATTAGTCCAGGTTATGTACTTACTCCCAAACATTTGGAGTGATTTGGAGCCTCAAAATGAGACAGACTTTCTGTCTTTATGACTAGCCTACTATTGACCATTCTCAAAAATAGTTGCAAGCCATTTGTGTGTCTATCTTTGTTTCTGCCTTCCTTCCTTCCTTCCTTCCTTTCTTCCTTTCTTTTCTTTTCTTTTTTTTTTAAACTGTCCATTCAATTCATTTGCAATTTATTAATTGGGTATATTATTTCCCTGGTATTCACTTCCTAAAATTTCCTAAATTCCAGCTATTAACCACTTTTCCGATATGTAGTGAATAAATATTTTCTCCTTTTCTCTGGATTCTCTGAATTCTCAGAAATTTGTTTCCTCCATTGAACAGAAAATTTTTATATTCATTTTTCATGTATGTCCATCTATTGACATGTGGGGTGATTTTCTACAAAAACAAACAAATAAACAAAAAGCAACAACAACAACAAAACCAAAACAAAACATCTTGCCTATACCAATATATTGAAAAGCATCCCTTAGTTTTCATCTGGAAGTTTAAGTTTTTCAACTTTTTAAATGAAAATTTCAGTCCTCTTTGAATTGACTCTTATACAAGGCAAAAGAAATGAGTCTAAATTTAATCTTCTGCAGGTAAAAATTAGGTTTTGCCAGCAGCACATTTTTTCTTTTCCAAAATATGTTCTTGATTATGTTTAAATAGGCATCACTTTGCCGTTTTTGTCATTAAGCTCTATAGTATAATTTGGATGAATTATTATAATTCGTCCTGCATTGTTCTTTTTCCTTAGTATCGCTTTAGCTATTTGCATTTATGCTGCATGTGATTTCTTCTATTGTCTTTTTCATATAATCTGTGAAATATGACATCAGATTTTTATAGATATTACATTACATATAAATTTAGTTTGGGTAGCATGGTTATTTTCACAATATTGCTTCTGCAAATATAAGAACTTTGAATGTCTTTCTGTTTTCTAATACATGGTTTTCTAAATGTCAAAAAGGAATAATTTCCATCTGTGAGCTTTAATAAGTTTTGCTAAGTAAAATAGATATTTATAAATTTTGTAATATTTTCTTCAAGAAAGGAATAACTACTGGCTCATTATTTCTTTTTTCTGTATTTTTTGTGGTTTAGCATAAACTAGGAATGACTAAAAACAGTACAGCTGAATTGAACCTAATTACTTAATTGTTTAATAATTATTTATTATTCTTAATCTTTGTAGCACTACCCTTTTAAAGGTATTTTCTTAATGCTTTATTCTTTTTGTCTTATATTCTTTAGCTATCATACGTGTGATTCATTTATACAATTTAATTTCTGGTAATTAAATTCAGCAATATTAATTCCATATGCTTGTTAAATTATACTTGCCAAGCCATTTTCAGTACTGACATTTTAGATCATTTCTCCTGTAGTTGTATCTGTAACTGAATTTTCTTACATTTAATTTCATATTTAGTTTGTTCTGATAAAACCTTCCAGTTAACCTCTGTATTTGCTCAACTGGTTAGTAACTCATTCAAATTACTTTTTATTCAAAACACTTTACCTCCTATCTATTTGACTTGTTCCTTTGGGTCATAATACATTATTATGTACTTCAGTGTACTTCTTGAAATATTACTATTTGGTCTATTACTATTATAACTGATGGTAGGTATTATATTGTAAACTTGTCATAGAATTTCTCTCACCTCATTACTCTTTGTCCAGGCCATCAGAATTATTATAATTTATCTATTTCAACCATCTGCTGGAGGCTAGACCCAGTAATGACTATGTCCCAGAGTGGAGGCATGGAGTTGGTGAAGGAGTAAGTGAGCCAGCTGATGATAGTGGTGAGACTAATGCTGCATCACTATCAGTCAAAATATTTTCTTATTCATACAGACTTCAGTAAGCAGGGACAGATTTATGTTAATGTTATTTCAAAACATAGATCATAAAATTTTTGTTTTCAAACATGTGTTTAACTTTCTCTCCTGAATTTCTGGGGTCATACATTTAATCATCATTGATAAACTATGACAAAATAGAGTTATCTTTTACAATCATTTTTCCTTAAGTCATCATTGATAAACAGAACCATCTTTTAGAATCAATTTTACTCATCAACACCATAACCCAATTTACAATAATCTAAAAGCAAATGAAATCTCTTCTTGGACTGGTAGCTATTGCATGTTCCAAGAAAAGTAACTTTTAATGGTTGGAGAGCCCAAGAAATATTCTCAGGTCAAAACTGCTGCACATATTTTTCAATTTATGGCATAATACAATGTTAAGATTTTATGCTGGAGAGGATGTGGAGAAAGGTACGCTCCTCCATTGCTGATGGGAGTGCAAACTTCTATAGCCACTTTCAAAAAGAGTATGGCCCTTCCTCCAGAAAATGTGTACTAGTCTACTTCAAGATCCAGCTATTTCACTCTTATGCATATACCCAAAAGATGCACATTCATACAACAAGGACATCTGTTAAACTATGTTCATAGCAGTGTTATTTGTAACATCCAGAGAACCTGAACGTAAACTAGTTGTTCTTCAACTGAAGAATGGATGAAAAAAATGTGGTACATTGACACAATGGAGTACTACTCTGAGGGGGAAAATACATCCTAAGTAAGGTTACCCAGTCACAGAGGGACAAACATGGTATATATTCACTGATATATGGATTTTAGACATAGTGCAAATGATTATCAGACTATAATCCATGCCTCCAGAGAAGCTAGGAAACAAAGAGGACTGTAAGAAGACATACATGGTCCCATAGTGAAGGGGAAAGGGACAAGAGCTCCTGAACAAATTGGAATTGTGTGGGGGGGAGGGAGTGGAAGGAAGTAGAAGAAAAAAGTAGATGAGAGGGGAGGAGAAAATGAGGGAGCAGGAAGATTGAGTCTGGGGATGAATAGACAACAAGAAAGGAGACACCTTAATACAGGGAGCAATTATAGTTTTGAAAAGAAATCTGGCACTAGGAAATTGTCCAGAAATCCACAATAATGACTCCAACTAAGAATCTAAGCAATAGTAGAGAAGCTACCTTAAATACCATCCTAGAGACTTCATCCAGTAGCTGATAGAAAAAGAAGTAGACACCCACAGCTAAGCACTGAGTCGAACTCCTGGAATCCAGTTGTAGAAAGGAGGAATGATGAACAAAGAGGTCAAGGCCATGCTGGGGAAACCCACAAAATCAGCGGACCTGGTCAAATGGAAACTCATGGACACCAGTCTGATAGATGGGGAACCAGCACAGGACCAAAGCAGGCCCCCTGAACATGGGTGTCAATTACAAGCACTGGTCAGTTTATGGGCCCTCTGGCAGTGGAAACAGGATGTATCTCTAGTCCATGAATGGACTTCTTAGCCTAGATACAAGGGGTAGGGCCTAGGCCCTACACCAAATAACTTGACAGATTTTGATGATCCCTCTTGGAAGGCCTCACCCTCCCTGGGGAGTGGATGGGTAATGGGATGGGGAATCAGTGGGGGCATGAAAGAATGGCAGGGAGAAGGAACTGGGATTAATATGTAAAATAAGATTGTTTATAATTTAAATAAAATTTATTATTAAAAAAGAATTTGTATGTCTAGTTCTGGCATTCTTTATCTCCTTGGTTATATGATAATGCAGTGGACCTGCATGAGCTAAAGAGCTAAATCTTTTAAGAAAGGGAGGCCCTGACACCTCTTTTTTTTTTTTAATCACTTCTTATACCATTTTTTTAACCCATCAATATAAGTACCTGTGTAAGGCAAAGATGACTTCAGCTAATCTAACTTTGTTGCAATATATGCCACAAAATCCCCCAGCATGTAGTAGGAAGAGGCTTGTAATCTGGTCTGTGGCCATCTCTTCTAGCTCATCAAATCTTGTTGACCTTTTAACATTTACTTTGTTTTGATTATCTTGTTCCCGAGTAATTAGAAAGGCACATGTTTCAAGAATATCTCAGTACCTCACAAGGAGATCTTTGACTTCTTTACATGCATCATTACCTCTAAGACATAAGGAAGATTTTAAAATAGATAAGTATATTTCCATACAAATAGGAGTAGTATTATCAGTTTTCTATGTAGAAGCTTAGAGGCTTAGATGGAGAAGTCATAAATTATTCCATAATTGATTAAAAAGAAATTTTCCATCAACCCATTATACACACTTTATACAAATATTCCAAGTTCCCCAAGTATGCAACCTGAGTATATTAAAACCAAAAGTAAACAACTTTGAGATACCATTTTACTCCTGGCAGAATGGCTACAATTAGAAACACCAATGATAACTCATGTTGGAGAAATGGGAACACTCCTCCACTGCTGGTGGGAGTACAAACTCATACAGCCATTTTGGGGATTAGTATGGCAGTTCCTCAGGACAATGGGAATTAGTTTACCACAGGACCCTCTTAGGAATATACCCAAATGATCCAAATCCATGCAACAAAAACATCTGTTCACCTAAGTTCATAGCAGCACTATTTGTAATAGCAAGAACCTGGAAGCAACCTAGAAGCTCCTCAATTGAAGAATGGACAATGAAGATGTGGCACATCTACACAATGGAATATGACCCTGCAGAAAAAAATAATGGTATCTTGAAATTCGCAGGCAAGTGGATGGCACTTAAAGAAACCATCCTGAATGAAGTAACCCAGTCACAAAAAGAGAAACATAGTATGTACTCACTCATATATGGATTTTAGACCTAGATCAAAGAATCACCAGCCTATAATTCACACCACCATAGGAACTAGGATACAAGGTGTATTCTAAGAGATTCATATAAAGTCCCTCACAGAACCAGGAAGGGACAAGTCCCCCGGAGCTCAGGGGAAACGGGGGGGGGCAGCAAAAGGAGAGAGAATTAGGAGAAAATGAGGGGGGGAGGAAAGGAAAGCATGTGTGCCCAGGAAGATTGAGCCTGGTTAGGAATAGAAGACAGACAGAGAGAGAGAGAGAGAGAGAGAGAGAGAGAGAGAGAGAGAGAGAGAGAGAGAACATAAAAGAGGGAGCAAATATTTGTTTGAAGATAAAATTGAACACAAAGAAAAGCCTAGAGAACTACAAGACTGCTGCCAACTAACAATTTGAGCTTCCATGGAAAGGTTACCATAAATGCCCTTCTAGGATAGTGAGATCTACTACTAACTTTTCCATGGAGCCCTCAACTAATGCTTGTTGGAAACAGGATCAAACACCCATACATAAACAAGGAGTAGAAGTAGAACCCAGATTCAGATGGAGAGGACAAGACCAGGCGGCAGAAACACATAGAGACAGCTTACCAAACAAGGAGAAGCTAAGGGGCCAACAGACTGATAGCTGGGAAGCTAACATGGGACTGACTCATGCCCCCCTGAATATGGGTCTCAGCCAGAAGGACTGAGCAGTCTAAGAGACCTCAGACAGTGGAGCCAGGATGTATTCCTGGTGCACAGAAGGACCTTGCGAACACATCCCCCATGGAGGGATAACTGCCTTAACCTAGAGACAGGAGAGAAGCCCTAGTCCCTACTTCACATGACCTGTCAGATCTGCATGACCCCAACTAGATGGCATTCCCCTACATATGGAATTGGGGTGGTGCGATGGGAGGGGAGGGTGGTTAGGGTGCATGTGAGAGATGTGAGAGGGAAGAGAGGGTACAAGGAAGGGAGGGAGGGAGGGAGATGGAACTGGGATTGACATGTAAAATAATGAATTTAATAAATAAAAAATGCTTTGACTCCAAAATTTAAGTTAAAGGACAAGTTACTGGGGAAAAGGATTTCTATTTTTGTTTCCACAGAAAATGAAAAGCTGTGGATTCCTTCCAGACTAATGTGGTTTGATCAAGCCAGACCACCTGAAACACAGTACCCGGTGATCCTACATTCAAAACAGCTGGACAAAGCAGCCTTACAGACTATAGCCATGATTTCTGCATCTTCTTAGAATCCCCTATGGCAGCGCCCCTTAACAGCAGGAAGTATTTTGGAAAGAACAATGCCCAAATTCCCAAATATTGTTTTCATTTAAATGGACTTGGTTACATAAAATAAATAAATAAATAAATAAATAAATAAATAAATAAATAAACAAAAACAAACAAAGAAAACCCCAAAATTAACACAGTAGCCATCATGTGGCTCAACCTTGTTGGAATTTTGTCAAGCAACTATACTGGCTTCATGACTTTTGTTGTTTCCTTCATATATGGCTGAGGCAACAATCTATTACATTTAACTTAAAAATACTTGGAATGTTTATTGAGCTTCATTCAAGTGCATAATCTAAAATCGATTTTAAAAAGAAATGTGATTATGGCAGTAGCCTAAGAAAACGTCTATATCATTTAATTTACAATATCCAAAAAGGTATTTTTAATACATTGATTTGATAATTACATATTGATATACTTGAAATAAGGTTTTGGTTTATCTTAATATTTTGCAATATATTTAGGTCTAGTACAGATATTAAAATTTTGTTTTGTATGATTTGAATTTTACTAAATAATGCTTCATACTAAAAAAGAAATAAAAAACCTTTGAAATCATAAGGGTCCCACTTCATAAATTTTGACAAATGTTTTAACTTTGTGTAATCACCATTAAAATCAAAGTGAAGGCTTATAATCATCCCAACAATATTTTAAAATTGATTCTTAATTTATAAATCTTTTTATTCTGATGCTTGTAAGTTTCATATTTTATTAGACTAGTTTTCTTATTAAGCACTCCTACATATACATCATATATACAGGAAATTATATACTAGTAAGTTTTTCAATCAATATGACGAGATCAGTGCCAAGTTATATATTTCAAAGGCATGACCGTGGCATTGAATCACTCAACTTGGTTTTATTGTCAGCATCTCTACCATCTTCAAAAAGTCTCTTCAAACTATAAATTCATCAGTGATTAAGTCTCTGACTCAACTAGAAGTTCTCTTATGTAATTTCCTCCAGAAAATCCCTCATTGGGAAAATCCAAAGTAATATGCTACTAACCCCCAGATATATCAGTCCAAACATCTTAAAAATCAACATTAATTGTCCCAAGGTTAAACTTATAACCCTTAAGATGCTTTTTATGAAGTATCTGATCTAGAACCTGTAAGCCTATAAGCTTAGTTTATAGGATTGGACTTGAACAGAGACCCAGCGCAACTTCAGCTCTACCTATCTTGACATGGAGACCACCTCAACTACCCAATCTCTAGGGCTAAATATGGAAAGGGACATGGTAACTCTTTGACTCCATCAGCTCAATGCACCCTTATACCCTCCAGTTTACTATCCCAGGTCAACAAACTGGCCCAGGAGTCTATAATCAAAATAAAATAAAATACAAGAACTTGAGACAATATAACACATTCTGTATTTGCCAGTGTCAGAGTAATGATCCCAGACACAAATAACATGAATGAAATTTGAGGCACAGAATTAAATAGAAAAATTATAAATGTTCCTGGGAACAAAGAATCTATGAAGACATACATGAATAAACTTATGGATTAAATTGAGAATGTCAGGAACCAACTACTGATTATGTCCAACAAGCACAAGAAGCTGATTGAAATACTGAGGACCATCACTATGAAAATTGAATTCAATAACAAGATAGAAATACTGGGGGTGGGGGTCCAAAATCAAATCAAACTGCTTTAAACAGTCAATAAATCTAATAAAGTCTCAGTGGAAAGTTTTACTATCAGAATGGTTCTTGAAGAACATAGAATATCAAGGTTTAAAAGCAAGGTCATGCAATAACTATAACCAAAGAACGATACGATAAAAATAACAACTTCAATACGCAAAACCTTTGGGAGTTCACAGGAATGCCAAACTTATGAATTCTGACCACGAAAGAAGACGGGGAATTTTAAACCAAAGTCACAGAAAATATTGCCAATAAACTTACAGTAGAAAATTTCAAGTATTCAAAGAAAGGGGTGTCCCATCTAGATCAAGAAGCATATAGAATTCCAAACAACAGAACTATAAAATAACCACTCCAAATATATATATATATATATATATATATATATATATATATATATATATATATATATATCAAAATAAAATATACAGAGTATATAAAAGGTATTAAAATTTTGAAAAATGGAGGTCATGTCAGATATAAATGCAGGATGGTCAGAAAAACAGATGATTTCTCAGTGAAAATTTAAAATCTTGGAGAATTTACAGCAACACTCTTCGAGGTCCAAAAGACTACAAATGCCAAACTAGGCTACTTTACCCAACAGTTACAGCAATTATTTTCATCTCTTAGGATAACCACAAACAGGCTAAAAATTACTAACACTAAACCATCCCTGAAGCGATTATTGGAAGTAATATTTCATCATGAAGAAGTGGATAGTCATCTTTATTGTAGTATAATGGAAACTATGTGAGGCTAAGATAGTTGTTATATAAAGTGGTGCTAAGAATCAAATACTCCAAAGTTAACAAATTGACAAGACTCAATATGCATTCCCAATAATAATTCTGAATATTAATAACATCAAATACTCTAATCAAGAAATAAAGGCTAGGTGCCTGAAATCAGAAATAGGATCTGTCTTATTGTTGTCTCAAAGAAACACTTCTCACATTCAAATACACACTATATTAAAGTAAAAATATAAACAAACAAAAAACTCAAAGGACATGAAATTGGGGTGTAAATAATTGGTTATATTCTATTATTTGATGAAATAGATTTAAAACCTGAATTAATCAGAATATTCAAAGAAACAGATTCCATTTTCATAAAGGGATAAAGGGAAAATTCCACCAAAACAAACAAACAAATCAAAACTTTATACTTCCAAATATTCATGCTTCAAATTGGACTACAAATTTTCATAAAACAAATACTCCTAGGCATTATGCCACAGGTTAGCACTGACAAAGTAATAGTGACTTAATACTTCCTTTGCTCCAAAGTGTAGATCATTCATAAAAATAAATAAACATCATAGACTTAGTGAACTTAGCATATACACAGTATATTCCACATAAATACTCCATGGTTCACATCCATGGAAGTTTTCTTTCTTTCTTTCTTTCTTTTTTCTTTCTTTCTTTCTTTTTTTTTTTTTTTTTTTGAATGTTTTGTTTTTAAGCCAATATATTGGGAAGAAAATCTATCAAATTTAAGGAAATCAACAGCAAAAGAAGTTCCAGAATAAACACAGAATCTTGGAGTAGAAACATAATCAGTATTAGATGATTAATTTGACATTAAATAAATCAAGATGTAAAATTGTAAGTCCTGTAATTGAATGACAATTAAAATACAACATACATAAAACACTGGGACAATGAGAAAAGCCTTGCAAAAAAAATATGTATTTAAAAAATGTAAAAGTATGTGACTAAATAACTTAATGATACAGTTCAGGCACTTGAAACATAAATAAAAACAAAACTTAAACATAGAAAATGGGAAGGAATACTCAAACCATGCAAAAAAAGAATGAGATAAGGAAATGAAAAAAGAATATGAGAAGGTCATTCTTTGAAAAGTTACACAATGTTCAAAAGAGACAATAATCAATCATAAAATTATAGATAACAGGGACATTACAACATATATTAAAAAATTTAGAAAATTTTAAATTAATAACTTAACATAGTATATTCCACTGAATTGTGAAATATAAAAAGAAATGAATGAACTAGATACATTGAGGGTAATTGAAAAAGTGAATGAATGTACATTGTTGAAATGAGCACAGCCAAGTCTGGAACACTGGTGCCTCCAACCAATTGGAATGCCAAAGACTTAAACAGGTTCCTGATATGGGTTTTTAACTTGGATTTCCTCAATTATGGACTGTTACTAATAAGATGAAATAAACCCTCTCCTTCCCAGGTTGTTTTTTATCACAGTGTTCATCACAGTTATAGAGAACAGATGGAAGGAGGATTTGCTGTCTTGCTGAGGTATTACTGTGATAAACTTGACCAGTCATGTGTGTGGAAGTATTTTGAACTTTGGAAAAAAACAAAACAAAACAAAACAAAAGAACCAGAAATTGAGTGTTTGGTGTTTGAATCTTAATGAAACCTTGAAAGATAAGAATGCTGAGAGTAATGAAAATAATGGGGGCCTGCTTTAAGGTTCCAGAGAGACAAAAAGACTACCAGGGTCATTCATGTCATGTACTTTCTTTGATTTAGTAAGACAATAGGTGATGGACAGCTAGAGATATAAATCAGGTATGATTAACAGGAAATAAACTTCAATGATGAGATATTTTGGGGAAGTATTTTCTCTGAGTCAGCCCATAGAAGATGTGGTCTAGTAGTGTCATCAAGATGACAGCCAAATTTGAAATATGTAAGTATCCCATGTGGTACCAATTTTTAAGGCATGAAGGGGTATCACTGTCATCATCAATACATAGGGTGTGAAACCAACCTGCACATAAAACAAATCAGCGTATGTGGCAGATGAGAGAGTAGAATAAGTGGTACTTCAATTTTTGCTCCAGTTTTGTTTTGTCTTAGTGTAGACCAGAATGAAAGCATTGAAAATCAACTATGACACAGGCTGATGATATTCTTTATTGAAATTTCCACCACCAAACAAATTAGACCATCACTTTTAATCTTATGAACATTCTTAGGCAGAGGAGAGAATGCAGAGATATTCTTTGAAGAATATTCTTGTTCCCCTCTGAAACATCATGAGCTAGGCTCCTCTATTCATTTCTCTCAACATGCTTATCTGCCAAGCTCCCACAATAATAGCTCAATAAGCTTGATTTGAATTATTCTAATTCTTTTCTAGAACCCAAACTCTTCCATATTCCTCATATAAACCAATACCAAAGACATATGAGCCTGTATGGCAAGCTCATTCTTTCTCATGTAGTCTGATACACCAGCCATGAAATAGCACTCATCATATTTAAAGTGAACCCTCCCACCAGAATTGTGATTAAATAATCTTTCACAGATGTACCCAGATGTTTAATTGCCTAATGAATCCATCCTATCAAGTTGATAACCAAGGCCAGCCATTTTAACCATATTGTTTTAAAATTAATGAATAGATGCACAATAAATGACTTATTCCAAGTCATTCAGCAAAACCTGAATCAATGTAATTGAACTTTGAATTATGCTAAGAGAAAGGATTTGGGTATTTTTGGTTGGTATTTGTATTTTCTAATTTGTATTCCATATTTATTGGGAAATCATGACCCATAGAATCATCTAATGTTTTTAGCAACTCAAAACTTTGTTTCCACATTTTGGTAGTAATAAACTCTATGGTTGTGGTTCAGGCATAAGAGGAGGTGAAGAAAGTCAAAACAGTGTCATCACACTCAATCCTTTATCATTTCCAGTCTACCATTTTTCAGATTACAAATTTTCCATTCATCATGCTTTCATCAATCACAATTTCTTCGCTTTTTTCTTTTTTTACTTTATTCTTTATCATTTTTCATTTTTAATAGAAATGATGATAGTAATCACTCCTAAATGTGTTTCAAACTGAATACATTTATAGTTAATACATGAGATCTTTGATAATGAATACAAAGAACTTATTTTATTTATCCATTTGGCAAAAAAGCTGAGGTGCCTCAGGTCTAGTGAAACAAACACAATCACACAGGAAAAAGCAGAAGAAGTAAGAATGAGTGCTCTTCTCATGCCTACTGCACAGCTGGATTTCCCACATGTGTCAGTGTAAAGCAAGGCCTAAGCATTCAACTCAAATGACTGGAACAAAAGAAATATTTGGAGCATCCTTCAGTAGAAATGGGTTGAAGTAAAATAAATGACAAGATACCTCTATTCATTGAATAAAGTAAGCTAAAAAATCCAGAGCCGTATATCTTCAGGCAAACTTAAGTGTACTACTGGCTAAGGTCAACTGCAACCTCTCTCAATAGATTTTTAGTTAGACTGTAGGCAGAAATTTTCTGGAAAAATTCTTCATTTAGATTTTTAGCATTTTTTTATTGTATATAACAATAAATTTATTATGACATTTTCATACTCTTTAATCAAAGTAATGCCTAAATCATACTCTATTCTTCATTACCCACTCTGATTAACTTCTACCTTTATACTTCCATTTTCAATTTCATATATTATTTTAAAATCCATATTCTGCACAGTAGAAAACATATGTGATCTTTTTCTTTTTGACTTTGGCTTACTTAGCTTTCCATGATGATTTTCATCTTCATCTATTTTCCATAAATGACAGAAGTTTGTTCTTCTTGATGGCTGAATAAAAAGTCCAATATGTATATATAACCACTTTTCTCTCTCATTTCATATGCTGGATGCTTTTTTTAAAGGTGTTTTATTTTTATTTCATAGAATGTCCAATTTTTTTTCTCTCTAAAAGAATGTGAAGTGTTTGCAGAAATGTTCAGCACAAGATTCACAGTTAGGGCTCACAAGAATTTTTCAGCATAGTTTATTTCTACCAATACAGAAGACAATGTCTTGATAGTCCTCCAGGTCAAAATAATTTTCTGTGATTGGATATTAATAATAAAACCAGAAGTCCAGAACTCAATACTCAAACCTAAATTCAAACATATTGCTACGTATTGGCATATCTGTGAAAGGTCAACCATTTAAAAAATGCCTTGACAGTTCAAATATTGTCGAAAACAACACGAGAGATGCATCTTTGGCTTCATTGCTGCCTTCATCAACAACTCAGGATGTATTTTGCCAACATTTTTTCCAAATTCTAAATTGACAGCCCAACCAATTTATTTTCTCTTAAATTTATTTTCTCTTAAATAATTAACATTTATTTTATCTCATAGTACAAATAGTTTTACTGGCCCTTTGATTAGTTCTAATTTCTTGAGTTATAATAAATATTTATACTGTTGTTGGAGGAAGTTACACATCAAAGTTTCATCCAACTAATATCTATAGTCAGAATACTTACAGAAAATCCATTTCATTATCAATACTGCCTCCAAAAAATACAGTCTAAGAAAGTTTCTTGAATGATTTCTCACTTATAAATATGTATTAAATCTTATTGTTAATATTGTTTCACTTTCATTTTATCCAAATCTAGGCCATAAAGTTGGCTTATATTAGTAGTTATTCTCTTTTTTTTCCTTAGGCCTTCAACCATGACTTTGAACAGGTCTTCTGGCAACACATTACATAAAATAACAAATACTTTCTCCATTGCTCATTTAGTTGTTGCAGGGAAGAAGTAAAAAGTCTTTTAAGCAAGCATTTGTGCAGTAAACCAGGTACTTCAGCACAAGAGACACAGGGTCAGCTGTACCAAATCTTCAATTTAATAGCAGTATGAAATAGCCAACCAAAATTAAATGTAATATTAGCCATGAAATTTTGAGCAAGAGACCCAGGGAGAACTGGGTGCTTTAAGGGCCTATTAGAATAGTCTAATTAGACTAGAGAAAGAGAAAAGCTAACAAAGATGACATCAGAAAAGAATAGCATGATGAGCAGTGGAGAATTGAAAGAAGTATGTGTTTTCTATAGAAAAGTATGTCTCACAAACTTAAATCTTGTAAAAACCACATAGTCTTCTGTGTTCAGAACACAATTGCTCTTATGGCTCTGAGTGACATTTGATTTGAAAGTGAACTTTCTTGCTAAGCTGTAGTGAAGACAAAATGCTCTCCCTTAAAAGTTTTTAGATTACCACTGATACTCATGACCATGGCAACAGGACACTCTGGCCTCCATGCTACCCTGGTGCTCTGAACTCCATCAGGTGTCACAAAGTGCTTTGGGAGATACACATGTGCCTAAAATGCAAACTAAAGCCTTAGCATTGTCAGGGACATCTGGCTTTATCCCAGCAAAATTATGTGAATGGGTAGATATGTAAAATTAATAGTATTTGAATTTTCACAGTGATTATTATTTTCCTCAGAGACTCTGAAAAACAACACACCTGATAATTTGTACCCTCATATATATTTCATACACAAATTTCAACAGATGAAGAAATTTATAAGGTGATTAAAATATTTGACTCACACAGGAAGTTAGATGAGATTTTGCTTACAAACATAAATTTATATTCTGATATTATTCTTGTGTACATTCTATGTTTGGCATCTATAATAATACAGCATAGAAAACTGCAATGTTATATATGAGTATGTATTTATAGATAATATGTTTAAAGAAGTAAGTCTGTCTATTATAAATTCTGTGTACACTATCCTTTATTCTTAAAAACGTAAAAACTATTAAACATAGACTGAAAGTTTTCGAAGCAATACTTATATACTAATAAAGTTCATAAACATCAAACTAGAGACCAAACAGCATAGAATCTGATGTGTGTGTTTCTAAAAGGAACTACTCAGTACATAGTATGTTCTGTATGACAGTCAAGACCCCAGCAGCCTACTTAAAGAGTCATCCTTGAGGTTTGACTCACGTGCTATTCCTTTTGACCTTGACTTACCTTCCATTCATAATTTCTATTTATTGCTTCCTTAATTACCTGAGTATGTCCTTATGTTTCATAACCTTCATGCTTTTCTCTTTAGAGCTTTACATGATTTGCAAATATTATCTTTAATGACAACTCAGTGTGACATGAACAAAATAGGAAGGATAGATAGATAGTACAGTTAACAAAGTATTTTTCTCAGAACTATAATTCAAATACTTTGTGAAACAAGACAGTTAGAAATACTTCGATTTTAATATTTTCTTGGTAATCTTTTTCAGAAGGTGATTCTAGCCCTCAAATTGGCTATTGGATCAAATGAATATATTTTTAAATTTTAGCTTACATTTGATATTGAGATTCATACAAGGAACTGTTTTGATTGTGTAAGTTTAAATAGTAAGAAGAGAGGGTTGAGAAAGTATTGTTATTCATCCTTCAGAAAGACAACGTGGATAGAGCTCAGATACCAAAATCATGTACTGTTTGTAGCCCAGCACAATGCAAAGTCATTTTTTTTCATGGCATACACTAATGTAATAAAGGTAGATGTTAGAAAAACATGGATGACAGAAGCATCTCATCACTGTTCACCTTAACTTGTAAGGGATTCTGAAATATTAGCTGTGTTACTGTGTAACAAAGAGAAAGAGGCAGTTTTCGTTGTGAAGCAAATAAGATGAAGGCCTAACTTACTCTGTCTCCTTCCCTTCTTTTCCCTGCAATAAGATGGTGAATTCACCTCTGCATGTTTGTTAATAGGTGGTCCTCCAGATTATACTTGAATGTCTCCATGTTGGAACATAGTAGTTTCTACCTGCTTCCCCCTCCATCACTTCCCTGAAAGCTTTCCTGGCAGCAACAGAAATGTAGCATTTCACAGTGAAGTAAGATGACAATTTGAGGTTCACTATTTTTACTTTTTCTGTAATGACAATATTTTTGAGTCATATGTAACTATATTTTTACAAAGAATTCTTTGCCCTTTCTATCAAAGCATGTATTTACCCAAAGAGAATAAATTAGATTTTCAAGAAATTATGGAAATATAATGTAATATTTTCTTAGTTTTGTATACTCATCTAGCTATATCTATATAAGTATGTTTATATAATCAAATTAAGCTTTTGCAACATCAGACTGTCATGGAGCAAAAACTAAGTTTTTTCTTTCCAGTTGATACAAAGTCATGTCTAACAATATTGAACCAAATAATTGCTTCATTAGATGTAAATGCAAGTTTCTCAATTACCTCCTAGTTCAGAAAATCAGTTACACTCAACTATTCATAAGTAATATATGATAGTCTATAGCAGAAACAGAAGGATAAGTGATAAGTGCATGAAAAATATCTCAAGGCAAATCTGCAAATGCTGTACACAATAGAAAAGGGTGTTTATGAAATAGTAAATGGCCTAGTCTTAAATACTTTCTGAAATAAAATGTTCTTAGGTTCAGGATAGATCATTTTGTCTGCCACTACTAAATTTCCCATGACTGAGGAACCTGGTTTAACTGAGTGATTCTGTTTGCATCTCTTTTCAATGCCTGAACAACAGTATCACCAACAGAAGGTTTTCAAGTATTTTCCAATGATGCTTGCTGTGGAATAGTATTTTAAATTTTAATTCATTTTTCGAATACTATTTTCTAGATGTAAATATGAATGCTTTTATGTAGGTGTTTTCTCTTGACTGAAACTTTCCCTCCTAGGGAGAGGACTGAGGCGGACTAGGCAGCTGCAGCAATCTTTCAAAATGCAAAATGATCAAAAGACTCACAAAACTCTTCTTAAACTGATGGAAGCTGTAAACAATTGGTTTGTTGACCAATGACCTTCCTTCATTGAGCTGCCAGCAAAGTGCATAGAAAACTCCACTGACATATCTACCACTGGGAATTACTCTTGCTGAATGGCCTTGGCCATTCTCCTGTAAGTAACTGTTCACTGTTCACCAAGGCAAGCTTGGATAAACATGTTTGTTTTTATTGTTTTTATTGTTTTTTTGTTTTGTATGACAGTGCCTTATCTAGGCTGACAAGACATTGGTTCGTATCTCCCTGGAAAAATGCACAGAATAGATACATATGCATATCCTATTGATATATGACATTTCTATACAAGAACACCTTGGCAACATTCCGTAATGTTTCAGTATTAATTCACAAACTTTGCCATATACTGTAGTTGTCTGTGATTCCTGCCTCTTGAAATGTGGAGAATGGCTCATCAAACTTAAAAATTATTGGATTATGAATTAATTAATTAACAGAGATCCCTTCGAGACAACAAACCAATGAATGTAAAACAAGTGTTTTTCTTAGTAAAAACCATTCCTAATTGTTGACATATTAGTTTGGTATCTGATCTGCTACAGATGCTGTGTGAATAGTTACTCTACTGTCAGAGCAGTTATTAATAAGTTTGATAAGTGACTCCTACTCATTTATTGGAGTTTCTTCTTTTTTTCTAGAAACTTTCAGATGATGTCACCTTTCTTGAAAATAGTTTTCACCATCTTTTGTCAATGAACTTCTCATCTCCATGACTAGCAGCAGATAAGGATTAAGACTTCTGTCTTCCCATTTCTCAGATTACTGCCTTACCTTTTCTCTGTATAAAAGAATCCCCTACTGTTTTATACATTTCCTGTATGGAAATTTTTAATTTGCTTCAGTGAAGTACATAATCCACTGTACAGTGAAAACATTAACAATTGAAGAGATACCTTAATAGAGAGAGATCCACTATGGACTTAGGGTACCTCCTAAGAATCTACAGGAAGGTCACAACTAAGACTACTAGCAAGAGTAGAGATGACTCCTGAACTGACCTACACCTGTAATCAGACTGGTGAGTACCCCAACTATCATCATAGAGCCCTCATCCAGTAATTTATAGAACCAGACCCAGTGATCCAAAACCAAGAACAAGGATGAGCTCCAGGAATCAAGTCGAAGAAAGGGAGAAAAGAATGTATGAGCAAGAGAGGTCAACATCACAATGGGGAAATCTACAGAGGCAGCTGAACCAAGCTTGTGGAAAACTCAACTCTAGATCTATAACTAAGAAGACTTAAGGGGACTTAACTAGGCCCTCCTTATGTGGTAGACAATTGTGAAGCTTGAACTATCAGAGGGGCTCCTGGCAGTAGGACTATGATACAAACCTGGAACAATAGCTAGCTTGTTGGAGCCCATTCCCTATACGGGATGGCATACTCAGTCTAAATGCATGGAAGAGGAGCTTGGCTCTGCCCAAAACTGTTGTGACTTCTCACTTACCCATGAGTAGAAATGCACTGAGGGTGGGTCAGGGGGAAAGTGAGGGAAGTGGAAGAAAGAGAGGGGGTAGGTGAAAGTGAGAACTGTGGTTGGAATGTAAAATGAAATAATACAAATTAAAAAATATAAAAAATGAATCTCTTACTTATGCCAAAGTATTCCATAGTCTTTTATATATCATGAGGATCATATGGTATAAAATAAGTAACTTACATATATATGCATATTTATTTTGATTTGAATATCACATTGTTCATATATATATATATATATATATACATATATATAACTATTTTACAATTGTTCATAATAAGAACTATTATCTATTATTGAAATAATTACAGAGTGTATTTTCAATAAATGAGGCTCACTCATTACTTATTCATCATTATTTATTTATAACACTAAAAGGAATATAGTGTTAAGAAATACCTTATACTTTAGTAACTTTTCCCCTTATTCCTTATTTTTTTCTTTCTTTTCTTCCTTTTCCCTTCCTATCTTGCTCTCACTCTCATTTTAATTATTTTTGCTGTTTTATTTAAAATTTTTATTAGTTTTGCATACCAACCACAGTAAACCCTCCCTCTCTTCCTTTCTCTCTTCCTGTACTTCCTTCCAACCCACTAACTATGCACTCTTCAGAAAGTGCAAGGCCTTCCATGGAGAGTCAATAATGCCTATCACATTAAATTAGGGTACGAACAAGCCCCTCTAGCCCTGAATGAAGGTTGAGCAAAGCATCCAGTCATAGGGAATGAGTTCCAAAATGCCAGCTCACGCACCAGATATAGATCCTTGTCCCACTGCCAGGCTCCCCTCAAACAGATCAAGCTACACATGGGTAATCCACATCCAGAAGGCACAGTTCTATCCCCCATGCATTCTTCCCAGCTGTCATCCTAGAGTCTATGATCTCCACTAGCTTGGGTTAACTGTCTCTGTATGTTTCTTAGTCATGATCATGAGCGCCCATCGCTCATATAATCCCTCCTCTTTCTCTTTGACTGGATTCCTAGAGTTCTGCCTGGTGCTTGGCTGTGAATCTCTGCAACTGCTTCCATTAGTTACCACATGAAAATTCTATGATGACAATTAGGGTAGTAACTAATTTGAACACAGGGGAAAGCCAGTTAAGGCATCCTCTCCACTACTGTTAGGAGTCATGGTTGGGTTCATCCTTGTAGATTCCTGGAAATTTGCCTAATACCGAGTTTCTCCTTAACCCCATAAAGGCTACCTCTGTCAAAATACTCCCTTCTTTACACTTGGACTCAGTCCCTCCCCCAACTTAGCCATATTGATGTCTCATGGTCTAATTCCCCATCTTCTCCCCTCTACTGCCCCACCCACCCTCAGATCCCCTCAGATCTATCTGTGTCCCTCTTTAGGGTACTCCTTGTTACTTAACTTCTCTGGACTTGTGGATTATAATCTGGTTATCCTTTGCTTTACATGTGGTATTCATTGATGAGTGATTAAATACTGTGTCTTTCTGGGTCTGTATTACCTCACTCTACTTTTTATGGAAAGAAAAACATCTCTAACTTTTTGCATGCCAATTCTCACAACTTGTTTGTTCATATATATACAGATATATTAACAAATATGAAATATATTGAGTTTATTAAAAAAGTTATTGCTAACAGTGATTACAATATGACGGTAAGATTACAAGAATCATCATTTGTATGTTAGTATTTATTATGTTTTCTATGAGAATAAATTTTATGGTAGAACAAAAAAATCAAAACAGTATTAGTGGAAAGTGTGAACACATGATAGTGATAGCTTGAACCACCCAATTGGTTGAAATCAATTTTACCTCATTCACAGTTACATCTACAAAATGCAAATGCACCTGAACAATGACATTATAGAGATAAAGACATTAAAACAACTCATTTGATATAATTGGGGTCTACAAATTTCTCCTTGGAAACAATTTCATTTCTCTTTAAAAACTTAAACACAAACTTTTCTGGCAGATTTAGAGGAATAGCCCAGGCAGTAGCACAGAAAATTGTATAGATCCAACACAATCCCACCTCAAATATAGAGTATCTCACCCTAAATGCCCATTTGAGCCTGTCAGATACAAACTGTTATTACTATCATTAGCCAAAAAGTAAATCCCTGATAGATGGGCATGCCAAAGGGTGTCCCTTCAGTCATTTTTGGCTCATTCCTGTCATTAATCTCAGGAAAGATTTTCTGTATTCTTGCAGTCTCACTGAAATGCTGTGAGCCAGGGCTCTGGTACTGACATTGTACTAAGATCAGAAAATCAAAGATTCCATCACTACCTTTGGCATATAACTGAAACAACTGGTACTGTGTTGCAAATTTCTTATTCTGAGATGAGTACATACACAGGCAGAAAACAGCTGAAACCTTTTTTGCTTGATTGTAGAAAAAGTCTTGGGTAACAGATACTATACAAAACAATCTTCTTTAATAATTGATATTTTTAAATTCAAAATACAAATTTGAGATAAAAAGCTATAATCTTTCTACACAAAGCACATAACAGGAGCATTGCCTTGCTATGAGAGTGTAAGAAATCAGACTATTTTTAACATTCTCATACAACATAAAGATATGCATAAAATGTCTATAGGAAACTACCATTTTAATAAAAATAAAAGGAGAAGAAGGAGGAGGAGGAGGAGAAGTAGTAGTAGTAGTAGTAGTTTTCTAATAAGGTTAGGTCTCAACAACCTTAAACAAACAAACAAATAAAATAACAAAAAGAAACAAATAAAAAAAATGAGATTGGTTGTCCTTCAGTAGATTTCCTCATTTCTTATTTAGGAAAAACAATTTAAAAGCAAATAACATAGACAAAAAATATCATATTTAGTACAACAACTCCTAGGATATCCCATTGGATATCTATCTTAGTGTTCACCCCTTTGTGAAATTCTCTTCCAATGACAATAAGATGCATGTACTGCTTTGCCTGTACAGTACTACTTACCATATTATTTGGTCAAGTGTTATTCTAAGTGTTGTTGAATGTATTTGAAGGATGGCCTGATATCTAAACTCAGTTAGATTTTAGTGACAAGAGTACCTTGGAAAAAAATCACAAGAGTCTCATCCAGTTGTGTGAAGGTTAAAGACAAAACTGTGTGTTTTCTCAAAGAAGAAACTCCATCAAATCTGAAATTTAGCTATGTCTTCAGTGTCCAGCTTCCCCACTAACCTTGTACATTTCAAATTGGTCAACTCCTGCAATACTACAAATGTGGAAACAGAATAAAAGCTATACTGTTTCCCCTGCACAGGAAAAGTGTGTGTGTGTGTGTGTGTGTGTGTGTGTGTGTGTGTGTGTGTGTGTGTGTGTGATACAGTCATATGAAGGTATAAAGAAGGCATGTGTTCTTTCTAGAGATGCTCAACCTTCCACATCTCCAGGATCTGATTCTTCTTGAAATATAAATGGCTCTTGTGAATTAAAGGTGGGTGAAAACTCCGCAGTTCTAAGTGCACACAGCATTTCTATGGGGAATTTGCAGTAAAATGAAAATATGCATCAAATTAGAAAACAAAGTGTGTATTCCAAAGGAGATGTCAAAATGAGCTTGTAGAAAGGACACAAGAAGAAGGATTTGCGGAAAAATGTGTAGAAAACAACGCTACAAGAATCTCCTCCTATTACGACCCACTGAAAATCTTAGAATATTTTTAAAGTTTCTGCCAAGATTCTGTGCCATTTACTACAGAGTGTATAAGATGTAAAGGGGCAGATGGAGGAGGAGATTACTGAAAGAGATGACAGGAATTGGAGAACATTTCAGGATCAGGTAGAAACCTGATACAAGGGAAGCTCCGAGGAATCTACAAGAAAGACCCTAATGACTCCAAGCATCAGTGGTTACTTAGCCCAAACTGGCCATTTCCCATGATCAGATTGGTGATTGCCACAATTGTCACCAGAGACCCACAGTCAAACATTCTGCTGAGCTTAGAGAATCCTGATTAAAAATGAAGAAAGGATTGATTTAAGTAGCCTATGTGTCAAGGATATCACAAAAAAATACAAGAGACAACTAACCTGGGCTCATAGGATCTTGTAATGTCTGAATCGACAACCAGGGAGTGTGCATGTGATGGGCTTTGGCCCTGTACATATAAGAGACAGTTGTTTAGCTTGTTCTACTAGTGGAACTCCTGACAATGGGAGTCAGGGCTATCCTGGATCTTCTCTTTTTTTTTTTTTTTTTTTTTTTTATTATTTTATTTTATATAACAAAGTCCAATTAAATGAAAACAAACATTTATACACAATATTTGGGAATTTGGGCATCTTCCTTTCCAAACTACTTCCTGCTGGTAAGGGGCGCTTCGAAGAAGATTCAGAAATCCTGGCTGTAGTGTGTAAGGCTGCTTTGTCCAGCTGTTTTGAATGTAGGATCATCTGGTACTCTGTTTCAGGCAGTCTGGCTTGATCAAACCACATTAGTCTGGAAGGAATTCACATCTTTTCATTTTCTGTGGAAACAAAAATTGAAATCCTTTTCCCCAGTAAATTGTCCTTCAACTTAAATTTTGGAGTCAAAGCATTTTTTTTTTAATTTAATTTATTATTTTACATGTCGATCCCAGTTCCCTCTTCCTCCCTCCCTTCCTTCATCCCTCCCTCCTTCCTTCCCTCCCTTTTACCCTCTCACATCTCTCACATGCACCCTAACCACCCTCCCCTCCCATCCCCCCACCCCAATTCCATGTGTAGGGGAATGCCATCCAGTTGGAGTCATGTAGATCTGACAGGTCATGTGAAGTAGGGACTAGGGGTTCTCTCCTGTCTCTAGATTAAGGCAGTTATCCCTCCATGGGGGATATGTTCACAAAGTCCTTTTGTGCACCAGGGATACATCCTGGCTCCACTGTCTGAGGTCCCTTAGACTGCTCAGTCCTTCTGGCTGAGACCCATATTCAGGGGGGCCTGAGTCAGTCCCATGCTGGCTTCCCAGCTATCAGTCTAGTGGCCTTAAGCTCCTCCTTGTTTCAATCAAGAGCAAAGTACCTACATGTGTATGAGGTGTTTTTTTTTTAACACACTGTGTTCCCTTTACTGATATAAATAGTACTAATAAATGAGTATGAGAATGTCTCAATTTGCTGAAATTTCACTATGTAATTGGTTAAATAATGGATCACACTTTTGTTATAGAAAAATTTTAAAATAGCTTTTTATAACCTATGTATAGATGATACGATGTTAAATTTAGAAGAGCTATGTCTACATTTAAGTTGCTTCTTTTATACTGTATTACTCATGTAATAACAATGGAAAATAGAAAGAATATGGAATACTTTATCATAAGTAAAAAATATAATTCATTTTACAGAGGAATCTTTGCATTAAAGGTCTTTTATATACACCTACCTCAGAGACCAGTAATGCATCTTCAGAAGCATAGCCAGCTTATAGCAAGAGCAATCTATCCCAAAAAATGCATACCAAAACATTTATCATCAAACAAAGGCACAGCCAATTGACAAATCTTATGCAGGATCAATATTTCTAGGCCTCGATAAAATAAGAGAAAGAAAACAGTATTTGTTATATCAGTTGTGCTGGTTAATTATTTTTGTCAATTTGACACAGCCTGTCAAAGAAAGAATTTTATTGAAGAAAACATTTATACAAGATTGACTTCTGTGCATGCCTTTGAGGCAATTTTATTTCTTTTCTTTTCTTTCTTTCTTTCTTTTTTTTTTTTTTTCTTTTTTGAGGAAATGATTGATGAGGGAGGTCTGAGTCCACTGTGGGTGTTGTTACCCTTGGACAGGTGGGCTCAGAGAATATAAGAAAGGGGGATGAATGAGCCATAGTGAGCAAGCCCGTAAGGGGCATTCCTCCATGGTCTCTGCTTCAGTTTCTACCTCCAGGATCCTGACTTGCTTCATTTCCTACCCTGACTACCCTCAATGATAGATTGTAGTGTGTAAAATGAACACTTTCCTTCTCAAGTTGATCTTTGTCATGATGTTTACTATAACAATAGCAAGCAAATTAGGATATCAGTAATGTGTGTTCACTGTAGAGTTAATCGTGTATTTCAATAAAACAGTTTAAAAATTGCCATATGCTTCTTCATCCTATCTGGACAAGTAGACTTCATAATATGCATGCATATGATTTATGTACATTTCTTCTGTCTCTTTATATATCCATTTAAAAGAACTGGATATCTCAGGTAGTAAGCACTACAACTGGAACTAGGTTTATGATGCTTAAAAAAGAAAATATTAAATAATTAGGTGAATATTACTTAACCAAAACTATTTTTCCAAAAGCATTATCTATTATTTGATTTGCCTTTCATTCATAAAAATCATCTGTTTTCTAAATTATGCACATGGTTGGTGAAGAGAAAGTTTGACCAAACAGTATTATATAATAACAATAATAATAAATAAAAATAAAAACTTCTCACAGTACAGAAAAAACACTACACAAACAAATTAATATAATCTGTCTTAGTAAGGCCTCTGTTTAGTCATCCAAACTGAATATCCCCAGAACCCATATAGAGACAAACATATATATGGGACTTTCTGGCTACTACCTTGAAAACTCCAGACCAATGGGGGACTTGTTACTTATCTCAAAAACAAACAAACAAAAACAGTCCTGTGCCTGAAGTTATCCTCTGGCCTCTGCATGTATATATGCACATGGATGTACACATGCGCCTTCACAGATACAGTCACATACACAGATACATGCATACAGATACAAAAATGAACAAACAAGACTATTTGGGTGTGTTGATTGTTTTTAACAAGTTAGAATGAAATGCCAGCCCCCAGGACACAATAAGAAATCTCTGAGCCAAATGCCATGGCACTCTTCTATAATCTATTCACTCAGGAGGCTGAGGCAAGAAGATAGAGCTCCAGGTTAGCCAAAGCTACTCAGAGATATCCCATCTCAGACAAAACAAAATTAATGAGGAAAAGTTGTGACGTTTTACTCTGTGGAGGATAGCCTTTTTGTTTTAGCATTCCACTCTTTTGTGGTTGGTATTGATACAAAACTAAGTCCTCAGTTTTAACAATTATGAAATCAAATTTATAATAATAGTTTATTTTTGTGACTGGGGCAAGGAGAAACTTAAGGGAGGCATACTTTGCTTTGACTCACATTTAAGGATATAGTCAACTAAGGCAGGGAAAGCATGGAAGCATGACCCAGAGCACCTGGATACACACTGAGGCAGTCAAGAGGCAGAGAAGAGAAGGGACAAAAAAGACTGACCCCTAAGACTCAATGATTAGAGCAAGACTCTACCTCCCAAAGGTTCCCTAGCTTTTCAAACACCACCACAAGCCAAGAAATTATGTGTTCTGACACAAAAGCCCATGGGTAGCCTTTTAAATTAAAACCACAGCATCGATCAACTGTGAAAGACACTGAAGGGCCTAAACATCCTATAATATTAAATGCACAGTCAAGTCTTACTTTCTGTTTAGAAATAAGCAGATACACTACAATACTATATAAAGTACCCTAAATAAACTGCAAATACACTTATATTATGATTGTCATAAAAGAAATGTATGATTTAATAGCAGGAATTGCTTTTTTTTTTAACCCATATTTTATATGCCTACCTACTCAGAGTCATGTAAAAATCTCAGGTAAGAGGTGGTCACAAGTGGTAAAATTTAAGTAGCCCTTCTAAAGAGAACTCAGTACTTGATTTACTCATAGAAACTCTTAGAAGACTATTAATGTCCTCTGAGTATAGCAGTCTTTGATTTTGGAACTCCTATCTTTTCATTGTGCTTTCATACCAATCTCATAGGAATCTTGACACAAAACATTGTAAGAGTGTCAAATAGAAAACATTTGCAATAATTTAAAGAGACATAATTCAGGCACTTATTTTTGAAGAGTCTTGAAAACATGATGTTCAGAATTTGCTTTATGTGTTAATGGAGCCATTTTCCCCAATAGATTATATAAATATGGTTTCATCACAATCTTAGACATTACAATTATCAAAATAGTACCAAAAGCAATAAAACAACCTTCAGCAGAGAAAGTGAAACTTCACCAACTAATATAAAATGGAACTAAGCTCCTAAATTTATGTTATAAACAAAAAATATAGCATATTTTCCTATTTTTAAAATAAGGGTTAGAGATGTATTATTTCTAAATGTGCACAATATTACTTAGGGGAGCCTATCTTTAGAATATTTTTTGCCAACAATTGATTAGCTTCTTACTAATAACACTTAACTCCATAATTTTAAGAAGGTTTTCTCTCTTTAGTAATTGTTTATTTCTCTACTCTTCTTAATGCATAGTCATCAGGAGCCATTTGATACCTCTTCATTTTTGTTCCATTTGATACTTTCATTCTTTCATTACATTTATCTGTCATTCTTCAGGCATGGAAGGACTTTAAGTGTTCACATCAAGTTTGTGTTTGCTCTTGACAACACAAACATACAGATTACTGTATCCAGTGCAGTTTGGTTTTGGAATCCTCTGTAGGGGAGGAAAAGGAATGAACAAGGTACATACACACAGACACATGTATGGAAAAGTTGGCATCAAGTGAGCTGTTAGGTCTCTGATAGAGCCACACTGACTGTTTCAGAAATGATGCACCTCAGAGAACTTATTGAGTATAGCATGATGGGGCTGTGACTGGTGGGAGTGTTTGCTAGCCTCCACAGGAGGTGTCTGTAGACAAATAGTCTAAGGTTGTAAATACCCATGATGAGGAAGCTGTGGTTGCTACATTTTATTTGTTTGTTTTTATTTTTTGTTTTATTTGTTTGTAATTTTTTTTTACTTACTTTGCACACATTGCCAACATTTGCACTCATACCAAAGAAAGGATTTGCCAGTTCTGTGACTGACCCTCACCAGAAAGACTCAGGCAATGTCTCATGGGCATGAGGCTTTGGTCTTTGACATAGGCATATCTATGGCAAACAATACACATTCAGTCAATCCTGCATTTACTCTTTCACATTCACTAAGGTCTTCCTCAACTCCCCACATGTATTGCCTAAAACACATACCTGTATGTTTCAGCAAAAAGTCATTTTTAAAAGGCCTTTGAGATGGCTCACTGGGTCAAATCATATGACCTGCATCTTGATGACTTTCATATGATGTCTACAACCAATGTAAGGAGGAAGAAGAAAATTACTACCCAATGTTGTAATCTAACTTCTACCTGCTTGCTATGGCATGTGTGTCTCTGTATTCTCTCTCTCCCCCTCCCTCTATCTCTCTTTACCCTCCTTTTCCCCATCACACTTAAACAGAATTTCATTGTGGAAATGCTTTGTAATGAATGTTGATTCTTCATTACATGCAAATAATGAACACTAGAGCCATAGTAATATAGAATAAAAAGAGCACAGAGTAACAATGTAACAAGGTTCTAAATAAATAAGTGGGAAGATGTCCTAAAGCTTAGTCTAGGCAATATACCATTAAAGAATTACTTTGTTGTATGCTGCATTCTGAAAACAAAACGTGTATATTAATAGAAAAACTTTCTCATTCCCTCACATATTATGTGAGAGTAATTCTTTTAAAAAAGACAGTAACATAGTGGGTCCTGTATGCAGGAGAAAGAAATAGGAAACCATCAAAAATGATTTTTTCTGATACAATCAACAGAAAGCGAATTCTGGGTGCTTAAACAATAGGTATAGCAGAGACTGAATAAGATTGCTTGTTTAATTGTTATTTAATTATACATTATTTATTTATATTTTCATCTGCTTTTGCATTTGGGTCTTGCTACTTAGCCTGCTTGGCTTGAATTTTTATAAGAAATAGCCAAAAGAATATGAAATAAAGAACAGTAACATCTGAAAAAAAAAAAAAGAAAGGAAGTTAAAAGGGGCTTGGTCCAATGACTCTTCTAATGCTAAGAACAGATAAGAATGTTGCCATATGAGAAGAGATGATTTAGAAAATAAAGGATTGAGGTAAGGCCTTAGTTATGAACTAACAATCAGGAGAATGTGATATAATGACATTATATCAAAGTTAGAAATGATGAATGGAACATTACAGTTTGATTCCATATTTCATTAAACCAGTCATTAACCCTACCCTAAAGGGTTATATGTCATTAATTCCTCCCTCCTAGGCTTAGAAGAAGAATGTTTCCTCTCAGTGAACATTGGAACATTTTTCATATACATTAGTATATATGTTTCTATTGATATTTTTTGTTGTAGTCAAAACAATCATCTCAACTATTCATCAGCTTTTAGAATAAACAAGCTGTGTCACAAGTTGTGACAATTTATTAGTTTCTATCCCTGCTGTTGTGATGAAATACTGTACATTTTGCACCAAAACAAACAACAAAGGGATTAAGAATAAGTGAAAAGTAAAAAAACAAACAAAAGTCCTTAATTGGTATTTGGTATACAGAAAAATTTTAATGATACATTATGCTAATTGATTCAAAATTCAAGAATTTTTTTTCTACAGACAGAAAACATTCAATACTTATTTTTCTTTTTCTGTGCCTGGTGTCTGGCTTGTTTCACTAATTATAATATCCTGTGTTTTATTAATTTTCTCTAAGTGGCATAATTTTATTCTTTATAGCTTATGAATACTATATTATGCTGCATGTATATGAGACTGTTTAAGTGTGTGCTTCTATCTGCACACGCATATGTTATTGTGTTTGATGTTTTCTTCCTACACTCAGATGCTTGCTTCAATAGTACAAATATAAAAATACCTTATTGTATGCTGATATTTTTCATTGGAAAAATATTCAAATGTGATGCCTTCAGTTCGTAAGGCAGTACTATTCTTAGTGTTATGAGGGAATCCTCGTGCTTCTTTCTCTATTCATTGTATTAATTTGTATTCCTCCAACCATATATAGAGGCCAACTTCCACACACATCTTGTCATTGTGCTATTATAATACCCATTGTGACTGGAAAGAGATAGGAAAATCACTGTGGTTCTGATTTGCATTTCCTTGGTGGCTGATAATGTTGAACTTACTTCATGCATTCATAATCTTTTGTATTAATTGTTCTTGCCTACTACTCTTCCTAAGGTTCCAGTATTACAAAAGTGAAAGAAGAGTGTACCCCAAAATTTCATCACTGAAATTAGGGGAAATTTTTCTACTTTTTCTCATTAGTAGGCTTTAAAATATTTTCATTGTTTGTAACTCAGCTTACATGGAAATTTTATTATTTTATGAGTATGTAACCCTTTTATGTTCAAATATATATTTATGTACAGAAAAAACATTTAGAAAAAATTTTAAGACTAAAGTTTTATTGTTGTAAAATGTGCTTTATAAGTAGATTACCATAGTTTTATTGTCATAACGTCATTTTTTGGTATTAAAAGTACAAAGGTGAAAATATATCACTGTTATAGGAGCTAGTTTTATGGTACAGAGTAATAATACCAGTACTTGACAGGTTGAGCAAAAGGATTAAGAGATTAAGATTATACTCTGATATACATGAAGGTTGAAGTCATCCTGAGATGCATGAGATGTGATGATATATAACTTATCATCTATTAAAGCATACCTCAGGGTACAGAAAGCAAAGCTAGCCATAAGGCATAGAGCCTGTCAATGGTAATACACATACTTAATCCTAGCAGCCATATGAGCTAGCCATAGAGTTAGGTGATGGTGACACACACCTTTTATTCCAGAACTTGAGACAAACTAATGGATCTCTGTTAGTTTAAGATGACACTGGGCTACATGAAATTAATCCAGTCCTGAAGAGAAACAGTTCACACAAAGGTGATTTCAGCACTTGGGATCATACTCCTTTCATTTCAGGATGTGAGTGTTATAAATGGAAGAAACAGCAGTCTAGGATTGCAGTTTGAGGTTTAGTGAAGGCAGGATTGCAGTCTGAGGATTCATGGAACTAGCCATCTCACCCTTTCAGTCTGAGTATCACCCCTTTTGTCTGATCATAGGGAGAGGTAAAAGCTAGTAGGAGGATGCTTTGCTTATCTGACCAGTTGTTTTACTAAATCATAAATAATGTATCACCACAATGAGACCTTGTTTCAAAACTCAAAAACAAAACTAAAGATTATTAACTATTGATATTTTATACATTTGAAAAAATGAAGAAACACTCTGCCTCCAACTTATGCTCAAAAGCCATTTATAGTAAAGACAAACTAGATTAATTCCTGTTTATGTTTAAATCTCTGTTTCTCCAACCTTTAACTTAAGTAAAATGATTCTATACTTACTGTTACAGGAAGAGCGATCATGTCTATATTCATCTTGAAACCCTATCTTTGCTACCAAATGGCTACTTGTTATGATAGCATTGCAATCATGTCTTTCTTTCAGGAGGTTATTATGACTAAGTTGTTATTTTTATGTTCGACTCCTGTAACCCCACCTACTTTTCCTGCCAAATCACTCATTTGGAAATCTTCTACCCCTGAGCTATATAAAACTTCTCTTCCTCACATCCAAAGCTGACATTTCAAACTCTGCCTTGGGGGTTGGAAGCCCATGTACAGGAATAAAAAATGTTTGCTTTACTTAATTTGGTTTGGATGATTTGGTTTCATATTTGAGACTTAACAAATGATGACAGAAACAATGTTATTCTGTTATAAAATAACAATCAATTGTACTGGTCAGATATATGATTTAAGAAATATTGTAGAAGAGGAGAGAAGGTAAAAACGGAATAAAATCCACTAAACTTAAAACTTGGATATTATCCAAAAGAGTGATGACTCTTGATTCTTCAAGGAAATCATAACTAATCTCTAAGATACAGATCAGTGATACTCAACTGTTTCTGTGCAACTTAGTGTCTACTAGAAATATCTTTGTTTTGATTTGGATCGAGATTACTTGATTTGTATTTTATTTTTTATTGGCTTATCTGCTTTTTTTTGGTGTTTTTTCTATTGAGTGTCCATTTATCAATCCAAAATCACATACTATAATCTCAGTTTATAATAGTAGGTAATTCTAACCACCCTCCCCTCCCATCCCCCCAACCCGAGTTCCATATGTAGGGGAATGCCATCCAGTTGGGGTCATGTAGGTCTGACAGTTCATGTGAAGTAGGGGCTAGGGCTTCTCTCCTGTCTCTAGATTAAGGCAGTTATCCCTCCATGGGGGATGTGTTCCCAAAGTCATTTTGTGCACCAGGGATACATCCTGGCTCACTGTCTGAGGTCCCTTAGACTGCTCAGTCCTTCTGGCTGAGACCCATATTCAGGGGGGCCTGGGTCAGTCCCATGCTGGCTTCCCAGCTATCAGTCTGGGGACCCGTTAGCTCCTCCTTGTTCAGTTTAGCTGTCTGTATGTGTTTCTGTCGCCTGGTCTTGTCCTCTCCATCTGTATCAGGGTTCTATTTCGACTCAGTGTTTATGTATGGGTGTTTGCTCCTGTTTCTAACAGACATTATTTGAGGGCTCCATGGATAAGTTAGTTGGTGATCTCACTCTCTGGGAAGGGCATTTATGGTAGTCTTTCCATGGAAGCTCAAATTGTGGGGAGGGTGGTTAGAGTGCATGTGAGAGGGCAGAGAGGGTAAAAGGGAGGAAAAGAGGAAGGAAAGGAGGGAGGGAGGGAGGAAGGGAAAGAGAAATGGGATCGACATGTAAAATAATAAATTAAAGTAAATGATTTGATTCCAAAATTTAAGTTCAAGGACAAGTTACTGGGGAAAAGGATTTCTATTTTTGTTTCCTCAGGAAAAGAAAAAGATGTGGATTCCTTCCAGACTAATGTGCTTTGAGCAAGCCAGACCACCTGAAACAGAGTACCAGATGATCCTACATTCAAAACAGCTGGACAAAGCAGCCTTACACGCTACAGCCAGGATTTCTGAATCTTCTTCGAATCCCCCATGACAGTGCCCCTTACCAGCAGGAAGTAGTTTGGAAAGAACAACGCCCAAATTCCCAAATATTGTCTATAAATGTTTGTTTTCATTCAAATGGACTTGGTTATATAAAATAAATAAATAAATAAAAATTAAAAAAAAAAAAAAAAAACAAAGGGTCACAGCGTTAAAAAAAGGATAAGTACTTAAATTTCCCAACACTAAAAAAAATTAATAGTAGGTAATTAATATGTTTACATTTTAGTATTCTGATAATATATGTAGAACTACCAAAAAGTGTGAGACTATTGTACAAAACCAAATCTAAAGCACAGTATAGTCCACAGTTTCTTCAGGAAAAATTTACATCTCATGAAATAAAATGGAGTAGATGACTATGATGTGGAGACAATGAGCTATTGATAATACAAAGGGGACAAATGATACGAACTGAAATGGGAGAGAAACTAAATATGGATTTATGTTTGTGGAAAAGTGGATTCATTCATCAAAATCTGTTCATACTGTTGAATGTAAAGCCATCATATGCACCACATGAGAACATAGACAGGCTCATTGTAGCCATGTGAGGGAGCTCTGAACAATGGAAAGTGACAGAGAGCAAATGTAACATCTTTCTTTCACCACTGTGACCTTTTTGGTAACTACTCTGCCATTTATTCTTCCTCTTTCATAATTTTAGCATTAACACAAAATGAAAAGATGTTGGATGCCTGGATCTTCACAAAATAGATATACCCTAGCCAAGCCTGCTATTATTAGACTGTGACATGGATAACAATTAATCAGAAATACAGTACTCATATATTAAAATATCAGAATAATTTTTAAACAGAAAAATTAAGCAAACTAAGAATTAAGACAAAATCAAATATGATTTCTATTTGACAAGGCACTGAGAATTGCAAAAGTTTCAATTGCAATTGAACTGACCCAAATATTAATGAATACACTTTTCAACTAAAATATAAAATATTCCACTAATTTTATATTGCCATTTTGTCACATTACAATAAAAATAAAAAAGAATTTTAAAAAATATCATTTAAGCTGTTAATGTTATACTTTGATAGAAGAGCACCTAAGTATTCACCAGACAAACTGTATATCTTACAATTATATATATATATATATATATATATATATATATATATATATATATTGGTACTTGTTCACTTGGTCTTTGAATGGTTTGAATGGTTCTAAATTGGACATTTTGATGATTTAATAGAAATCAATTTAAGAAAAATTTTCTTTTATTATATTTTTTATTTTTATTTTATGTATTCATCCCAGTTTCCTCTCCCTCCCTCTTTCCCTTTCACCCACCTTCCCATGCTCCCCAACCACCCGCCCCTCCCCCACACACCCACACTCCCACATGTTTGGCAATGCCCTCCAGGAGGGGTCATCTAAATCTGTCAAGTCATTTGGAGTAGGAACAAGGACTTCTCTCCTGTCTCTAGGTTAAGGGAGTATCTTTCCACTGGGGATGTGCCCACAAAGGCTTTTTGTGCACCAGGAACACATCCTGGTTCTACTGTCTGAAGTCCCTTAGTTTGCCCAGGCCTTCTAGCTGAGACCTATGTTCTGAGTCAGTCCCATGCTGGATTCCCAGCTATCATCTGGGGACCCATTAGCTCATTCTTGTTCAGGTCATCTGTCTCTGTGGGTTTCTGTAACCTGGTCTTGTCCTCCCTCTCTGCATCTAGATTCCACCTAGGCTCAGTGTTTAGTTGTGGGTGTTTATTTTAGTTTCCATCAGCTTCTAGAGGAGGGCTCCATGATGGTGGATAAGTTAGTCTTCGATCTCATTATCAGGGAAGGTCATTTATGGTAAGCTTTCCACTGTTGTTCAAATTGTTAGTTGTGGTCTGTCTTGTAGTCTCTGGACATTTCTCTATGTTCAGTTTTCTCTTCAAACTTGTTAATGGCTCACTGTTTTATGGTCTCTTTCTCTCTCTCACTCTCTCCCACTCTTTCTCTCTTTTCCTCCCCTGACTCAATCTTCCTAGTCCCATAGCTTTCCTCTCCTCCCCTTCTCTTTCTCCTAGTTCCTTCTCCACTCACTGTCCCCACTCCTTATGTGCTCTGGAGAACTTGTCCCTTTCCCCTTCTGTGAGGGGCCTTATATGAATCTCTTAGAATCCTCCTTGCAGCCACACTGAATCTCTTAGAAGTGAAAGTGTGAGGTACCCTCAGTTTCAGGGTATAGCTAAATATTTGCATTCAGGAATGTCCATCAGTGGTGGAAACATATTTAACAGATGTTGAAGAGAAACAGGCATCATGACAAGTAATGTAAGCTTCCAGTGTTACTACTATCAATCTATGGAACAAACTAATAATAAATAATGATATAATTACAAATTTAAAATCAACAAAACTAAGTTTGTTTTTAATTGTGCTGGGATATGGCTCAGTCTGAAAAACGCTTATCTTGCAAGCATGAGGACATGTGTTTAATACTCACATCTTAGGGGCAGGAAACAGTGACAGTGATATAACTCACTGGGACTTACTGAGCAGTTAGCCTGGCCAACTAAACAAGTTGTAGGCCAATGGAAGACCCCATATCCAAAAGAAAATAAATAAAAGTGGCTAGTACCTTAGGAAAAAACACCAGAGGCTGCCTTCTGACCTCCACACACATGCATACAAGTATATACACACACGCGCGCGCACACACAGGACTCAAATATCCATTAACAATTCCCATTGCATCTCCCATATTCACAGCCTTTTCCTGACTGTGGCTTTGTCAACTGGCTTACCTAACTTGACCAACAATTGATAAACACTATTTTCATTTCTTTTTTCAAAAATCTAGTCCACACAAATATAGTTGTCAATGAATATGAATTCTTGGTCTGTGCAATAGAAAACCATCCAATGGCATTCATCTATGAAGTCAAAGTAATAAAGACAACACTCCTTGACTTAAGACTTCCCTGAAGTTAATGGAAAGACCAGAAAACATTCTCAAGATTCCTGCCCCAATTATTGGGTGAAACCGTGCACAGAAACAGGGCTTTCTACATGCCACTAGAGCAATGGTTCTCACCTTTCCTCATGCTGTGGCACTTTAATCCAGTTTCTCATGCTGTGGTGACCCCAACCATAAAATTACTTCCAGTACTACTTCTTAACTGTAATTTTGCTACTATTATGAATTGCAATATAAATATCCTATATGATGGATATCTAATATGTGACCCCTATGACACATTGGACTAGAGTGATACATTTTGCATCCTTCCCTTGGCCTCCCCAAACCCCACACATTCAATAAGGATTTGTTATTTAGAAACTATTTAGTGCTGAGGTTCCCCAGCTATATTTGAATCAACTCATCTTTATGTCTTCCCGGCAAGAAAAACAAAGAAGGTTGACTGGAGTGATAGCTTAGTAAGTAACATGCCTACTATGCATGCATGCATGAGAATCTGAGTTCCTATCTCCTGGTACCTGCAGAAAAACAAAGTATAGAAAAGCATATACCTATAATCACAGAGCTGGAAAGGAAGAAACGGGTGGCTCCCTGGAGCTCATTGATGAGTTGAATTGGTGAGTTGAATCAGTGAGCTCGAGGTTCACTGACAGACCGTGTCTCAAAAGCTAGGGTGGAGAATGAATGAGAAATGTACTCAACACTAACATCTGACCTGCAGACATGTACATACACCCACATGAACGTGTACATACACCACACACAAAATAAATAAATAAATAAAATCTGTTTGATTCTTAACCCCCCCCCCAAAAAAAAGAAAAAAAAGTGTGAGGTATCCTTGAACAACTTGGTACAGGAGACTGCTTCCTGAACATAACTCCAGTAGCATAGACACTGAGATCAACAATTAATAAATGGGGCCTCCTGAAACTTAGATGCTTCTGTTAAGACAAAGGATACAGTTGACAAGACCAAATGGCAACCCACAAACTGGGAAAAGATTTTCAACAATCCTACATCTGACAGAGGGCTGATATCCAAAATATACAAAGAACTCAAGAAACTAGTCACCAAAACACCAAATAACCCTATTTAAAAATGGGGTACAGAACTGAATAGAGAACTGACAATAGAGGAAATCAAAAAGGCTGAAAGACACTTAAGAAAGTGCTCAACATCCTTAGTTATCAGGAAAATGCAAATCAAAACAACTCTGAGATACCCTCTTACTCCTGCCAGAATGGCTAAAATTAGAAACACCAATGACAACTTATGCTGGAGAGGATGTGGAGAAAGGGGAACACTCCTCCACTGCTGGTGGGAGTGCAAACTTGTACTGTACAGCCATTTTGGAGATCAGTATGGGGGTTCCTCAGGAAAATGGGAATTAGTTTACCACAGTACCTGGCAATTCCCCTGTTAGGCATAATACCCAAATGATCCACATCCAAAGACATGTGCTCAACTATGTTCATAGCAGCATTATTTGTAATAGCACAAGAACCTGGAAGCAAACTAGATGCCCCTCAACTGAAGAATGGATAAAAAAGATGTGGCACATTTACACAATGCAATACTACTTTGTGGTTAAAAAAAAAAAAAGTTGAATCTTGAAATTCGCAAGTAAGTGGATGGAACTTGAATAAACCATCCTGAATGAGGTAAACTAGTCACAAAAAGAGGAATATGGTATGTACTCATTCATATATGGATTTTAGACCTAGAGCAGAGGATCACCAGCCTATAATTCACACTGCCAGAGAAAAGTTGTCTTAAAATTTGGCAATTGGTGCTTTTGATGGAAATGCTAGACTGATGCCTGCAATTATTGAACTTTGCTACTAGGCATCTCTTAGTCTTTCCTTCTTCAAGAAACACATTAACCTTCAAAAAATACAATATAACTTCCAACAGTTGAATTTCAATGAAATTATTTTCCTTTATCATTTCAACTTATAAAGTATTGGTATTTGATACCTACCTTCCAAAACTTCTAACAATTTTAAATTTTGTTTCCAAATAAATTTTGTAGATGTACTTTTTTTTCTTGATACATTCCAATTCTTAGCTGTACTTATATAATTTACATCATCCCCATTTTATTGGAAGCCTAAAATATACTGAAAAGTTAACCTTGTATTAGCACACTGATGGAAACATATCATTATATTTTGGTACCCAAAGCCATAAAATTGTTTTCTGATCAACAAAGACAAATCCATTGGAATATACTTTGATATATTTTAGATTCTACATTAAAAAAAATAATATTTTTATTTCAGTGGTATTTCTAAAACAAACTGCACCTTCCTAAAAATGAGTTCATGAAATTACAAATATGAATTTATTAATAAAACTACATTGGTTCCTTGAAATCTATACATTTAAGAATTGGTATAGATGTATACACAGACACAAACATACACACACACACACACAGAGAGAGAGGGGGAGAGAGATAGATTTAGACACACACACATATATGATCTACCTGGTGTAAAGTTCAAATTATTAGCCTAAAACCATGAAGATAGGTTTTTATTAAGTCATAGATTTTCATGTGTAAAGTACAAACAGGGAATTATCTTTATAAAAAGGGAGAAAATTGCTACTGCTTTTCAAATGTACCCTTGACATTTTGAAAAGTGCAGTAATGGATCTATCCCCATGGTGACAAATATTTTATCTCTCATTTCTGCAGCCAAAATTCAGCACATTACACCCACATCTGATCTAGTCTCTACTATCTGTCTAAAGGGTTTTTGTGATAGAAAGATGTATCTAAGTTAGCAGCAAAAGTTTTTTTGTGAATATTTCATTGTTCACCATTCTGTTTGATGATATTTATTTGTTTCAGTCTTGGGTTTTTCACATCAAAAATTTGTATTTATTCAATGAAATATAAGTTTTCAAGGACAGATCATGTGTGTGTGGAAACTTAGAAAAATCAAAATCTATAGGAGTGAGAATTTGTTTTCCACATCTGCATCTCTCATGACAGTAAAAATCATTCAGATATAACCTAAGTCTATTTGCATTTTATTTTGCAGTAACTGAGATAATTTCTGCATTTTCATACCCAAAGTGTAGAGTAAATTAGTTGTTCAGTGTATGTTTGTTGAACTTTAATAGTTTCTTTCATTCATCTTTAATTTAATACTTGAAAATTATATTCATGCAAATACTTTATTTACTAGAGTTACATGTAAGGAAAGAAAAGTCATAAAGTACACAGAGGTGACTGACTTAGGACATTGCATCCAATGAGACAGAATCACTTGATTTCAATTTTTTAACAGAAAGGTTAGTCTAGGTTTGTATTATGAATTTATTAATTTCATTCAGTAACTTTATAATATCCTGTATGTGACAAAACAATCAATGGTTTTCCTATCACAAACCAACCTGAAATGACAGGAGGAGTCTTTCCGAGTGCCAATTATTTGGTTCTGATCTTGAAAGCTGCAGAAATGTTAGCATCAAATATTAACATTCTAGTTTTAGCTCTCAACTAATCTAATGAGTAAATGTGAAAAAGTATTTACCCTATCTTTAGTTTTGTTCATTTAAATCCTCTCTTCTAAAACTATCAGATCTACCAAACTTTAAAAAGATGTAACATGTTTATATTCATGATACATTTTATTGAAGGAGACATACACTTAGATAGAGGCATATCAGGATAAAATATGACAATTTCAGAGTGGCTAAGTGTATGACAAACTGGAAAATATGAAGTACACATGTATAACTGTGTCCATACATATGAACGATTTGCAATAAAAGTATCTAGCTGTGTTTGGATGTATATCAATAAGAATACATTCTTAGCAGGAAAATGAATTTGTCACAATAAAATAGCTATAAGTTCACTGAAAGAAGTTTGAAGTAATAAAAAAAAAGGAGCATCACAATTTATACCGTTAGGTGACTAAGAATAGAACTGAGGTAGGAAAGCTGTTAACATGTGCCATAAATAAAAATGAAGCTTTGATGCAGAGGTGCAGCTTAATTCAAAGTTTGCAAGCACAGAGCACATTAAACTGCATTGGCTTCTCAAAACAATCCTCTCAAAGCTTCTCTTATATTCAGAATATGGACTCTATCTGCTTGCTATTTTCAACAAAATGGAGGTTCTTATAATTGAAGTTCACTCATGGAAATTCTTCGTATTATACCTCATGCATATCTAATCATCAATGTTGCTCTTACTAGTAATATAGGAAGAGCTATTATTACTGCCTTACCTTTTAAACACTGTGCTTAACACATGAGTTTTCAGTAGGTTCCAGTTTGTCCTAGATTTTTTCTTTATCCCCTTCAAATGTGTGAATAAGTAAAACATTTACGTGGTTCAAAATTCACACTGATATAAAAAGGCATGTGCACAATAGCAAGTTCTCAACTTTTCTTGAGCCCATTGGCATGTTGAAGTTACGGGGCAGCCATCTGGTTCAAGATCTAAGAAAAGACTAGAGCCTACGGCAGAACAACACATACGAGCAGGGTCTGACCCAGGAAGTATGCAATTAGATGATATGGAGAGTTCATCTGGGGTTTCTTAGAATATTGGTGAAGGCTGCACTTAAGAGAAAAAATGAAGTACAATGAAGGAAATGTTTCATGAGAATAGGATCTGCCAAGATTTTAGTCAGACTCCAGAGTACCACTCCTGTGGTAGAGAAACTCAGGAAGGAAATCAGAGCTGCCATGGAATGTCACAAAGCTAAAATTCATAAACGAGAAAAGAAACACAGACTATACTGGGACTTTTTGTTCACTGGAGGCAGGAGAACTAAGATTGCAAGCAAAGGAATTCGAACCTTAGGTGAGGGAGGACCAGGAAAAGCCTGGACTTGGAATTGCTGAAGACTGTTGGGAACAGGAGACACAGCGACTAAGACACTTGCAAAAGAAAAGAAAGTGACTCTTCTTCCATTGGGTTAAGAGGGCTCTCACTCTTGTTATCTAGCTCTCTAGGGGAAGAAAACAATGCAATAGAATAAGGAGGGGTTGATATCTGAAGGAGGAGTGGAAAACAATGTTTCCCATTGAACAATGTAAATTTTAGGGTGATAAGGTCTACAGAGAAAAAATGAGGTCTATGTCTATGTTTTAAATCAACTTGCATGCATATTAGACTTGAACAAATAAACTATGAATAATGTCATGTTGTATTACTGTGTAAAGATGGACATCCTAAAACAATATAGGAACCAAATTTTTTAAAAGTAGATCAAAATAGCCAGTATTCAAACAGTTTAAATAGTGTAGGAAAAATGATATTTACAAGTTAGCTTCAACACAAAAAAGGCTTTCAAAATATTGAGTTTATCCTTAAAACAAGGAAAAATATAGAGAAGCTGAAAATCAGTGCATTTTTGATCCCATCATGTAACTGAAGTCGCAATAAAAGAAGTGGTTCCTGTAATGGTTTGAAAGATGCCCAGGAGGAGAATGGCATTATTAGAAGGTATGGGCTTGTTGGAGTAATGGTGGTGGTGTTAAAGGAAGTGTGTCACTGTGGAGGTGGGCTTTGAAGTCTCAAATACTTTCAAGTGATTGTGTCTATTTTCTGTTTCCTGTATATCAACATGTAACAGCTCCTGTTCCAGCACCATGTCTGCCTGTACATTGTCATGGTCCCCATAGTGATGATAGTGGACTAAACACCTGAACCTATAAGCTCACACCTCAATTAAATGGCTTCCTTTATAAGAATTGCCTTGGCTATGTTGTCTCTTCATAGCAATAAAAGTCCTAACTAACACAATTCCCAAATCTGGTAAACAATTGAGAACTGCCTGACTGTGGCAGCAGCCACCAGCTAAGGATCACTTAGCAAGTGAGCATTGAAAATTATTGAAACTGTGTATATCTTAGGAGGGTAAAAAATTCCTGTGGGTGACTGTCAGATTTACATAGGTCTTTTCTTTAAAAAAAATACCAATATAGTTTTATTAGAATTTCTATGTAAACTCACAAGTAGTCCAAAAAATAGAATAGAAAAATTTGTGAAAATTTATGTAGATCTCCTAATATCAACAATGAAAATTTTCCCCAGATGTTGCCCTTGTTTTTTTTTAAACAAAGGTCTTTCCTTGTTATGTAAAGAGGTTAAGGAGTTAAGCAAAGAATTTCCAAGAACTATGGAGCTGGTAAATGAACTAGAGAGAAGGAGAACAGACAGTACCCCGAAGAAACAAAGCATCACACAGGTGCCCCCAGATAAGGGTCTTTCCAACAGGGGAGGACTGTTCAGAGAACTGCACAAACCTTCCATTGTATATCTACCACAGCATTCGCAACTTTCAGTATTAGTACTTACATTATGGTCCAAAGATCTTCAACACATAGGTTCTCTCTAAAGTGATACACAAAAGGTAAGTCAAATTGAGGTTGAACCAAATTCACCACGGTAGTATGAAACTTCCCAAAGTTAAACATTAAAATCACCCGAACTTCTTAGATTAATATATATTTTAATACATTTATTTAATTTGTAGTTACTATATAATATAGGCAATAATATCTGGTTAGAGCATTTGCAAGCCAAGCCAAAAGAATGCAGATGATCTGAAGAAGCAAAGTAACCATCAGAATCAGACTAAGCTATAAAAAAAGATTTTGAAATAATCTTTAAATTAAAAAAATAACTGTGTTTACTATGGCAAAGACTGTCATAGGTAATATAGCCAATATGTAAGATCAGATAGAATGTCAAAAGAGAGATAGAAACTGTTAGAAAGAATAAAAAAAGGCTAGAAATGAAAGACAAAGTGTCAAAACTAAAGTCTACTTTTGATCAGTTCATCAGAAGATTTAACTTTAACAAGGTTGGGGAGTCAGTGGGCTTGGACAGAAGTAAACAGAAACTTCTCAAAATAAAATGCAAAAAAGAAAAAGAAGAAGAAAAAAAAGGAAGGAAGGAAGGAAGGAAGGAAGGAAGGAAGGAAGGAAGGAAGAAATAGCAGCAGCACCAAAGCCTTGGACAGGACAGAACAGGTCAGGTCAAGACAGGATAGCATAGGCAAAGATATGATGCGAAAGTTCAGGATAGAATAGGACAGGACAGACAGCATAGGATATGATAGGGTAGGGTAGGGTAGGGTTGGATATGGTAGTGAGTAATAAAATTGTACAGGGTAGACTAACCCAGAACAGTACTAAAGAGAACAGGAGTAAAACAGAACATCTGAGAACTGGTAAACAATATCCTGAGTGGCAGTATTTACATACTATAACATCTACAATGAAGTATTAGAGAATGGAACCAGGAACTTTTTAGTAATCATGTATCAAGTTAATAATTAATTTCAAATATCAACACAGATAAAGGATGCCTAGAGAAGATCTAAGAAATACATTCACAAAGCATCACAAGTGTACAGATCCTACTCAACCAAATATAAAGAATTATTTATTTTAGTGTTCAAAATTCATTTTTTGAATTGCTTACATGATTACATATTTATACCATTCTCACACTTTACTATTCTATTTCCAACTTGCTCTGTGGACCACTGCACTACTCCTTCTCATTGCTCTTTGTAAATATTACAGTTACACACACATAGACTGTGTTAAATTCTCCTCATTTGCGTTGGCTTGTCAACTGGTATTGTCAGAGCACAAGTCCTGTTGAAAATTGGTACAGCACACCCGTCATGGCTAGAAGACTCTATCTCACATCAGGCTTCCTAGCCCTTTGCCTCTTACAAGCTTTCCATTTCCTCTTACATTATTTTCCCTAAGCCTTAAATTTAGAGTATTTGTTCTCTCATATTGGATGAGCCTCAGGTACAATATGACATCTGTTGGTTTCCCCAAATAAATACATCACAAAGGTACTACTGAAGATATCTTACAATCCTGGTCATTGTTATAATTGTATTCCCCTTACAGCTAGGTAGGACTATTGATTTCCTTTCCCTTCAGTAGTTTGCATTAAACTATTCAGTAGTATAGAAGGAGTCCTCAAAGAAGGAGTCTTGCAGGGCCAATATACCCAATTCCTCTGTTTAGTGTGTAATATCTTCAATAATAAGATCTTATACTCAAATTCTTGGAGGAACCAATGGTAAGGACAATAACCCATGCTGTTTTGGGAGTTCTTGGAGAACATTGAACAAAGGGACTTTGTTAATACCTGGTATTAGAGTTTTTGTTAAATAATTTTTAGCTCTTGAGGGGAGCATTATCACCCTTGTGACAAAAATGCATTTAAACATACATGCATAAACATGTATATGTATAGTTTAGTATACATTTATACACATATGATAGATAGATAGATAGATGATAGATAGATAGATAGATAGATAGATAGATAGATACAGAGATTTTTAAAGTAAGGTCAGCTAATGATGTTTCCTTGTGAATTCTACAATCATTTTTAATATTTTATGAAATGTTTTCCCCTCTTGGCATACCTGTGTTAGTTGGAGTCAGTCTTGTAGGCCTCTAGACCTTTCTTTAGGTTCAGTTTTCTCTTCAAACCAATAATCACTCCCTTTATTATGCTCTCTCTCTAGCTCTCTCTCTCTGTCTCTCTCTCTCTCTCTCTCTCTCTCTCTCTCTCTCTCTCTTTCTCTTTTCTGTCTTCCATTCCTACCCTGACTCAATTTTTCTAGTCACAAGTGCTTTCCTCTCCTCCCCTTCTCTTTCTCCTAGTTCTCTCTCAATTCACTGCCCCCACAATTCCAATGTGCTTTAGGGGCTTGTTCCTTCCCCCTTCTGTGAGGGACTTTATAGAAATCTCTTAGAATACACCTTGTATTCTAGTTACTCTGGTAGTGTAAATTATAGGCTGGTGATCCTTTGCTCTAGGTCTAAAATCTATAAATGAGCAAAATGAGTGAGTGTATACCATGTTCTCTTTTTTTGACTGGGTTACCTCACTCAGGATGGTTTCTTCAAGTTTCATCCACTTGCCTGAGAATTTCAAGATTTCATTTTTTTTTCTGCAGAGTAGTATTCTATTGTGTAGATGTACCACATATTCTTTATCTATTCTTCAGTTGAGAATCATCTAGGTTGCTTCCAGGTTCTTGTGCTATTACAAATAATGCTGCTATGAACATAGTTGAGCACATGTCTTTGTTGCATGGATGTGGATCATTTGGGTATTTGCCTAACAGGGGGATTGGCAGATTGTAGTAGATTGATTCCCATTTTCCTGAGGAACACTGATACTGATCTCCAAAATGGCTGTACAAGGTTGCACTCCCACCAGCAGTGGAGGAGTGTTCCTCTTTTTCCACATCCACTACAGCGTAAGTTGTCCTTGGTGTTTCTAATTGTAGCCATTCTGGCAGGAGTAAGATGGTATCTCAAAGTTGTTTTGATTTGCATTTCTCTGATAGCTAAGGATGTTGAGCACTTAAGTGTCTTTCAGCCTTTTTGGTTTCCTCTATTGAGAATTCTTTCTTCCGTTCTGTATCCATTTTTAATAGGGTTATTTGGTGTTTTGTTGACTATATTTTGGAGATCAGTCCTTTGTCAGATGTAGGATTGGTGAAAATATTTTCCCAGTTTGTGGCCTGCTGTTTGGTCTTGTCCACTGTGTCTTTTGCCTTACAGAAGCTTCTCAGTTTGAGGAGGTCCCATTTATTAATTGTTGATCTCAGTGTCTGTGCTCCTGGAGTTATGTTCAGGAAGCAGTCTCCTATAACAATTTGTTCAAGGGTACCTCCTACTTTCTCTTCTAAGAGGTTCAGTGTGGCTGAATTGATGTTAAGGTCTTTGATCCATTTGGACTTCAGTATTGTGCATGGCGACAGACATCTATCTGCAGTCTTCTGCACACCATCATCCAATTGTGCCTGCACCATTTGTTGAAGATGCGTTCCTCCCCCCTCATTGTATTCTTTTAGCTGTTTTGTCAAAAATCAGGTGTTCATAGGTGTGTGGATTAATATCAGGATTTTTGATTCAATTCCCTTGGTCTACCCATCTATTTTTGTGCCACTACCAGACTGTTTTCAGAACTATAGCTCTGTAGTCAAGGATGGTAAAGCATCCTGAAGTTATTTTATTGTACAGGGATTTGGCTATCCTGGGTCTTTTGTTTTTCCATATAAAGTTGATTATATTATCCTTTCAAGATCAGTGAAGAATTGTGCTGGAGTTTTCATGGGGATTGCATTGGATCTATAGACTGCTTTTGGAAAGATTGCCATTTTTACTATATTTATCCCATCTATCCAAGAGCATGGGAGATAATTCCATTTTCTGGTATCTTCTTTAATTTCTTTCTTTAAAGCCACAAAGTTTTTATTATATAGGTCTTTCATTTGTTTGGTAAGTGATGCCCCAAGATACTTTATGTTGTTTGTGGCTATTGTAAATGGTGATGTTTATCTGATTTCTTTCTCAGCCTCTTTTTCATTTGAATGAATTAGAGCTACTGTTTTTTTGGTTTTTTGTTTGTTTGTTTGTTTTTGATTTTTTTTTGAGTTTATGTTGTATCCTTCTAGTTTGCTGAAGTTGTTTATCAGCTGAAGGAGTTCCCTGGTAGAGTTTTTTGTGTAGCTTATGTAAACTATCATATCATCTGTAAATAGAGACAGTTTGACTTTTTTCCTTTCCAATTCGGATCCCCTTGATCTCCTTTTGTTGTCTTATAGCTTTAGCTAGAACTTCAAGTACAATATTGAAGAGATTTGGAGAGCAAGGGCAGCCTTGTCTTGTTCCTATTTTGGAGGAATCACCTTAAGCGACTCTCTATTACATTTGATGTTGGCTGTTAGTTTACTGTATATTGCTCTTATTATGTGATTTGAAAATGAAACCTATTAAGCAAGTCTCATGGATGGTTCATTAAGCAAAAGATAGTAAGATAAGAATCTGTGAAATCTGAAAAATGTTAAAAGAAAAATTGTAATTTCTATTCCTAGCTTAGCTATTCTTCAAAATTGAAGAAATTTGGTAACCACGGATTCTCATTATATGATGGAGGTTATAGCCAGGCCTGATAATCTGGGTGCTTTTTATATCTATTGTTAGTTAAAATTTTATATTTATTTATTTCAGCTTAGATTATACTTAGGAGATATCATCACAAAATTTAGAATATAAAACAGTTAAAGTTAAACTTCAGAATTTAGAGTGCATGTAGTGGTAATTAAATGCATTCAAAAGCTCATATGTGCTGATATATGTTCTGCTTTGTGAGTTTCTAGTTTGTTGTACATTAGAGTTATGTAATGTATATTTTTTCTATGAATGTTACATTTCAATATATGGTCAAAAAATATTTCCATGGCTTAAGCCTGTCCAGATGACTGAATGAAGCACACATAATCATATGTGTCTGCGTGATGTGTTGGTGTGTGTGTATGTATGTATATATTTGTGTGTTTTTGCTTATGTCTGGGTATGTTCACATGGGTATGTGTATGCATGTGTGTGTCTGTCTGTCTGCCTGTCTGTCATCTGTCTATCTATCTGTATCTGTGTCTATGTTAGTTTTTCCTTTACTCACAGTAGTGAACAGATGAAATTCCCATCTTAATATAAATCTAAACCTTGACACAGTGAAAAGATTTCCTCTACATATCCAAGTATTGAACAAATACATTCTATAAAAACAAAAAAAAATTGCAAATAATATTTAATCTCAGTTGGCTCTAGAACAATAGGACAAAAATTGAATATATATTTGATGCAGAAAAGAATGTTGATTCATAAATTTCCATACTTTTTTGTAAAGAACTTGTTCATGGCTTATCTTTGCATAGCTTCTTGAAAACAAGCATTTTTGGGTAAAATGAACATAGGTGAAGAAATTAATGTTCTAATTGTGAGACTTTCTCTACTTCTCTATATGCACTTTGCAACCAGTTCTCTGTGTGTGATTCCAGAAATAGTAATCTGGGGCCTTCATTTGTGAAAGATTTTTATAAATACAGTGGTCCTTGATTTATAATACATAGGAGTTTTTTTAATTATCTCTCATTCTCTGTCTCTGTCTCCATCTCTCTCTCTTTCTCTTTTTCTCTATCTCAGAAAATACCATAGTATCCATGCTGTGTTTATCCTCCACTTCTACTCATTCTTACTTCTCTCTGCATCACCTCTTCATGTCCTAATCAGAAAAATCCACAATGAGGATGACTCTTAGAGTACAGGGCTAAATAAAAAGAGGTAAAGGTGTTAAGGGGTTCTATAAATCTTCCCAGCTTCTTAAAGGGAGATGGTGAAATACAATTTGGGAAAAAGGGAAATAATAAAACAAATAAGTATTTCAATAAACTATTAGCCATATATTTTCAAAATGACTATTTGCTTTTTAAAATTCTGTACAGATCCTCAAAATCTCGAAAAAAAGTTCACACTTGCAATCTTTTATGCTTTATCAGGTAGCATGCATGAGGATATGGAATTTAACAGAATAGCTCTGAAAACTCTGTTTATGATTAAGAATTAATATGTTGATAAGATATTTTGGAAGGAAAAGAGGAGGGTGACTGTTTAAAAATACACTTCTGCCCAATAACAAAATGTACTTGAAAGCAGAGAGGCTAACACTAGTATGCCCCTTTAAGTGTGAAAAAGTAGGTTACCTTTAACTTGATTAAATATTAGCCAAAAATATTTTGCACACAAAGAAAGTTTTCATGAATAGTACTTATATATATTGCACCAGAAAATGAACTTTAAAGCCTTACTTGCTGGAAGACTTAACTGAATTTTCACTTAATAGTTGTACATTGCTATTTAGTTATCTCAAATATATTTCAAATGTATTTTAAAATCTCCCAGTCGAGTCACTATGTTTATTGAAGAGTATTAAGAATCATAATTTCAGACTAGTTTTACACACACACACACACACACACACACATATACATCATTAGTTTCATCAGTACTTAAATAGCACACTTAGAATAATGTTTTGTTTTGTTTTGTTTTCAGATATAGAGACTAAAGAAGCTCTGGGTTCTTCTTTCTATTTTCTCACTCTCCCTGTTTTGTTTTGGTTTTTCAGGTTGTGTTTTTAATGGTTGCAAAAGTGCAGAGAAGAGATAGAGTGCTGGGGGAGCACAGGAGAGAGTAGGCAGAGGGGACTTCATTGTACAGAATGGTCATTAACTGTGATGCAAACGCCAATGTTTCCATGGAAACCTCTGTCCACTACAGAATATACTAGAGCAATTTTTGAATCATTTGTCCATTTGATTAATTATGTCTTTGTGGTGAAGGCAGCTTGGCTTGATTGTCTCATCATGTAGTAGAGAAGCTACAGCTCTAACAAATGGGCCTATTGTTTTGGGCCTATTCATCTTGGTGGATCCCTGCAAGCTGATAGACATTTCAACAAAATGACTGTCCCTTAATGAGCTGCCGCCTGTCAGAATTGTTTAGGGCTTCATGTGAGGCACAAACCATGGACATGACAGCCTCGGTTATTACGACAATGAGCAGGATGTCTCTGAAAGATTCTATATAAATACTATGGACCTCGATTCATGTCACATAGGAGTTTCTTAATTATCAAACTTATGTATATTAGACCAACAAAACACTGTGGATATTTCTCCAACATAAGCTATAGAGTTTCCTGATGGACTAAACTTAATGTGACATCCATATTAAAAAAAATTTACAATGTGTTAGAAAATTTTTTGTTTCTAATTATCAGAAATATATGAGCACAGTTATGAAACCTCGCTAGCAGAAATGCAACCAGTCTTCATGTTCTATTTGCAGATTTCCATGCTAAGATTTTTTATAACTATAATGTGGTGCAGGCTAAGTTTACAAGAAGCTTTCCTCCCAAAGAAAATATTTTAGAAAACAAAACAGTCAAACAAAGCAAAACAAAAATAATACTAAAGAAACAAAATTGGAGACCCAGTATTTAAATATTTACTCTCAAATTTTCACACAATATTTAAACACAAAGCCATGTTTGGGAAAGGGACAGATACAATATTTTCCACATACTCTCAATACTTGCAAAAAAATGGAATCATGAACAGTCCTGGTCAGAGAACCGCTACCTGTTGATTTTGTCTGAAGAAGCAAGAGCATTGTTAACCAAAAGTCCAGGAAGTTTTCACAAGTGTTAGTGCCCAATAGCAGTGTGTCTTGCTGTCCATAATAAACTGTAATAATTCTGCTAAAAAAGAAAGAACATATTGGCAATTTTGATTTCATGTTTGCTCAAAGCAAGAACAAGTTCTCCCTCTGAACAGATGAACACACTTTCTAAGAGAGATGGTGTGCCAGTCACAGCCAGAGTCAACATGCCTGAAGTTTCCTCTTTGCCAAAAGTTAATTATGACACTTAAGGAGAGTCTCCTACATGTTTTTAGATTGTATATTTCAGTTTTGCTTCTGTAGTTCCTCAATACCAGGAACAGACATGGAGCCTCATTACATTTGGTATATGAGACTGTGTCTGTCTTCAACAAAGTCACAGATGGAAGTCACCGATCTATAGTCACCAACAGGACTCTTAATCACTTAATAACTAGAGATTAAGCTTAATTCAGATTAATTTGTATTAGTATAGAGTTTGTAAATCATGTGCTCTCATATTAATTTACATGTTGTCTAGACATTACATCATGTTGATTCTTTGTGTAGTTTAAGTACTAATTAAGGCTTTAAGGGTAGCAGATGCAAATGTTTACTGCTCCAAAGACAAGGAGGGGCTAGCCTGGTGGTCTTGTTTTAGTTCCAATTATTTTTAAGGTAGATAAAATAATTAAATAACAAATTTCAACAATTATGTAAAAGTAATTTCAAGTATGTAAACACATAAAATTCTTATGGTAAAGATATCATTAGAGGAATTCTTAAAAATGAAATCAAATTCTACAAATGTTAACCAGCAAATAAGAAAGTAAAAGTACTCTTTAAATTCTTACAGAAGATTCAGTTTGAATGCCAGAGGGTTCCATTTAGGACATAAACGAGACATAATGGACTGATTATCCTGATCTAGGTATTTCTGAGAAGTCCTTACAATTCTTGATTGTGATAATTTTATACTTTTCAGAAATTTATATAACAATAATTGTTTTATTTACCCAACTACTCTAAGGAATTATTAAAAATAAAACGGGTGAATAGGAGATATTTCCTGTTTCTTAAATGATTACTCTTACAGTTTTTTTGCCACATGAACCTGGGAGAGTGGAGCCTAAAAATGAGGCAGACTAAAGTCTCATGCAAAGGCAAATTTTGCTCAAAGCATGAGACAGTTTACATTATGAGGGTGTTCTTGGGGTTAAGCCAGTCATGTGAGCAAAGTTTACTTGAGTTTCAGCAGTATACATGCACAAGGGCAAGGGCACATGAGTGGAGACTAAACAGTCATAAGGGCACCCTGTGCCTGGGAGCATCTTTCTGAGTAACAGTGGGTAAAATATTGGGTGATGTAAAATAAACGCCTTCTTATTTAACCTGGGAGGGGCATGGATGCACACTCCAGAAATAACCCATGGTGAGAAGCAGAAATTAAAAGACTCTTGTCTGGTTTACATGGAATTTTCTCAGAACCCTTCACAAACATTCCCCCAAAGATCATTCATGTACCATGTTCTGACAGTCACCATTCAGTACCCAAAGATAAATCTGATAGTTGCATATGTATGTTGTACAAAGTAATGTCATCATTAGATTACTAGTTCACCAATTTTCATTTTCTTTCTTCCACTTTTCCCCTTTGAAATAGATTCCCATGTTGTGACTTAAGCCTGTGTCTCACTCAGTTTATAGCCGAGGCTACTCTCAACTTATAGCTGTCATCCTGATTCAGCAAAAGAAGTACTGAGATTATATGTATGAGCCACAATGACAATTTCTACAATTTCTTTAAAACAGAACCTACTAAAAAAATTTAACTCTTGAATCTTATGTATTACTTATTTTGTTCACAGGGTTCTAAGTGTGAAAATTAAAAAGAATAAATTGTTGCAGTAAATGAGTTTTTCTATTGCCTGCATGTATGTTGCAAAGACCTGGTGACTTTAAATAACAATTGTATATTTGTTTTGTTGAACTTTACCTCTATTTATGATAATAGACATTTCTTCATCTTCAACAGTACTCTTAGTGTTCCCATGGCAAAGTCATTGAAGAAAATAAAAAGACAAGATCCTATGTCCCACCCACTCATGGAACCTGAGTTCTCAGGTAGATGGGCAGTAGAACATCTCAAGGCAATCCACATGTGTAGGCAAGAAAAGCATGATGTCCCTTTCTGTATGAAAAGTATTTAAGTATTTTCTTTGTTTGCTCTACTCTAAATGGGAAAGTGTGCATACTGTTCACATCTTCTGATGTGAATACTTTGGAAAGTATTGTGAGGGCCAAAGTTTTGTTTTAATTTTTAGTTACTGTGCTTAAGAGAACTTTAAAACAAAACAGCCTCTAACCTGAAACCCCACTTTCCCAAGGACAGATAACTTAAATGAATGCTGGGGCTGTTCAGTAGAATAACAAGCCACATGTTTTCACTTCCATAAACAAAGTTGGTTGCCTCAATTGCACAGGATGAGCTTGATCACAAGTAGGTGGGAGGTATGTAAGTAGTAAATATGTCATGATGCATGCTTGTCGCTGCTTGGATGAAGGCAGAACATACATAGTCTTTTGCATTTTGCCCTTATGAGGACTTGACTAATGATGGCACTATATCTACGTATTAATAAATATTAAGTCAATAATTGTTAAATGTATCTTGTAAGGATTATGATCTAAACTATCATGTTTTCTCATGGATAAAATCATTATTTGGAAGAACTATCATAAATTTAATTTTCAAATTGACATTCTTTTAAAATTTCCTTAAAAACAAAATATGTTGCATATATATATATATATATATATATATATATATATATAACATGAGTTATATATATAGCTCATTCAGATTACAAAACAACATCTCCTGTCCTTATTACTTACATTAAATTGATTCTGAAACATGCTGGTCAAATTCCCATAAGTTTACTTAACCCAACCATGCACTCTATACAAGGTTACACTTTGTTTCCTTAGGCCAGTAAACACAACTATACTTTCCTACTGCATTGTCACAAACAGTAAGAGTACAGGTAGGATTAAAGGAATTAAATCTCTTTGCCCCCTATACATAATAATAAAAGTCTTCTGCCTTTTGTCTTACTATTGGTTGAATACAAAAGATGGTATATGAATAAACTAAAGGTGCATTCAGTATGAATCTGCCCTCCTGACAGCTTTAAAAAGATGGAAGGTCAAAATAATTTCTTATTATAAAATCAAGGTCTTACAATGCTGTATATTTGATCCCACTTGATTATGCTGATAAGACAATAGGCAAAAAATCATCTACAACGCTGAAGTGCCACAGCTTCTACTTATACTTTAGTATCATCTTCTTATAATACCCTGAAACATTACAGAGAAGGTCATAATAACACCTTCAATAGAAAGTATATATTGATTTTCTATGGATTTCTATTATATAATTATGACCTTCATGAGTAAGGTCAATTTTCTTTCTTGTTATTTTGATTCTTGGCCTTCTTATGTATTTAGGAGGGTCAGTTCCTGTGTTGTTATAGAAAAGTCCCTGAGTTTTAGCATTTAGTATAATAATTTGTATGCTTTTATTGTGTAAACAATCTGAAGTGCCCTACTCTAGTTCTACATTTCTGATATATATATATATATATATATATATATATATATATATATATATAATTAAGTACTGAACTTTACAATTTCTGTTTCTTCCCTAGATTTAGTAGTAGGATTGTTTGTTGTTTTTCTTCTTTTGCCTGTTAGTATGGCAAGTTGCAATGACTAATTTTCAAACACTGAACTAGAGTTACAGCAATAAATCAGACTTTGCCAAGGTCATCATATTTTTATGTTACTTTAATCTATTTGCTAATGATTTGGTAAAGATTTACATCTGAGTACTTGCATGCATGAGAGCTTTTGATTTCTGCTAGTATTCTTCACTGGTGGTTTTCTTTGCGTTGGTCATCTCTTTGGTTTAGTATCAGGCTATCTTTATAACATGAATAGGGAAATATCCTCTCCTAGTTTCTGGAAGAAATTGTGTAGAAATGCTGTTAATTCTTCCATAAATGTTTTGTAGAATTTTCCAAGTGAAACCATCTGGGCCTTGAAATTACTATTCTGGGAGTTTTCAAATTACAAATTCAATTTCCTCAGTAGTTATGGGTATATTAAATTTGCTTTATTTGAAGTTGTTGTAATCTGTGCTTTTTAAGAAATTATGCCATTTTGTATAAGTTGTCACATTTTGCAACTAAATGTTTGTAGTATGTCCTTACTATCCTTTTGAAGTCTGTAGGACAGTGTAAGAACCCGGTTTATTTCAGATTCTATTTCTCTCTGTCTCTGTCTCTCTCTTTCTCTCTAGTTACAATTGCTAGTCAATTTTATTGAGGATTTAAAATATTAATAAAGATTTATTAAGCAACTTGCAAATTAAAAAAAATGCACATAGTGAAATTAACCCAACCCTGTTATACAATCTCATTGAACTTTTGTACTGTTAGCATAGGTATTCTGAAGCCATGGAAATTTGTTTTGGATTTCATGTTCTCATTATCAAATATTTTACACACATCACCAAATAAAGAAAGATAAACTCATTGATCATTAAATAGAAAACAATTTTCTTTATATCCTCTTCTGTGACTTAATAGTCCACTACCCAAATCCCATACTTCTGTATCACCTTTATAAGGACTTCACTAATGTAATTTGCAGCCATTATCTGGGAATCATGGTTCTCTATTCAGTGTAACTAGAAAACAGAGTAAATCACCTAGTCAGTTGACAAATGGATGATGAAAGTATTCTGGAACACAAATTTGATGTTTATTCTTTGATTCTGTTTGATGTATTGTTTTATTTGTAAGAGTTCTGTGTTTTTAATAATGAATTACTAGAAAATGTGTTGTCTGATTAACTTGGGCTTTGAATTTTGCTTTCTATTTTTGTGTTACTGATTTTCAGTTTAATTCCATCATGGTCAAATAGATGACTCTAAACTTTGCTGGAGCAGAGGATATACCTAACTCAGTAAAGGGGAACATGAGTTAAGATTCCCACAACCCAAATAAAATCCCAGATATGGAGGTATATGGAGGCAATCTCATCTTTGGGGAGGCATACATATTAGTATCATCAAGGCTTGGTGGTAGTCATTCTAAGGAAAGTGGTGAAGCCTAAATTCAGTGACAGACTTTTGAAATATAGTGGAAAGTGATCGAAAAAGTCCACTAGCCTACGTGCATGTGCATGAATCCATCCACAAATAATATGTATATATACATACATACAAATGCAAACCTTGTTGGGATTTTCACAATAGCCCAATATTTGGTCTATTTATGCCATGTATATTTGAATGGCATGTACTTGGGCTGTTATTTCTTTGGACTATTGCATATATATCTCTTAGGTTTTGTTGATTTGTGGTCTTATTAAGGTCTGAATTATTGTTGATTTATTTTTCTAAATGCAGTTGATAAAGGAATGTTGAGTTCATTTAAACAATAGTTACAGCTTAGGTTTTCTTGTCAGTCCTTTGTTTGAATACATTTTATATCTCTGTAGTTTGATTCAAAGAATGTTAAGACACTGCTCAGTATTCTTGGTAGGATATATTGTCCTTTATAACATTAAAGTATTCAACTCTCTGGTCACTTCTTCCCTCTTAAGTATATTTTAACTGATATGAATATATGTAATTCTGATTTACTTTGATAAGTGTTTTAATGAAATATCCTATCATCAAATAGCCTATACAGATGACTTTGAATTCACCTAAATTACTCATCTAGGTAATGTTTTTAAATTTATTCTAATTCTCTAAATGATCACTTACAATAACTTAATTACTATTAAATTAAACTCAATCTGGAATTAAATTTTAAGTTTTGTCTTATTTTTTGCTTTCTTTTCATTTGAAGCTTTCATATGAATATTTGTGTTAATCATATGCTCATCTATCTGTAGTGATTTAGGAAGAGAAGGAGAAAGAAGATTATTACTAGTCTGTTTCTGTGTGTGTATGTATAGATGCCTACAGGGGCCAAAAGAGAATATAGATCTCCTGAGGTTGGAGTTACAGATGATCATAATAAGACACCTGAAGTGGGTGTTGGGAATCCAACTCTTGCCATTTGAAAGACTAGCAAATATTCATAATAGCTGAACTATCTCTCCAGCCTTAGTATTTTTATTTTACCTATTTTGTTGCCTAATTAGGACATTATTATCTGTGTAACTTTTCATATTATGCTGGCATTATTTTATCAATTTGTGTTAATTACAGGAAATATTGCTTTCTTTAAATTCCCTATACATTTTAGTTATATATTTGAGATGCCTCAAATGAGAAACATCTAGAAAAGTCAAAATAATGAAAGCACTTTATATTAACTTTTATTTCTTGAAATTATAATTACATCATTTCACCCCTTCCTCTCTGTCAAATTCATGGATTCTGTGTTTCATTGTTGTTACCCATGTTGTTGACAGCCATAATCTTTTTTGAAATTTCTGGAGTTTAAAGTTTCTTCTGGTATATTTCCCTTTCATTTAGAAGTGCTTCTTTTAAACTCCATAGTTTGTCACAGACTTATATGATTCTTTTTTTTTTTTCATCGACTAGGTAATGGGTTATTTTTGTATGAGTTCATTTAAGCAGTTTGATTGCTTTAATTTGGAGATGAGTTTTAATTTTCTCAACAAACACTTCTTTGGATCTGTTCTATCTGTGTTCTATGATTAAAAGTGTATGTCTTTTATCAAGTATGGAAAAATACACATGACATTTCTATGTGTCCACTTTTAGCCAGACTCACTTTCTCCCTATAAGACTCTAATGCTTTGAATCCTATTTTAATTTCATGGGTTTCTATGTTTTCATTTTATATCCTTCCTTAATTTTTCCCTTTTGCTCAGAGTTGATCATTTCTACCATCCTCCTCTTTTACACTTTACTTTCTGTCTCTTGCCCATAATTTTCTGCTAATGAGCCCAGTCTAGGGGCTTTTCATTTCAGTAATTATATTTTCTTTTGACACACATTTCCAAGCGCATTTATAGTTGCTCATTGAGGCACATTTAGTATGCTTGCATTTGTCTCCAATGTTTCTAACTTTTTTGCCATCTCTATGTTGGCATCAGATGATTATGCTTTTACATGGCTTGTTTTTAGTTTTCCCTCAGAGTGGTTCCTAGCACATTGAGGGATTTCTTATTGAAGCCAGGATATTTTGATATTCATATTGTTATGAAGCTGGATCTTACTTACATTATTTTCTCCCTCTTATATTTGTGGCAGAGAGTAAAAATGGGAAACAATGATGTCTTATTACTAGTAGATTTCTCATTCAGTCTCACCAGAAATGGTGGTGAGATTCCCTCTTTATTGCTGGACAGTTAGGAGTTTCAGGTCCTCATATGGTCTCTAATGGTATGGGCATGGAAATAATCATATTATCACTAAGCCATGGCAAATATTGTATTCTCTCGGCTTCTTTGAAGCCATTTTAGTGAGAAAGAGGAACAAGTAAGTGATCATGCTGAAGATATTCAGGAGACAACAGGTTTAAATATTGATTTCTTCAGACATAAGTTAATTATATAACTCCCTAAAGCTCTAACACATCAAGTAGGGGGTAAAAAGACACTTTGAGGGGTCTGGGTAGATGGTTTAATCATCAAAGTGCTTGCCTTGAAACACAAGAGCCTGAGTTGAACTCCACACCCCACCAAAAAAAAAAAAAAAAAAAAAAAACTAGGCACTTATAGCTTGATTCAGGTGTGATTGATTGGCTTGGTCTTACCTCAACTTATTATCCCAGACTTTGGTGACTCCCCAGGGGAGGCTTTATCCCCTCTAGGAGTAGATGAGGGGTTTGGTGGAGGGATGTGGAGAGGAGGAAGAAGGTGAGGCAGGGAGAAATAGGGTTGGAATGTAAAAGTAATAAAATAAATAAAACTGGGTATTTAATCTTGTTTGTAACCCCAGTGAAGGCAGGATCATCCAGACCTCAGAGCTCCAGACCAATAAGAAACCTTGTCTTAGATGCTAATGGGGAAACCCATAGGTCTGAGAGGCTGGAGCTGAATGAAGCCTGTAAAACTCCTCAGTGAGTCCAGGTTGAAATTTGACACAGCTGAGGACAATATGGGGATGCTGCAGAAGCTAAGGTAGAAAAAAACTACAAAAGAGAAAACAAAATCTAAGACTGAATAAGCAACAGAGGAAATGGGGAAAAAATGGTTTCATCCAAAGCTAAAGCACTTTAAAAAGCAGGGGAGGTGGTAGGGCTTCTGAAGATTATGTGGATCCCCTAAGTCCAAGAAGGTCAAAAAGCAAGAGGAGGCAAAAGAAAATATTGATTGCTTCACTAAAGGCTTGCAGGAGACAATTATTATACTCCGATATAGTTGGGTAAGTAGAATAAGGAGATAGATTCTCTGCTACTACCATATTATTTTTCTGTACTACAGTGTTTATTCTCTAAAAAAAATGTTTTATTTTGCAAAATAATCTTTTTTGTTTCTTTGTTAGAGAAAACATTTCTAATCTGAGATATACAAAACAAAAAGAAAACCTAAGCTATTATCTACCATGGTTTTACATTCCTCAACATACCTTTACAAGCTATCTTCATCTTTCTGTCCTCACAGCCTTCATGCCCTTGTTATATAAATAATACCCAGGGTTTGAATATGTCTACTTATAAATACGTAGAAAACTATAGGGTAGATTTCAAATGACATAACTAAAATTGTTTTATTTTTAAATATTATAACCAGAGAAAAATTGATGAGTGCAATCCAGGTTTGTATACCTATAGAATGTCATTTATTTCCTAGTTCTTCCATAGTAAATGCTGATTTGGGTAGATATTTAATTATTGTATACAATGCATCTATGATATTGACATGTAACAACTTTTTTTGTTTTTTAGTTTATTACCTTTGATATTTACTTTGGGCTGGGCATTGGTGGCACACTCCTTTATTCCCAACACTGGGGAGGGAGAGGCAGGTAGATGTTTGTGAGTTCCAGGCCAGCCTGTTCTACATAGTGAGTTCCAGGATAGGCTCCAAAACAATACAGAGAAACCCTGTGTAGAAAAGCCAAATAAAATATTTACTTTGGGCTGTGTATAATATTCAATTATTATTTATTATTCAAGACTGCCCAAGATAAAAAGACTTTGTTGAGCAATCATAAAGACTGGAGTTTAGAATCCAGCATGCACTTGATGAGTCTCTCAAATGCCTGTAATTCACCTCAGGAAGATCAGACACCCTCTTTTGTCCTCTATATATCACAAGAGCGTGTTCTCATACACACATGTGCATATATTCATGCATATATATATATATATATATATATATATATATATATGCACATATACATACACACACATAAATAAAAAATATCTACAAAGGAAACAACAGATTGTGCTCTGGCTGCTAAAACTTCTGAAAAAGAATGGATATCACATCCATTTGTTCATCATTTGAAGTCAAACAATTCATTTGACCAATGTCAAAGCCAACTGGCTGGGGAAATATAGCTCATATAGGTAACAGAGATACATCACTGAGTGAACACACAGGTATATAGCTGTTCAAAAGATGGTGCAATGAGTTGTTTTATATATATATATATATATATATATATATATATATATGATAATTATGAAAAACTTCTCAGATTCTCAATTAATTGGAAATAAATTCAACTTGTGTTAGTAAATAGTATAATGTTGAGAAGGCTAAAATATAATTTACATAAAAGATACAGATCTATTATAGGCAAATAGTGGTTCTATGATCGTTATAAAAAATCACACTTCTTATGAAATATAAAAAAGGCACAATTTAAGTAAGGTGTCAATCAGGTCAAATAGAACCTATGTTAGTCATACATTTCATCCATTTGTACAATTGCCTTGAAAGCTTTCTCCAAGTCAGTTATTTTCAACCAACTTATATTTTAATTTTTATTATTCAGTCTCCATTAAAAATCTAGGTATATCTATGGAGACAGAGTTACCCCTAGAGATACCTATATAGCCTATTGTCTCAAGAAATTTTATATTAAGACCAGACATAGAATAATTCATGGAATGATAGCAAGGGGAAAAAAGAATTTTAGGCAGCTGGAGTGAGAAGAATAATTAGAAAGAAAATGTTCTCTACTGGGAACTATTTTAAGTAAAGAATCTGGGGCAAAATTTTACATAGCTTCTTTCTAAATGAGTGAATTGCTTCCTATCCCTGCAAGTTCAATAGTGAGCTCACGTGAGTCCCACATGAAGTCCATCATCAAGGAGCTGTGCAATCTAGAGTATATAAGTTAGTTTGTGTGCCTTACCTTTTTCTATGTATATATTTTGCTATTTGTTTAAAGTTACCTATATAGTATATAAGTTTCATGTACAAACATGGGCAAGTCAAACAATTAAAACTGAATAATCAACACCTTCCTCATAGTATTTCAAAAAGAGAATATAGAGTGAATCTGATTCATTTGCATCTCCTAAAACACTTCCTCCTGTTCTGTTTGGAATATCCTAGTAATGGTGAGAGACTACTGCTTGTGAGTCTACAAAACCTTTCCTTAAATTTAGTCAAAGTTTGATTTTCTCTGACTTCTACCTGTCATTATTAATAATTAATTTTTCTAACTCCTGCCTATTAACACTTTTTAAAAGTACCCTATCAAGCAATTATTAAGGTGTGGATACCATAGTAATATGTTGTTTAAGACCTAATAAAGCCACTGAAGTTCAGAATGCAACGCTAGCCACAGGCATAGAAGCTGGGTAATGGTGGCATACAACTTTCATCCCAGGACTCAGGAGACAGAGGCAGATGGATCTCTGTGAGTTCCAGACCATCTGGGGCTACGTGAGAGTGAATCAGTCTAAAAGAGAAACAGAGTTCAAGCGCCTTAATCCCAGCACTAGAGAGGCTTATAAATAGGAGCAGGAAATTCAGTATTCAGTCTTCTGGCAATTAGTCTACAGCCATGTTGAGGATAGGATATCCCCAGTCTTAGTAGAGGTAAGAACTCTCTGGTGATTTGGTTGCTTTGCTTTTCTCATCTTCGGCTCAATCCCAGTGTCTGTCTCTGGGTTTATATTATTCATGCTACAGGATAATAAACTCGGTGTTAGTTAAAGATATTGCTTAATTAATATGACAGAGATAAAAAATGCCAAATAGTAAACACTGGAATCAATACCTAGTGACTAGATGAAGTTTATGAATGTTAATGGGGCTTCAAGTATGGAAAGTCAAGGTAAATGAGGGAAATTGGGGGAGAAAATATTTAAAAGGTGAATTTGAAGTTGATTAAAATCTAGGCAAATTTATGGCAGAAAATATGTGAGATATAATAAGAGGGAAATATGATTATAAGTGCAAAAATATCAAAATAGTGAGGCATAAAAAAGGAAGATTTGAGGATAAAGTTTTGGCTGTTAAGTAGAGTAGCAACCATGAGGAGATGAGTTCAACTCCCTGAAGCCACATAAAAATCGTAGATGTGGGAGATGTTTGTAATCTGATAGTTCAGGGAACAGATAGCTGTCTAATAGGAGGAGAGAAGGAAGGCAAATGATAACAAGAATAAGGCAAGATTTATTGATGTACGCAGATGTATTTTTTCTTCTTGGTATGCACAGTGTTCTTCCTGTTATGTCATCAGAAAATCTATCATCTGTATAAGTGAGAAAAAAGTCAGGGCTCTAATGCTTTCTTTTTATAACAAGAGCATCATTCGTATAACATTAGGGTCCCATCCTTCAGTCTCCTTCTTATTTCCTCCTCAAAGGCCCTATCAAATCTAATAAGCATACACTTCATTAGAATTCAGGAGGATGTGAGGGGTATAGCAGTACCTGAAGGGAAAAACAACAACAAACATTCAGGTTAAGGTATAAGAATTCTATTCATTTATTAGTGTCCAGTCTTTGGCACAAGAATTAAGGTAATGACATTTAAAACCTGCAGATTATTTCCATATAATTAGTAGATTCCTTGATTGTCTTCTTACTGGTCTTGGGAAAAACATGGAAAAGTTTATGATTAAGTTACAATACCAACAACTAATACACACAGAGTTTTACTTGAGGATAAGGTGGAAATAAAGCACCCCCCCCCGCCCAGATGACCATGCTAGCACACAAACACAACAAGCAACAGTTACTTAATCTCAAGCACTTCTCCTCAAAAAAAATGGGTGATGTGTGTCATTTTATTTGTGAGTCAAACATAAAATGTAGTTTTATATGTTCCCCCACAGAGTGTGAGTCTGTATGCAATGCTTGAAGCAAAACAATCTTTATGTACTTGATATACCATTTATTTTATATTTATTATGAAAATGTGGCATCAATAAAACAGTTTCTGTCTCTCCCTGCTGAGTACAATTTAGGCTGTTTCACTGCATCATGAATTAATAACAGCACTGTCATTTCATTCATTTTGGTTATAAAAGCAGATATATAAGGAGACTTAAAATATGGCAATATGATGTAAAAAGCTAAGCATCATATTAACTCATAAACTAAAATTTCTGCTGCTGAAGGGGATGTTTTGAAAGTCTTGTCACCCAATTTTCCATAAATATGATTAAATATTCTCTAGATTCATTTAGGTCAACTTAGTACTTATGCTTTTTAACTCTTATTCAATTATGTTTATGTTCATGAGTATTACAGTAAACACACTATTAAGGCATTTTTTGTTAGTCTTTCCTACCAAACTACATTAAAGACAGTACAAATTAAATCAAACTTCCCATGTGAACATATTCATAAAGATATTATTCATATAACCTGTGAGTTCAAACTGAGGGTTGATTTAGTATAGAGGGCACTGTCTTATGTGATATCAACAGTATAACTGATTTCTGACACAAAGGCCAAAAGGCTCATTATATAAATAAAGATTGGCCTGTGCCATCTGACTCTTAAGTAAGAGAAGAGCATGATGTGTGCTAAACGTAGTTTATTGCTCCTGGTCAGTTTCTGTAATTCAATAGATGTACAAGAAGTCTCACTTGAATGACAGTAGATGACAAGTTTGCTGTGAAAATATATGGTAGCAGTTACTTATAATCTTCCAAATGAGAAATAAGAACATTTTGTGAGGAGGAACATATCAAAATTCTAGGTATGATTGTATTTTTAATAGCTAATTTAATAGCTGTTCATGTTCATGTTTTATACCTTGAATTTGTTTTTTTTTTTTTCTTTTCTTTTAGGCAGGGAAAAGCTGAGAGTAATTTTTTATTAGGAAGAACAGAACCTGTCATAAGTAAACATAAATCTGTATTAAAGGAGTGATGGTTTGTTTAAAAAAAAAAAAAGCAAAGAAAAGTAAAAAGAACTTGAATTTCTTTTGTTGTTTTTTTGTTTTGTTGGCTTGTCTTGTCTTCAACTCTTGATATGACAAAAATTTCAGGAGACTCAGCCAAAGAATAGAGAAATACTAAAATTTCGGGGAAATTTCACACACATACACACACACACACACACACACACACACACACACACACACACACACACACACAAAACCTTTCACCACTATCCAGAACCTCATTTGACTGTAGATTTATATTTCTCTTTCCTGTGACCCAAGATTACAAATGAGAAAACCTAGAAACTAAAACTCAGAAAGGATAACTGATTTAAATAGGACAAAGTAATTGCCACATGTTTTCACTATACTTTCCCAGCAATGTTTAATCTAACACAGCAGTTACATGATGAAAAATACTTATTTTTGTGGAAAATAAATTTCTATCATAAAAATTTTTAACTTTTGAAAATGTAATATGTACCTTGCTGAATGTAGAGCTTCAAATTTATATGAATGTTTTATAAATCTCTAATATGAGTAAATGTATTGAATAACTCCCTGTCTATAATCATATCCATTGAACTTCATACAAATCCTGAAATTACATTATTCCTGAAAGTTTAAGTGATTTCACCAAGAAATTACTTTAAATATCCCAAATGGTAAAAATTTCATTCCAAACTATATTAATGAAAATATGTTATTCCATAACAATGTTTAATTTTTTATCTACATTTTAAAATGCACTTATATCTTTTGTTTTAGAGAAAGCTGTACTCTCAGTTAGGCAATGGTTTTATACATAAAGTATAAAGTATTCCCAGAGTTCACAAGATTAGAAAGTGCTGGTCCTGGCCTATGGAAGTGGCTTAACAGGTGCAGACACATGCTGCCAAAACTGGAAAACTGAGTTACATGCCTGTTATACACATTGTAGAAGAAGTAGGCCTACTCCTGTAAGTTGTCCTCTGACCTCCATACGTGTCATGGTGTACATGTGTGCACATACAAATGCACACACACAAAAAAATAAATACAATATAATAAAGGAAATGCATTTCTAAACCTCTGAAAAGCTAACTTTCTGTTCAGTTTTTAAGAGATGCTGAGCCTCCCATCTTTGTTTTGTAGTCTGTATTTCTTTCCCATATTTACTCAGCATAATCTTTTAACAAATAATTCAAATTATTCTGTATGTAGACATAGTAGATAAACAAATTTCTTAGAATATGATATGTATTTAAGTAGGAAAAATGTTGAAATTTATTTACATTCTATTATAATTTTTGATATAAAAGTATGTTACTTCACTTGAGAAGTTTTGGTAATGAGGATGTACATATGAAAGCTTATGAAAAAAGAATGGCAAATAATAACACACTGACGTTTTCAGTTTAATGTAATATTTATAAGCCTATTATATATTTGGTTCACAATCATGTTATAATTTTTAAAACTGTATTTATTTTGCATGAGAATGTGTGCCTCTATATGTGTGACCATGGGTGTGTCACTATGTTCAGGATCAAGTACAACTTGTAAGAGTCTGCTCTCTTCTAAAATCCCTTCCCTGTTTGGATGATTTAGTTCCTACTGTCAGTATCTTTTTGGCAGCTGGTTCTTGGTAGCCAGTATCTTTTTGCATAAGCCATCTTTCAGGTAAACTTCCTCATTTAAAGTTAATACTTTTACACAAAACTACATTATTTCTAATCAAGAATTTAATATATACATGAATATATATATACATTTGTTCTAGATGTTGAATTCAGAAACCACTATCTTCTAAAGTACTTCCCCACTGTAATTCATAGTAGTTAATTATCTTCAAGATAGATATAAAAATCAAAATTGAATCAAAAGGCAATTTTAAAGGGTTCAGGATACTGGCCATTAAAATCTAAGAGTGATGTTAAGTTTTAAGTAATGAAATGTGAAGAATTTTGTGGGTTTTTTTTTTTTTTTGATTTGGACTTTTTTATCTCTTTCAAGCAAGATAGATAGGCATGCCCACCGAGGTCCACAAAGATAAGCTGTCACTGCAGTGGGAGACTGCAGAGAGAAACACAGGATAATGGCAAAGAGACCTGAGATGCAAGTGTAAGAGAATAATCCAGGGGGAATTAGAATGCAAACAAGGGAGTTATTGTCATCATCTCCAGGATTTTTGAAGTCACAGAGAATAATAGCTATCACCTTGTGTGTGGTTTTAACAAAACCACGTGGGTTTAAGAGTGGATGGTACAAGAAGGAGAATGCAGTTATCTGGTGGTAAAAAAGATGATTTCCGTGTTTTGCAACTCACCACTGACAAGGAGTTAAAGCTGAATTTTATAGTCAACAGAATCAGGGTACTCTAAGCCATGCTGCTCCAGAACGCTTCTCATGGTGTTCTGTGCTTCCTTTTATTCCAGATAGCTCACAGTGAAACAATGATAAACATACAGAGGATTTTTCATCATGTTCACCAGATGATCTCAGGATAGATACGGTCTCATGGCTGATTGGGGGTTATTTGCACAGCGCCCCTGAGAATGCTGAAAACTGCATTGCTGAGAAAGGGGGAGGAAACATCTTGCTCATGGCATTCTGTGGGCAGACAGAGGCATTACTCCCAAGGGAGTAAACAAAACTTTAAGGCAACAGAGTTCATTGAGCAGGGTAGTGTAGGGAACTGTAATATGCAAGCTGCATCTCTGGTACTGCACAGCTCTTCTTGACATACTCTCCACATTATATTTTCTTATTTAGCCTTTAACAATTTTCTGCCAGTGACATTTCCTGTTCTCATAACTGACAAAATATATAACTGATGTCATAACATGGAAATTCCCTTGAACCAATGCATTCATCTCTATGAGGAGCATCTTGGAACTGATGTTTAACCAATTTTTATGCTTCTGAATTTGAACTACTAAATAGCAAGAGCCATGCCTTAAATATCATATTAAACAAGTATTATATAAAATAAGTATCAATGAACTACTAATTATCATCTTTAATTCTACATTAGAAAAACTATAAGTGTGATTTTAAGTATAAATGATAAGAGAAAAAATGTGCCTTCCTATTTTTAATTTAACTTTTATTTTTTGAATGGTCATATAAGAGAAGAAAATCAATTGATATGCAAAATATTCTAGACTGGAAGCTAGCAAAAAAGTTAGTTTTCACATTATTGTTTGCTAGAGATTCAACTTCCTATGCTCTGGTATTTGAAATCCACAGGGTCCACTCAGTATGGCCTGTATGTACTATCTATTGGAGCATGATTAACCACTTAGGGGTCACATATTTGAAGAAAAACGATGCTCTCTTCCCCAACAGATACTAATTATCAATACTTTCTCTGCTATGTGTGAGATCCCATGAGCCCCACTCCATCTAAATTAGGATTTTGATGGTCTTGATTTGTGTATGGGTTCATTCACAGATGCAATGAACTTATGTGGTTAAGGTGAGTCACATCCAGAAAATGGTGGTTTTATAAGACATTCACTACTTTTGTCTCTTACAATCTTTGTATTCACTCTTCTGCAATTATTCCTGAACATTTGTATTTGGGGGTTATAGATGTTCCATTTAGAGTAGAACATTTGAATGTATCTTATTCTTTACATTGACCAATTGGAAACTGCTATCTATTGCAAAAATGAGGTTTCTCTGATAGGGGTTGAGAACTTGGGGAGAATTATGTTTTTATGTCCATTTAGCAGAATAATAATTGTCCATTCTCCTCTTGGGCCTATGAGTCAGCCACAGGTTTGGGGCTAGTTAACTATATCAAAACTGAGTTCCATCTTGTACAATAGGCTTTACATCCCATCAGAAAGTAGTTGGTTACTCCCAAAACATTTTTGCCACTATTACATAATTTATTTTGATTTACTTTTTAAAATAAGTATGAATGCTTTCACTGCATGTATGCATGTGCATTCATGTGCCTTTCTGATACATATAGAGATCAGAAAGGAATATAAGATCCCCTGGAATTGTAATTGCAGACAATTTTGAGCCATCATACAAGTACTTGAAATTTAACCTGGGTCTTGCACAAAATCAATAAGTACTCCTTGCAACTAGAATTCTCCTCAAAGTAGGCAATTATATATACCAAATGTCGACAGTGGAATAGTTTGGAAATCCAAAATCAAGGCGGAGAAGTAAGATTTAGATTCTAGGAGAGCCTGTTTGGCATGCCAGAGGCCACTTCCCCACTGTTGGCAAAAGGCAGACAAAAATAAAGTTCTGGTGTTGTTTCTACTTATGAAAAGAACATTAGTCATGTAGGATCAAAAATAAAAAACCTCTATACATTCTAAACATCCATTTAATTTTTATCACATCCTTATAGGGCCTATCTCCAAGTGCATTCCTTTTTTGTTTGTTTGTTTGTTTGTTTGTTTGAATTTGGTACACATGAAGCGTTCAGGGACATAAAACACAAAAATGAACACAAAAGTAAAACACATCCAGAATAAGTAAATGCTAAGTTTTAATAATTATATTTTATCTTAAAACAATCACAATGAATACATCATTACTTTCAGCTCATGAAATTAATCTAAATAAAATTAAGGTAATTCTGTTGCTTTGTAATGGATCCCCACCACCATAATAAAAGTTTCTCTGTGAAAAATGAGACAGTCCTTGAAATAGGCTAAGGCTTGCCTCTGCTCCATATCTGTCTCCTTCATGATGATTTTGGCAACTTTTCCCTAAGGACTCCTTCCTGTATTGTAAACTTCAGCATCTCTTTAATCAGGGACAAGAAAAGGATCCACTTCCAGTCACTGAAGATGAGGTCAACTAAACTTTTTTCTGAAACTGAACTCATTTTAACTTGTAAAGCAAATTCACTCTAAGGTCCTCATTTGCCTTTGAGACTTATTAGTGCCTAATTAAAAGGAATTATTTCTATATTTTTCAAAAGCAAGTAACTGTTTTTTAGGTGGAAACTGTTTTTAGTCTCTAACTATAGTTTGGGCCATGTAAAGGCTCCATGGTGGGAAGTTTGAATAACCATCTTCACTTCCAAAATGATTATTTCATTCATTGTACTCAAAATGGTTGGACTTGTTTTCAAGGAGCCTTGAAAATTTGGTTGCATTTATTGCCTCTATATGCAGTAGCATTACAAGAATAATCCAATGTACAATGCGGTTCTGTCAATTTAGATTTTACTTATTTTTACATCAAAAATTAGGAAACTTTTAGTGGTATCTCTCATTCTGCTTTTTCTAGTAAAGGTAAAATTCAACTTTTTTTTTAATCTGCAATATAAGGTACATATTTTAGTTCACATATTTTAGTTCTTTGTATTTTTCCCATAGGTACAGAACAAGGCTTTGTCATGTAAACCTGTCTTTTTCTCATTTCTCTTTCGCATAAATAGATCATCTTCACAACTTCTACCTTTAAATCACACAATGTGAGCAACTCTGCATGTACATATATATTATCTACTTTTAAATCAGTTTAAAGACACTCTCTATTGTTCATATATGCATATAAACAAATGCACATGTGTATATATGCATAATGACAAAGTAGAAAAGATACAAACACAGACTATTGTTTGGATGAGAAATAAAATATGCTTTTCACTGTCACCTTGTTGACTTACAGCTATTTCATTGGATTGAATCAATTGATTATGAAGAGAAAAAAAGACTGGCAGTCAATAGGTGTAGAATTTTGCAAAGATTTAATTCAGCACATGATATATTCTAATTATTATATAGATGTGATAAGGTACATCCATTTTATGAATGTTCATGTGTATGCATAAGAAGTCACTGTACTTGGTAGAAAAGGTAAATACTTTAAAGATTCAACCTCTATCCACAAAACATTTCTCTGTGTAAAAGAGATAGAAGCATATTTAAAAGTGCAAATATTTCAAGCACAAAAAGAAAGAGTATATATGAAATCAGGGCAAAATCATGAGATATAATTATGGGGATATCACAGTAATAGGGCATATTTGTATTCAAAATGTCACATAAACTGTTAAACTGGGCATCCTGGATAATTTCTCTCTTTTGAGTTCCTAATATTGAAATATATATTCCATGTTTTTGCAACAAACAAATATGTTCTTCAAAACAAAACAGCATGGTAAATATCAAATCTAAATAGAAATTAAGCAATTTTATTGTTCTTGCCACATTTAGCAAGTATAAAGGCAGGGCATTCAGTTAAAGGAATATTTAAGATTAATATTTTAGTTTAATCCTATTCCAAATAGTATCAAGTATCAGTGACACTAATAATGATCCATTGTTTATCTGACATTGCAATTTATCAAAATGTCCTGTAGTTCACTAGCAACATTGTGGGGCATTATATTCAGATACATGGTCTTTGTTGTTCAGAAAAAAAAAAAAAAAACTGACTCTGTCCCCCCTGAATATGGGTCTCAGCTAGAAGGATTGAGCAGTATAAGGGACCTCAGACAGTGGAACCAGGATGTATGCCTGGTGCACGAAAGGACCTTGTGGACACATCCCCCATGGACAGACACTCCCTTTACCTAGAGACAGGAGAGAAGTCCTAGTCCCTACTTCAAATGACTTGACAGATTTACATGACCCCACCTGAATGGCATAGCCCTACATGTGGAATGGGGTTGGGGGAATGGGAGTGGTGGGTGGTCAGGGGAAAGAGAGGGTAAGAGGTAGGGAGGGAGGGATTGGGATATCACAGTAAAATAAAAAATAATAAAATAAAATAAAAAATATATTATGGATATTTCACAATATACTTTTATTTTTAAAAAACAAATAACAAACATTCTCATAGCTAAATTTGATCATCTATTAAACCTATGCTTCAAAGTGTGGCAAAGTGCTCATATTGTAGAGAATTTGTTCTTATGTGCTACACTCCAACTTACAGATGACTTCAGCATATAACTGAGTCAAGCAAACTATGCTCACATTATTGGGCAACCCGTGGACAGAGCATTGTGTTTTATCTTACAGAACTAAAATTCTATACCCATTAGAAACATTCTGCTCCTTCCCATCTCCACCCAAAATTAAAACACCTCATCTGCCTTTATTAATTTTACTTCTATACATACTTTACAGAATTAGCATAGTAGAGTTTTATTTTTTGCAGACTATTTAACTTGTTATATATGGCCCAATATCTTCAACTTTTGTCCATGCTCAGAATATCTTTTTAAAGGATTGAGTTTTATTCCACTGCATACCTGTATTGCCAGTTTTTTTTTTTAATCTGTTCATTTAATCTACTTTTCTACTTTTGATTACTGTGAATAATGCTGGTTAAGTATTGGTGCACAAATGGATCTTCAGAAGAATGCTTTGAAATCTTTAGAGTATTTTATTGATTTTGTAGGACTTGCAAGATGATAGAACGTTGACTGGGACAATAGACATTCATTTTCTGAACTATTAAAAAGCGTAGAAGTCCAAGTTCAAGGTGTTGAAAGGCTTGATTTCTTCTGAGGCTTCTCATCTTGACTTTAGTATGACTGTCTTCTCCATATCTATTTGAATGATCTGCCTTCTGAAATTTGTGTCCCCATTCCCCTTATTAAAAGTATATTAGTCAATGAGAATAATGCTTAACCTAATGACTTCATTTACACTTAATCACAACTTTAAAGCCACTATGAATGTGTTCACATTTTGACACATTAGGAATTAAAATTTCAGCATAATTAATATTTGGTGATACAATCAGCTTGTTGCAAGCACACACCCATGAGTAGAATTACTTTGTCAGGTGAAAAAGTTTATTAATTTTCATGGTTATTCTATTTCTTAGTCATCATGCAAGCCACAAGTTTGGCTATGGTATTCTCACACATAATTTTATTTAGCATTTGGGAAAATATTCAAACGGCTTCCAAAGAAGCTATGACATTTTTCACTTTCATCAACAATGCACAGAAGCTACCTTTCCTCCTCACTCTTATTATACGCTTTCCATTTGTTTACTAGACACTCTAATAAGTGTCAAGTTATAGATTATCCTAGTTTCTACTTAAATTTTCTTAAGAAATTTGATGGGTATTCTTGGTGCCAATTTGACTACAGTTGTAATTAAGTGAAACTCAAATGGCAGGGACATCTGTGAAGGATTTTTCTTAATTAAATCATTTGAAGTAGGAAGAACCACCTTTAATGTGGGAAGATCCATGTTCAATTTAAGTCACATCATCTGGTAGGAGCCTATATAAGGGACATGGAGTAAAGAAGCACTTCCTCTCTTCCTTCTCCCACTCTGCCTGGTAAATCATCCCTTCACTGGCATTGCAGCCTGCTTCTTCAGGAATCCTGCTTAGGCTGAAGAACAGCTCAGATACTCAGCCTCAAAGGCTGAACAACCATTGCAATTTCCATTGGGGGACTGCCATTGTTGGACTAGCAATGCCACAGCCTGTAATCCTCTGTAATAAATCCCCTTTATATCTTTAAATTCTATTTCTGTTACTTTAGAGAACTCCCACTAATACAAGAATCAACAATGTTGAAGTGCTTATTGGCCACCTATGTACCATATTTTCATAAATGTTCCATTGTCGTGATGTAACGAATGTTTATATATTTATATATTTTAGGTATCAATCCGTCATTAGCTATATTTGTACCCCATTCGCTGTTGTGGGATTCCTTGTTCAGCTTCCATGGCAGGGCGGGGGGCTTGGTCCTGCCTCAACTTAATGTGCCAGTCTTTGTTGACTCCTCATGGGAGGCCTTACCCTTTCTGAGACGTGGATGGGGGAGTGGCTTGGAAGGCAGGGAGGTGGGAGGAAATTTAGTTGTTATGTAGTAAAAGTATTTATAAAATAAAAATAAACAAATTCTTGTCTTTCACATTTGCATTAGCATTTTTGGTCTTAAACACTGTATCAGCATTCTTAGGTAGGAAAATTGTAGTAAATTTAATGCAAAAAAGAAAAGAGGAAATGATTAAGTACCTCGGAGTATTAGTGATTTTTACATTATTTGTGGGTTACTATAAAAATAAACATTTAGACACCCAGGCTTCAGTACTCAAGACAGAGTGAAAAGATCAAAGTGATACAGGGAAAGATATTCTTGAAGAGTTTTAATTAACAACAACAACAACAAAAATCCACTGAATTGAGAACAATGCTATTTTTAGCTTTAGCACACAATGCATGCCATTGTACTAAACATTCTTTCTGTTTAATTCAAGCTCATATTTACTAAGGGAAAATTTTTGTGAGCAACTCATTGAAGCTATTATTGCAAAAATATTAATTCACATAATTTACAGATGGTAAACCCGAATTTATCTATTAGGAATTACTACATTTGTGACATAGTTTAATCTTTACTTATCTATGAATTGAATTGCATGAGGCAGAATTTTCCAGGTTTAAAAAAACCTGTCTTCCCTGAAACATGGATGACACTTAAAGAACACTTCTAAAAGGAATACGACAGTGGTTTAACTTCGCCTCCTGCCTTCCTACATTTTAATCAATAGCTTGATCCTCCTTAACATATTAAGAGCTTATTAACTAAGAGAACATTTGGTTGAGGTTCAGAGCTAATGAATATATGACAGTGTTGTCCAGTTATAGTTTCCTTTATTTTACTTACATAATCATTATGACTGTTCTAAAATGCTTAAGTGCATGACCAAGGCAATAAGAAATTATATGTAGCACTGTTGCTGTTTAAATTGATTAAATGTTTAATCTTAAGAGTACTTTTACTTTTTTTTTTTTCTTTTTCTTTTTTTCTTAATTTGGTACTTTTTAAAATTATTTTTCTTATTATACACATTGATCCCAGTCCCCTTTCCCTCCCATCCTCCCATGTCCCCCAATACCCTCTCCCATTCCATTCCCCACCCACTCCACAGGGAGGGTGAGGCCTCCCAGGAAGGATCATCAAAATCTGTCAAGTCCTATGGAGTACGGCCTAGGCCCTACCTTCTCTCTCTAGGTTAAGGGAGTTTCCCTCCATGGGGAATGTATTCCCAAAGTCCTATCTTGCACCAGAGATGTTTCATGGTTCCACTGTTAGAAGTCTCATAGACTGCCCAGGACTTCTACCTGAGACCCACTCTCAGAGCGTCTGGGTTGGTCCAATACTGGTTTCTCAGATATTAGTTTGGGGTCCATGAACTCCTCCTTGTTCAGGTCACCTGCCTCTGTGGGTTTCTGTAGCCTTGTCTTGACCCCTTTGTTCATTTCTCCTTCCTCTCTGAAACTGGATTCTAGGAGTTGGGCTCAGTGTTAACATGTGTGTGTCTGCTTCTTCTTCCATCAGCCTCAATATGAAGGCTCTAGGATGGCACATAAGTTTATTATCAATACTTTTAGTTCTTTACCTGCATCACAAAATGTTTTTTTCTTAAAATTACATCTTACTTATTTTATGCTTGTATGTGAGTGTAACTGTGAGAGGGTAACATATGTGTGGACATGCATATGCTACACATGCATCCAGAGGTCAGATGACAATTTTCAGAAGTTGGTTATTTCTTTCCATCATGTAGACTTTAGGGTAAACTCAGATCCTCAGATTCAACAGCAAGTACCTTTAACCCACTTATGTATCTCATCATCCCAGAATACAAGTTTTAAAGACATTATATTACTATTTTATCAATTCACTAAGAGAATAGGTACCCAGTTTTAAAATAAAAATACTAAAACATATATGTTAGATTAATATCTATAGTGCTGTGATTCAGTGTAGCCTAGACTCCTTCTTAAACAGCTAAGTTATAGACTCTTGGATAAGGAGTTCATTGGAAATGCTGACACTACTTAACTTCCTATATGGTGCTCTGAACTCACAGCTATAATAATTAAGCAATTAGGCATGACAGAGAGTGTGAGTTTCCCGAGATAATCACACCTCTGGGGCACTGCAAGTCATGATCCTAAGATAAGTGTTTTGAATCTCCCAGGGGTGTGATTATCAGATGATAACCACACCCCCAAGGGAAGGCTTAAGACTCATAAAACAATCTCTACTATAAAGAAAAATGATTATGCTGCTGTATGCAGATGATGCGGCCATAGAGACTGTTATGTGTTTTCCACAATTAAGAACTGTGAAATGTACAGCATCCTAATAGTTCCAGCATTTATTCCAGGGACTGGGTTGTATCCTTACAATTATGGGAATATAGAGATAAGAAGATAAACATCTACTTTTCAAATTCAGAAAGAAAAAAATTTGAATCATAAGGCTTATACTGACAAACCTCTAACTAGATTTATTTCTGTGTGATAAAAATGTTCTTATTACACAAATTACTCATATGTATGCCTTGATATCACCCCAGAATACTATATTTGTATCTAAGCATCTCTTTGTCAACTCAGTGAGTCATTCTTCTATTTTCTTTTACTGTTTATTGAGCACACATAAAATAAGTATCCTTGTAGGTATTAAAAAACAAAACAAAAAACCTCATGATTCGTGTCTGGGTAATGGATGCAAAGACATAATTATAATACAACTATGCTAATGTAATTATGTTGGTGATTATAGTATGTTATCAATATGAAAAGAAGCTAGAAACACCAAATATCCACAAGAAGATTGAATCTTCAAAAATTCATCACACCTTAACAAAAAAAAAAATTATCAGAGACCTGGAATTTTAAAAGCACAAAATAAAAACATAGGCAAGATAGTTCAAAATAGGAACAGAAAAGTACTGATCTCTTAAATCTTGTAGCTCTAGAAATAATAGGGAAATTCAGTTACCATGCTATCACCATGAACAAAACTTAGGACCAAATGGATCAAAGACCTCAACAGAAATGCAGCTATCCAGCCACACTGAACCTCTTATAAGAGAAAGTAGGAGGTACCCTTGAACAAATTGGTACAGGAACTCACTTCCTGAACCTAACTTTAGTAGCACAGACACAGAGATCAACAATTAATAAATGAGACCTCCCTAAACTGAGAAACTACTGTTGGGCAAAGGACACAGTCAACAAGACAAAATCACAGTGTGCAGAATGGGAAAAAAGATACACACCAACCCTACATGGCTGATCTCCAAAATATATAAAGAACTGAATAAGCTAGTCAACAAAACACCAAAAAAATCCAATTAAAAAGTAGGATACAGAAATAAATGGCTGAAAGACACTTAAGAAAGTGTTCAACATCCTTAGCCATCACGGAAATGCAAATCAAAACAACTCTGAGATACCACCTTACACTGGCCAGAATGGCTAAAATCAAAAACAGCCATGAAAGTCTATACTGGAATGGATGTGGAGAAAGGAGAACACTCCTCCATTGCTGGTGAGAGTGTAAACTTCTACAGCCAATTTGTAAATCAATATGACAGTTTTTCAGGAAAATGGGAATCAGTCTACCTTAAGACACAGAAATTCAATTCTTGGGTATATACTTAAAGGATGTACACTCATACAAGAAGGAAATATGTTCATAGCAGCATTGTTTGTAATAGCCAGAACCTGGAAGCAACTTAGATGCCAATTAACCGAAGAATGGATGGATAAAATGTGGTACACTTGCACAATTGAGTATTACTTAGTGAAACAAAACAAAACAAACAAAAAACTAGACCTTGAAATTTACAGGAAAATGGATGGAACTAGAAGAAACCTTCCTGAATAAGGTAACCCAGTCACAGAAAGACAAGCATGGTATGTACTCATTTATTTATGGTTATTAGACAGAGTACAAAGGACTACCACCCTACAATCCCCACCACCAGAGAAATTGGAGAAAAGGAGGACTCTAAGAGAGAAATGCATGGTCTCCCAAAGAAGGAGAAAGGGACAAGAACTCCTGAGCAATTTGGGAGAGGGGCAAGGAGGGAGGGAAAAGAGATAGGAAAAAGAGGAGAGAAGAAGAGAGAGAAAAGAACAAGAGTGATCAGGAAGACTGAGTTCAGGAAGGAATAGAGGAGAGAAGAAAAGAGATACCTTAACAGGGGGAGCCAGTATATGTTTTAAGAGAAATGTGGCTGTAGGAAGTAGTTTTTCCTCCCTCTGCTTGGTCTTGTCCCATTGCCACGCCAGCCCCAATTAACACACTGAGACTCTGTATTTCATATAATGCTGTTGGCCAGGTACTAGTTTCTTATTGGCTAGCTCTATCTTAATTATTAACCCATTTCTGTTCATCTAATATTTCCATGTGGTCTTCTTACGGGGAATGGGGCAGGCATCTTGTCTCCCCAGTCTTTCCATCTTGACTCCTCCTTACTACTTCCTCTTTCCTCCTTCTGTCCTAGTCCCTCCTATCTTCCTTTATTCATTATCCAGTATGAGAAACATATATTCATAATGACATCTCCCATCATCTCCTCTTTTCTGTCTAAATAAAAAGAAGGGTTTTAACCTTAACATAGCAAAAAATATAACACAATAGTTATCAAGTAAGAATCACAGTTAATAATATTTAGTCCATTAACATTTAGCAAAATTAAAAGAAACTATTCTATCATCTATCATATATTTGTGAGTCTAAAGTAGTATATGTAACTTATCTTTAAGCTTAATTAAGGAAAACTATAACCATAACTATCTGTCTTCAACTCCTTCAAACCACAGAAGGATAGTATATAAACTCTAGAAATGTAAGAGACAACTCACTGCCTGGTAAGTCACCTGAAGTTTTTCTGTAACTTTCCATCTTCAGTTCATAGGCCATAGTGTGTCTGGCAGACTCTTATTCTTACCATATTCTATGTATGTATACTTTTCTTGTATTCAAGACATTTTGTATATTGATACAATTTGGGATATTTATCATGCTGCCCTTTATAGTTCTACCTCTTGTCTTGACATCTCTACTCTACCTCTATTTTATGTATGTATGTATGTGTACATAGTTAAATTGTTTAGGTATTTGTTCCTGCTTTACTCAGGGACATTTCAATCAGTTTTTTAGCTAAGTTCCTGAGTATTACAGATTATCTTCACTCATGTTTCCTGTACCTATGATATTAGTCAGGTATAGATGCTTAAACTTCAATCACTTTATATACATGAAGAACATGGCATTTAAATGTTTTAATATTAGTACTCCATTGACATGAGATACTGTTGCTCCTGACAGCACTGTGCACTTTCCCGAAAATATGTTGAACACTGTTGTTTCTCCTGCTGGAGTTCATTCTCACCTCAGCTAATGGCCTGTTGGGCAAAGAACTGCCCCATCCTTGACCACTGATTTGGACATGCAGTCCCATGTGCTTGCAGGAGACAAATATAGAAGACTGCTAGACCTTGCCAAGTCAGGGTAAGACAGCCATTCTATCTCCTTGCTGTTGTTGTAGTCTGTCAAGTTCTCTTGGCCTTAGCCAAAACTGGGTGTACCAGCGTTACTGAGACCTAGGGTGACTGTCCAGGTAGCTTGCTGTTTCTGTCCTTGCTGCATCTTTTGGAAGTTGCCCATCCACACTTCCTGTCTACCCTAGTATCATTATTTTCCTTCTCAGGTCTTGATGAGGTTTAAGATTAAACTATCACAACTATTATTCTCTCTTCCTAGTTAGATATAGTAGGTACTAGACTTACGTTTTCCCGCGTAGGACAACTCTATTATAAACTCCCTTATGCCTTTACCCTAGGACTAGATATGTAGGTCGTTTTGTTCTCAATTTTCCTTTTCTTAGAGCACACTTGTTATTCACTGTTTTGTATATTGTTTTGTATCAAGCCTAAGTCTTTTCTTTAGACTAAAAGGGGAACAGTAGTGGGATATTCACTTTGTCTCCTTCTGTGTCACTGACCATGCCCATTGGGAGTGGAGCCATGGGCAGGAGTGACCTGTGGAAGGAGGTCTGAGGAAGAGCCTGGGAACGCTCTCTTGCTGGCAGGTTGTGGAGAGGAGAGAATCCTGTGGAGCCTGCTGGTGTTAATCTGTCTAGGTAGTAAGTTATTTCTCCCTGAATAAACATCTATTCGGCCTGTTTGTTTATCCTGATCCTTATTTAACTGAAATATCTGGCACTAGGGAAATGTGCAGAGATCCACAAATATGACCCCAATTAAGAATTTAGACACTAGTGGAGAGGCTGCCTTTGCTGCCCTTCCCTCTAATGACATTGATGACTGCCTTACTTGTCATCCTACAGACTTCATCCAGTAGCTGATGAAAGCAGAAGCAGGAACCCACAGCTAAGCACTGAGCAATACTCCTGGAATCCAGTTGTAGAGAGAGAGCAGGGATGAGTTAAGACCATGCTGGAAAAGCCCATAGAAACAGGTGACCTGACCTAATGATAAGACAGGGATCCCAGACAGCTAGGAGCCAGCATTGGACTTAACCAATATGGGTGCCAGTTAGGAGGCCTGGGTACCCTATGGGATCTTTAACATTTGAACCAATAATTATCCCTAGTTCAAAAATGGACTTTGGGATACCATTCCATATGAAGGGATATTATTTCAGCCCAGATATTTGAAGGAGGGCCTAGGCCCTCCTCAAAATTAAGTGATAGACTTTGATATTCCCCCCATGGAAGGCCTCACTATCTTTGGAAAGTGGGTGGGGGGTGGGTTGGTTGGGATGGCTGAGGGGCATAGAAGGATGGGAGGGTTAGGGAATGGGGGGATTTATATGTAAAATAAGATTGCTTCTAAATAAAACTAACTCACTAAATAAATAATTCTGTTGTATCAAACAAAATCTACATTGAAGGGAAATTTATGGATAACAAGACAGGCTCATAAACCAATTTCTTTACAGTAGAAATGGGCACTAAGTCTCCATTTTCCATGTGGATAGGCCAGATGCTTGATGGCAGCTAGTTACATTTAACCAGTTCCATCATATATATGGAAGTAATAGTTTCTCCTCGTTGAAAAAGACATTTATTTTAGATGTGAATTTGCTTCTTTGTCCATAATGTTTCTTCACATACTACATTCATAGTATTACAAATTATCACAGTATACATTATATGTTATCATGGTAATATATATATATTAACTTCTTGACCTAGAATATTCATTACTCACTTGACTGGAAAAGTTCAGCAATAAGTTCCTGCTCATTAAGATTTCTAATATTAACATGTCATATACCATATACCTTAAGAACATAGCTTGATAACATGGTGGAATAGATTCAGGAAAACACATTTTTAGGAAAGTAAATTCGGGCAATATCTTGAAGAGTTGAAAGGATTCCCAGAAAGTCACATATGTTCTAAATCCATTTCCAAAATATATTATTTTCCCAAACTTGAATTTTTATATCTAGAAACCAAGGAGCATGAATCAGAATAGTTCACTTTCAATGGCCCTAGTGACCCATTAAAAATAGTGTGCTTTCCTCTTCCTACAACCTTATGCTCTGTTGACCTAGAAATTTAGTTACTGAAAAGTAATAGCTCTATTAGGAGATGCAAAAGTAAATTCACCCTACTAGAAATTAAAGTATTTTGAAATTTAGACACCTTCCTGCAACTGTATTTTCTTCTTCTTGCCTATAAGTCAGTATCCTAAGAATAGATGTACATAACTGATAGAGATCATTTATTCAAACCACCCAGTAAATATTGAACTACTACACTATAATCATGCAAAGAAGAGTATTTTTGGAATAAACAGAATTCCATAGTATATCACTCAGTATCACTTTTTATGTGATTAAGAATAATGGACAACGAAAATACTTCAACTCAGAAATGGAGATGGCTAAGATATTTCAGGAATAAAAACACACATGGGCCAATTTGCCAAATAAATAATTATGCTGAGGTACAGTTTGAAGACAAAGAGAGCATGTGATAGAAAATGCTATCTGTAAGTTTCAGGCATGATCATGTAACCTATTTCATTGCTTCCTTACATTGCTATGAACATACTTATTCATATTTATGTATATATACATATATGTGTTTGTGTTAAACAAATTAATTACTTTCCTTTCTTTAATGTTCTTTCATCATGTAATATGATGAGGTTGTGTTATAGTAATATATGAGTATCAACAGATTTCCCACATAGTTTTAATATTGTGGGATATGAGGAAAAGAGTATACATCATTTAAAAACTTTTCCTCTTTAAGATGAGCATATGAGGTAAGATTTATATCAAAACATAAAATTTTTAAAAAATTAAAAACATTTATCCTTTTTTGGAAAATGACTTCATACATTCAGCTTATGTACAGGATAAATGTATCATACCAATGCAATGATGGCCTTTCTCGTGTGTTTATTTGAGGAAAACTCTGCTTTTAGAAGACCTGTATGTATGTATAGATTCAAGAAGTCAACAGTGGCCTTTTTGTTTGATGTCAACTTGACTATATGAGGGAATGTTAAGATAATTAGTAAATCACAATTGTGATCATGTCTTCAAAGGATCTAAATAAAAAGCTGGGTATATGGGTGAAAACCCATAATGGGTTAGAGTTTTAATGTAGAATGAGATCGTGGCTCACTGCTCATGCTGTTCCTGTCCCAACTGGATGCATTTTCTACTGCTTTCACTTTTTCACCAGACTCAGGGTTTATCAGCTTTTAAGCAAAGTATGATACCAGTAGGTTTCTGAGAACTATTTAGACTTTGGCCTGAGACTAGAGATTTTATCATTTTGTTTGTTTCCATTTGGAAGCTTCAGACTTATTCATCTGAGCATTTCAGGATTCCCAAAATGCAAGCAGCTATTGAGGAAAGTATCAGTCTCTGTGAGCATACAATTCAGTCTTACAACAACAACAACAGACACAAACACACACACACACACACAAGCCTTGTGTAATATGAACCTATCTGTTCCATCTGCACAAGCAGCACATAGTTAATATTTTACAAATACTGACAATCTAATCACCAACTCCATTATAAATTCCTGAAAATAGGGGTTCTTACTTCCAAGAGCTCACTAAAACTATTATTAACAACTCATATATTGCACCTATCCTTTCTCATCTTGCTAACTTGGTTATTAAAGACTAGTATAATTGAAGTCTGTCTATACAGAATACTCCAAGCTCCCAGCATCAGTCAGTCAAAAAAGACTCAAATTGATGTATCATTAAATTGTGATTGTTAACCAATTATTTCATGCTAAACAGGTTGGTACTATGTTATGGTTTTGGTAATTTTCCTCAGTCTTTTAGTAACTCTGTAAATTGAATGGCATATTGGCTCAATGCTTAACTAAGTATGAGGTAGAACACAAAAATGCTATGTAGTTGTTGGATAAGTGTATAGCCCAATACCCAGTGCACACAGGAAGTACTAACTGGACTCAGTGAGTTGTTATAAAAATAAAGGGTTATGAAAAAGGGAAGGGGGTGTGATAGTCTGCAGGCAGTGGAAGAGACACATATAATCACAATATATTCTATACATGTGAGAAATTGCCAAAGTAAATGAACTTAATTTTTTTAAATGTTAGTTATCACCTTCATTATTATCAGTTGCCATAGATAATATCTCTGCAAAATATTAGTATGATCATTTCAGAGCATTTATTCAAAAGTTTACAAAATTGTAGAAAACAATATTTGACAATAACTAATATTAAATTTTAATGTAGAACTATGATCATTTAAATATATCATTTTACTTAAAATCAAATTGTAGTTCACAAGTACATTACCAGCTTCTCTTGTAGTTGTATAGAGAAATAAAATTTAAAACTATTAATTTTGAGAAAAGCACTAACTAAATATTAATTACATACTCTGTTTATTTTTTCTTTATATTAATATAGCTCAGAAAGTAAAATCCATATTATCAGCACTTATTCAACATTGATAAGCCAAAGAATGCCCCATGTGTATGGATTATACACAGGTTTTGTTAGTTCTTACAATACGAACTTGGTAACAATAGGAATCCATAATTTCAGTAAGATCATTAATCACACCTGCTTCTTTAACAACAAACTCAAGACCACAGGTTGTCATTGTTGAGTCAGTTTTCAAGTAAACATGAGGAAATAGCCAAGATATAAAGTAAGAAAAAGTCAGGGAAAAGCATAAATTGTTCAGGAAGTTTTTCTGCTTGTTTATTCAGGAAGAATAAGAAATCATAACTTCTGCTCCTAACATAAATAAATAAATTAATTAATTAATAAAAATTAATTTGCTTTGATGGCCTCCAAATCCTTAACCATAACTCAAGATTTTCATTTTCTTGCAGAAATTAAAGTCATCATCAAACACTAGATTAAACCATGAAAATCAAGCATATCTGCACTGTTGTCTTCTGATTCATCCGTATACATTACACAAAGCCTCTATCTTTCCAAGTGAGAGGGAAAGGTAAATTATAACACACATCACTGAAACTCTTACATCAGTTAGAATTAAATAATAGACATAAAAGTTATGTGGGAATTGTGAAACATGATATTCATTACCAGGAAATTTATGAGATAAATGAACAAAATGACCAAAGACAAATACAATAACAAACATCCTTATGAAGAAGAATAAGCAGAAAATATAAAAAAAACATACTTGTGAAACCAGTTCACAAGAAAAATTCCAATATATTGAAAATAAATTATATGTGTTATAAGACCAATGTGTTATTTTAAAGTAAAATATAGTTATTTGACAGAGAAAATGAACCTACAATAATTAATAAATACCATTTAAAGAAAAATTAAATCAGGCAATGATGAAATTTTAAATATTAGTACTATTTACATTAGGCATTGAGAATAAATAAATATATAATTATATATATAATTTTTTTTTTTTGCCCCTGACATCATGAGCTGATTAGTAATAATGGGTAAAGAGAAAACAGGGGGATTTAACTCCTGATACATATTCATGAATCCTTGCTACAACTGAATACACAGATTGAGGTGCCATGAACTGTCTCTACCAGGGGATGCTTAAGTTCTGCCAGTGACACGCTGGGCAGGAATGGAAGTGGTATCCATCGGTCCTTGTCTTCTAGGAATCATGGTCTTGCCCAATACTCTTTCTCACTAGCTGCACATAAATCCTGAAAGCTGCCACAGAAGATTAACAATGAGCCCTCTACCTAGTGTCACTTTGTCCTTTTCATTACATTCTGTGGTGGCAGGGATAATTCTACCTCAAAGTTTCTCACAAGCATGCTTCATGCTTTGGCTACCAGCAACTCCTTGAGATGTGGCTCTACTGTCAGAATGTAGAATACATCTGAAAACAGTGCCATATGCTTCTTTTCTTCCTGTAAATACATTTTCTCTCCTATGTTACCCTCTGAAACTTCCAAAGCAGAAAATGTAGGCTATAATAGAAGATAAATACATAGTGAAAAATTTTAACTTCTCTCTAAATATAAAACTAGAAGATCAAATTATAATGTATTTGATAATACTATTATTTCAACTTGTGAGCAATGAAAATGTTAATGAGATATTTTACATGTTTTATATTAGTTCTTTAATGTACCTTTGTATTTTATGTTTGTATTATAATTCCATTCAGTAGAACCACAGTTCACATTCCTGTCTACAGCTATTCATAGCCACTAGTTATTTTGTTGAAAATGCAATTGATAAACAACTAGAAACCCTGTTTACCCTAAGTAGATGCTAAAATCATTTGCTCTTTCCCATCAAGGTTACAATGTATGTAAATTTGGATAACTGAAATAACAATTTCCTAGAAAACAATACTAAATCACACCACTTAATTCAAATTTCATTTTTTAAGATAAATGTGTATTTCATATTCTTGTTTTATATCTCATTTTGTTTGATATCTACATTTAATACTATTGCATTAAAAAAAAGTTGCACAACTACAAGGCCAAGAAAGCTTTAGCAGAGAATTTACTTGATCTCTTTGTGGTTTTCTTTACAATATAGCCTCCAAAGCTCTTACTACTCCACTTATCAGCAAATGCCTCACAGTGCCGAACATCTACTGCTTGAAAAGTTGACTGCCTTATCTCAAAATGTGAGCACCTAAGCATTTTCTTGTATAGTTAACTGCATAAGCGTAATCATTCATCTAAATTCTACTTTATATAAGTAGCTGAGAACTAACTTTTCCTAAAGTTTGAGGATGAGAAACTGGAGACAACAAACTTAAAATTGTCATCCTAACTGGATGACTACAATTATGTCTCAAGTCAATAGGTTACAATGAAATTTAATGATTTGTTGGCTCTAAAGTAGTGACCATCTTCTTGTGCATAAGTTGCAGATGGTGGAATGAGGCAAAGATGTCAATTCAAAGATAGAGCTGTGGACTCTAAATGATTCTTAAAGTGACATATATTTGGCTTTTATTTCCCATCAAGCTTTTTTAAGGAAGATGAAATCTCTGCCCTCAATCATTTAACATGGGATTCTAATGGAATCATTTTGGAAAAGCAGAGTTGTTTCTTCAGGGACTATACCAATCTTTAAATACAATCTAGAGAACTCCATGTATTTCCTATGTGGGTCCGAATTTTACCTGCATTGTAAAAAAATGGGTGGGGGGCATTTCTATCACCAGTGCCTTTGCCTCTTTGTAAGGTTATTTAGTGGTCACTAACCAGTGGGAAAGAGTGTACACTTCAGCAGAAAGTGGGAGTCACCAAAACAAAGTAACATCATCAGAGCACAGTAGGATGGTCATCACATCAGGCAGTAATTATCAACCAATGTAAACCAAGTTCAAGATGAGGGAATGAAATGGCCATGGCTTGTTGGGTAGGTTGCTAGACACAATTAACATACTGCCAGAGACAAGTATGTTTTCACTGTGCTGTTTCAGTATACACTTCCAAATCCCAGGGGCATTCCTCCCAGTCCTTTCACAGTTGTAGTATGCTCTTAGTACTACTATTGATAGTCAATGCAGTATTATTTTCCATAATATATTTCTCCTTGGAACTCTTAAGCTAAAAGCTCCAGAGTTTATGAATAACGTAACTTAAAAATAATTGAAAAACATATATTTAATTGGGGGGGTTAGAGTGTTAAATTGTGATGGGTAACAACAGAAAAAAATGATTATTTTAACAAAGAAAATGTGAAATATAAAAGCAGCATTTGTCAGTTAAAAGCATAACAGTAAATAAAACAGAGAAGACACATTCCATAGCTCAACTCAGCTGGGAAAACTAACATTTCATTTTATATTAAAATTCTATTACATAAGATATTTTAAAACTAAAAGAAGAGGTGTAAATGAACATATTTCTTATTTAAAGCTCTGAACTGAGGCCCACAATTAAAGGTATCAAAGCCACAAGTTAAACCAGGAGATATATGGTATTAGAATATCCCATATGACCACAAGGCAGATGTCATGAGCAAGGTAAATTAGAGAGAGAAGAACCATTCTTTATTAAATCCATCCCAGCATGTTAGCTCTTGCCATCACAAATTGACTATGGAAATATTATCTGCTTTGTCTTGGTCTTAATTTTCATCTTTGTGATTTTACCATGAATACCAGACTATTTGTTGAATACCTACTCCATGGCAGGCTTTGTTCTTACCACTCTGTATGGACTGTTGATTTACTTATATGGCCTCTTGAGGAAAGTAGTATTGTTACAGGCATTACTTTTCAAATATGGAAATTGAGGCACAGAAACAGACTGACTTACCAAACACCATGTGACTAGTAAATTGTAAAGCTGAAATCTTTCTAAATATTCTAAACTCAGAATCATCATGCAACTACTGTCCTATAATAATTATAAATGACATAGTTTGGGACCTAATGAGCATGAATGGCTTTGGAAATATATATATACACACACACACACACACACACACACACACACACACACACACACACACACACATACACATACAGAGAGAGAGAGAGAGATAAATATATAGATATAGATATATGGATAGAAGTTAGAAGTTAAAACAAAATAGTTCAATTTAAATCTATTTCAAAGTAACGAATCATTATAACACAAGAAAGGTTAAGTGACAGCACATGTATCCACTACCCCATTACGTTTTGCACATCATACTTCTTTCCTTTCTATCTTAAATACTATCCCACAATCTGTGATGCCTGCATGCTTGTAAACCATAGGTAGTAGGTATTGCTGAATGATACTGAATTTTATCAATCACGCATGGTAGAAGGTAGACAGAGCATTTCATAGTTTTATTAAACAAAACAATTATTTTCAAAACTATCTAGAGGTTAATAGTGAAAAAGCTTAGAGATATATCTATGTTCAGAAAGCGTTCTGCTTTGGTATCACATAAAAAAAAGATAATTAAGATGACCCAGTCTCTAAAGCATCTTTCAATTTATATTCACAACTCTCAATTGTCTTATTGTTGGACTAAAATAATCATCAACTAAAAGAAGAGTGGAGCCTAACAGAATTTCGGAACTCTTCAAAATCAATAGCAGTTGGCATAAAGTTCCCCTGGGAAACAGTGAAAAATGTACCTGCTAGACTTCTAACAATAGTTCAGGTTACTGCCATGGCATTTCTGACGAATGTGGGTGCATTCAAATTGAGCATTGAAATATATGCTGTTGTTTTGGTTGGATCCTTGTTTTTGTTTCTATTTTCTTGCACTTGATTTGAAAGGGATAGGGGTTAAAATGTACAGCTTGCAGCCCTTGTTTGGATTTTCTTTTAAGTAAGTCTCTATCTACATTGACAGGGCTTAAAATGAATATATTGTGTTTTTGTTGAACTATATGGTTTTTTGTATAGCCCAGGCACACAGAAAAAGGATACAATGAATAAACGATATAGAAGTTTGCAGTGATTAAATATCCTTCCCAAGTTGCCATATACTGTCATAGAATAAAGACTAAACAGTCACATTAGGAATGTTAGAATATTCCTGCTTACCTCAAGGATATATTAAATGCAAAGCATTAGACATTAATTGTTATCTCTTTCAGAAACACATGTAGGCTGAGAAAATGTATGGCTGAAGCTATTGGGTGCATGAAAGGTTTTTGCTTTCTATTTGTTTTTGCTCTTTTTTAAGTTTCTGGAGCAATCTGTACTCACAGAAGGGTTTTGAACAGGGAAGTTTTAAGACATGTAAGAATAAGTTATTTTTGGAAAATCAATTTTGGCAGAAAATAGACTAAAGAAAATTGTAGCTGAAAACACAAGAACAAGTTAAGGTGCAGCTGCACTAGTTGTGGGGGACACTCTCAGTGGAAGGCCATTTTGCCCATCAGGGGACAATTATCAACAGGAATAGTTTTCTTTCACAGTTGAAAATCTTCCTGGATGGAGGACAGAGATACACTGAACTACTTAACACATCTAAGTATTATCCAGCCCCAAACAGTAACCATTTAAGAAAATTCTTCAGTGCAACACACTACTTTGCAAGTTAACCTTAAAAACTGTGCAAGTACTTGTCAGTCCATGGAAAAGAAAACTAATTACTGACCCTACAAGGTGTAAATAAAACTAGAAATGTATGGGGAATACATAATGTGCCCACCCCATGGGGCATTAAAGGGTTTTTAATTTCTATTAGAATATCTTATAGATAATTGGCTCCTATATGCAAACGATCAGGGGTGGGAGTGCAGGAAGACGAGGCACTTTCTTAAAGAGTGAGAGGGTGGGAACAGGACATCACATTTGGGGTGTTTGGGAGACATCTGCTTCCCATTAAATCATACAAGTCTGAAATAGAAGTCTATTTTGAAGAAACACATTAGGAAGGTATCAACAGATGGCAGTTGGAGGTGTAAGAATAGATAAGATGCCAATGAGAAAAGATGTGGGGATGGAAAGATAAATAATACCCAGTGGATGAATGGCCAGGCAAAGGAGGAGATATCAGATATAACTGGAAAAGTAGAAAGGGCCTGAGGAAAAAAAAACCCTTGAGCCATGACCAGCCCCAACGTGGATAAGTCATTGCTCTCCTGTGATATTTAACATCTTAAAAATGATTAAATTACTCAGGAATTTGTGTGAAAAGAGAGGCAAAGAGATTTCAACTTGCTGTTTAGTGAGCATTTTTAAATGAATTCATATTCAACAAAATGAGTGAGAACACAGTTAAATAAATCAAAACACTTATTATAGGACATTGGCAACAACTTCTAACCAGTAGTAAAAATGCTTGATTATCATTTAACAAGTATTACGATGTAACTGGCAATACAAAATTTAAGAGTATTTGAAATTGAATAGTATCTTATGGTTAAGTAATCTAATCTTTTGAAGAAGCCCATCTTTGTTTGTAGTAATGATGTGGTATAAGAGATATCCTCATAAGTTAAAAAGTCTTTAAATTATTTAAACAGTGTTCAATAACTGAAATGCAAACTTACTACAAACAAAGTTAAGTCTATAGCAAGCCATTTTGAATATGTGTGGGGGTTTTGCTTGTTTGATTTTTGGGTGTTTTGTTTTGTTTTTTGAGACAGCATTTCCTTGTGCAGCTTTGGAGCCTATCCTGGCACTTGCTCTGTAGACCAAGCCTGCCTTGAGCTTAGAGAGATCTGCCTGTCTCTGCCTCCTGAGTTCTAGGATTAAAGGCATGCCCGACCACCACCTGGTCTCAAATGTGTTTATTTTGAAATAATGCCACTTACATAAAAGACTGATCAACACCATTAATAAACAAATACAAGTTACATATTATTTTCCATCAGAGATGTCTCTTTCTATTTCCCAGTAAAATCTAATTTAGCTAGAATTTCATTCCAGAACAAATAAAAGATGACATAAACTTACCATAAATGCTTCAGGCCTTATTTTTTTATGATTTAGAATATGTGTTAGCATCAAAACTTTCATGAATTTTCCATGCCTACTTTTTTCTGCAAATTCTTTTGTGTTACATCAGTTAGGGTTACTATTGTTATGCTGAAATATTATGACCAAAATGAACTTGAGGAGGAAAGGATTTCTTGTACTCATATATCCTGGATTGCAGCCCACTTAAGGAAAGCAAGGGATCAGGCAGGAATCTGAAGGCAAATCTAATGCAGAGGCAATGCTTCTCATGGCTTGCTCAGTCAGTTTCCTTATAGAGTCCAGGGCCATCACCCCAAAGATGATACCTCCTGCAATGATCTGAGCCTTCCCCCATTAACTACTAATTAAGAAAACTTGCTATAGTCAGGCCTGCCTACAGCAGACCTTATGGAGGCATTTTCTCACCTGAGGCTCCTAACACTCAGATGAAAATAACACAACAGAGATGTGATTAGACAAAATATCTAACTTCAAAGTACATTGTCGAACATATCTTAAAGAATTGAATTTGGTTCCTAAGTCAAAACATCATATAGATTTTGGAAGCCAAAACTACATAACTTTATTGTTCATATTGTTCAGAAACTTGTCAGAATTCTGTTTCTTTTTTTTTTTTTTTTTTTTTTTTTTTTTTGCTTCAAATTCCACAAACTAATGAGTCAAAGTATACAAATTTACTTGTAAATGTAAATCTTAGTATGGTTTTTCAAACCCAGATAATAATAAAAGAAACGTCCTAAAATACCCTAATAGGTAGAGTTTGAAAAACTCTCCTTAATGAGCTTGCAATAAACATTAAAATAAGTCACTTCTTTAAAAAGGACAGTTTTGTGCCGTGTGGTTGTAACTGTACATTCGTGTGTAACATTTCTTTCAGTCTTTCTTCCCATTATCTTTCAGATAGCTGCTGAATATTAATGTCTTAATTTGAAACTTTAATGGCAGAACTCATTTTTAATTCATACTATAATGAACTAAAGGGTTGACATGCATGTCATGGAGGGGAGGGGAAGAGGGAGGCATGAAAATGGTAGATTTGGTGCCAGGAAAAGGATGGGAATTCTTATCACAACAGAGCTACTGTTCATGCTGCCTTCTTCCCTCCCCTTCATTTCTAATTCTTTTTCTTCTTCCATCCATCCTTTTGTGTTTCCTTCCTTCCTTCTAGTCTTCATCCTTCTCTTTTGTCTTTCCTCCTTCTTATCTCCCTCCCTTCCTTCCTTTTGTCCTTCCTCCCTTCTGTTCACCCAACCTTTCTTGTATTGCTTCCTCATTTTGGGGAGATCATAACTGAAGTATCACAAAGTCTTTGTAGCAAGGTCACAAAGAGCATGGATCAACAGTCTGATTTAGTTTACTGATCTATCAGTCAGGTATGTTCAATATTGAGAAAGTTTCTTAAACTTGATAATTCAGGGTCCTTATCTATAAAATAAAAAGAATATAAATATCTATGGCAATATAATGTAAGGGTTAAAGTAACTGTCACTTATCAAACATCGAAACCATCGACTTCTTCATGATTCTGTTTTAGCCAGTTTTCACAAACTAAAATATAACACAGGAGAGTAAAAAAGGCATGTGGGGAACCAGAAACCAGAAACTGAGAAGACAAGCACTTCAAGGCAAACAGTCAATGAGTTGCATATGCCAGTGATGGTATAAAACAGATTAACCTAAACAAGACGTAATGAATATCATTTCTTCTTTCTCTTCTTGTGAAAATCCTAATCCCGCTTCTGACACCAGATATTGCGGTTAAATAAGGATCAGGATAAACAAATAGGCCGAATAGATGTTTATTCAGTGAGAAATAACTTACAATCTATACAGATGAACACCAGCAAGTTCCACCGGATGTTCTCCTGTCCAAGTCCTGCCAGCAAGAGAGCTTTCCCCTGCTCTTCCTCAGACCTCCTAACACAGGTCACTTCCGTCCATGGCTCCACCCCCCAATGGGCTTGTCAGTGCCACAGAAGGAGACAAAGTAAATATCTCACTACAGTGTATCAATGTTTTTGGATAATAATAAAGTACTCTGTAGTTTGTATTTTTCCTTCATAATAACTATTCATGGAATATTTAGTTTTTTTTTTCTATTGTAGCATTATCTATTAGCCCATTTTTTTGGATTATAACCTAAAAAACTAAAAGCAACATATGTTAGGCACTATTTTCATTTTACCGAGTCATTATAAAATAGTACATCATATCATTATGGATAAATACATATAGAATCTCTCTATGCTCGCACACACAGTGTAGCTATGCCCCATGTGTACATAATGATGAAAAGTAGAAAATGTGTTTCTTGTTCAGTGCACAAACTTCCCCTCCTTGCATAGGATTCTTCAAACGATTTACTATACACAATCACTTTCTGCAAAGTGTTGTAAATGGGATGGATCATAATTAGGAAGACTTAACAATGAAACCACCCTCATAAGGGAGTTTTACTAATGTGTGCATACTCTGCAAAAAAAAGTGAGCTGTGACATTAACTGCAATGAAAATTAATCTGCTTGTGTAAAGGGAAACTACACATGCTGCAAAGGTTTGCATGGGAACCTTGTCCCGCCAGCTCTTGAGGTTTCAAAGAAACAACATTCAGAAACTGTACTAGAGGTCATTCGTGTTACATTCCAGCAAGTCATTTGCCTATGTGATACTTATACACTGAAATTTTAATTGTGACTGTATTCAAAAGTTACACACAAAGTTGTTTAATGGAGGAAATTTCAGTACAACATAGCGTCTGAGCTCTTTCATGGCCCCATTGCTCTAGTCATATTTACATTTATATTGATAAAAAGCAAACAGTATGACAGAAAGATAGGAAAAATCAGTAACTTGGCAAGAAAAACACAGACATGTTAAAGTTCATGAAAAAAAATAAAGGCGCATGTAGAAAAAGGGGCAACAAATGTTTAATAGATCATTGCAACTATGGAGGAATTGCTTAGATTGAACTAGGACAACTGCAATGTTGTCTGCAATGTTGTCTCGAATGCAAGATTTAAGGCTGTAAGAATTGAAATAGGAAGAGCCAGACTGATGAACATGCTGTTCTCTGATTAAAAATAATTTCAAAGGAGAGTGGTCTACATCTGGCTACATTTGTAAGTAGATAGCATAGAGACTTGCACCAAGGTTCCAGACTGCTGATGAAACCAGGGAATATGCAGCAGTAATGAATTCCTACCTGGATTTACTGAGTGGCTCCTGAATTGATGGTTTAACTGAGAAATGTCTTTCTGAGGCTCTGATATTTCATCACCTAGCTCCCAGTTGTTGGTGTTGTTTGTGGAGGTTATGTGATATGTAGCCTTGACGGAGGAAGTATATCACTGGGGTAGGCTTTTACAATTCACAGCCTCATCCCATTTCTCAACTCATCACCTTTGCAATTAAGATGGTGATCTCTCTGTTGCCTGCTCTAACAGCTTTCCCCCAGTGTGTCTCTCACCATTAAGGATTTGTCCTCTGGAATTATAAGGCAAAACTAACCCTTCCATAAGTCTCTTTGGGCTGCTGTGTTTTATCACAACAAAAGAGTAACTGACATGCTCAGTGAGGTGTGAATGTGAAGCCCAGGTTTCACTGGAGAACTAAGGTTGTTGAAGATGTACAGAACATGAGACATCTGCTCAGGAGATCCCCAAATGTCAAGTGGCATCAGTCTAGGACAGAGGCACATTGCAATAAGTGGCAGGGTTGAAGATGAAGTACTCAGTGTATAAGAGTAGGGAATATCACAGTGAGCTCCAGATACTGCTCATGGAATTACAGGGTTTTATGTCTTTCCTGTGAGTTTCTGTCTTGCTCACACTCTCTGTACTCTATTCCAGCTCATCCCTTCTGAAGTAGGGATGTTTCTGTCATTCCATTGTATATTACAAATATGTAACTATTTTTTAGAATTTTACACTCATATTTAGGATATTCTCTTTAGTGCCCAAAAAGAATTTGGACACCTTTCAACATTGTTGGGCCTGTAAGACGGTGGAGACATTTTAATTTTGACTGAACACAATTTGCATTTGAAAACGCAGTGGCATATAATGTAATAGCCTACAGTACTAAATTAGTTGAAAATCTATTCACTTTTTACATTCCGATATTGTCTAACAGTAAGTTATTTCCTGAAATTTTATTTTCAAGGTAGATATGACTTCCAGAATATTTGTATGTTAGTTGTTACTGTCAGTCTTTTCTTCTGTATTTGATTCCAAACATATGAATACCAACATTTATTCCATCTCTGCTTTCAATTGCATATTTTAAAATGTTTTCCAAATTTCAAGTCTCTAAAGCTACTTACCATATTTACCAATTTTATGCATTTCACAGAGATTTTAAATGCATCTTTATTTTTTAGTATGTTTTGATCCTTTAAAATGCTTTTGGTTCAATGTCTCCATTGCAGGATATATTTTCTATATAACACATCATCATAAGTTAACATATTTTCTATATTTAGACAGTGAATTTTCTCAATAACTAGAATTATTTGTTTGACTAAGCTGTATTTTGAAGTATTTTATTAAGAAAAATTGTGTTTTACTTTTTCTATTTAGTAAATTGTTTATGTGCCTATGAGTATGTGTAAGTACACATGTCACAGCATATGTGTGATGGTCAGATGACAACCTACAGGAGCCTGTTCTCTTTCCCCTATGTGGACTCAGGAGATTGAACTCAGGTCTCAGCCTCTGCAGTAAGTGACTTTGTCTATGGAGTCATTGTTGGTTCTTTTAAATTTTAAACTAATTATTTGATTTTTGTGTGTGTGTGTGTGTGTGTGTGTGTGTGTGTGTGTGCACGCACGTGTGTGCTCGCATGCACATATGTCTGTATCTGTGTCATATGTGGGAGTCTGGGGACATATGTAGAAGTCATAGGACAACTTTTAGGACTTGGTTCTCTCCTTCCACTCTTTGAATCCTGGAAAAAAAACTCAGGTCAATAGTCTTGGCTGCAAACACTTTATCTGCTGAAGCATCTCACTAATCCATTAAATTAGTACATTGTTTAAATTGTACTTTAAATTTTGCATTGTGATATCATGTTAATTAACGATAACATAACTTTGCCCAGAATAAGATTATAATGAATAAAAGTCTACTTTCAGTCAGTTAATATTCACTAAGCATGCCTTCCAGGGAGAACTAGAAGAGTTATATTTAAAACATTGATAGTAGGTGGCATAGAACTCTGGATGGAAGGTAGGTTATAAAGGAAGGATTAGTGTTTAAGTTCTTTTTCAACAATAGACCAAATGGAAGTTCCTAAGGTCTACGTTTTTCTCCATGGTAATAGTCCCAAGGGAACTTCTCCTTTTCCATTACCTAGATTTCTAGTGCTTTAGTTCTACAGTCTGTACTCCACAAGGGGCCTCTGATCATGTTTTCTGGGACTTGCCTCTTGTGCAGGCCTGGGTAAACTGTGATTGTGCTTTTGTTCTAACACCCCTGGCGATGCTACTCCTGCCCCAAGGGATTCTTTACACTGACTACAGACTCATGTTCATCAAGAGAATCAAGGTGACACCCATACACTTTCTGAATTTCCTTTGCTTGTGTCTTATTCTTTGTCAGTCTACATTACACATTCAGCCACTTCTTCCCCACTGGGCTGATTCTGTCTCTTCATCTTCACGAGATATCAGCTCTTCATGTGAATACTTGCCTGAATCACAGTTGTATAGCATGAATCTAAAGGAGAGAAGCAAGAAAGTCAGAGTGTATGGATGGCTCATTTACTTTTCTCCTGGGTAAATATTCTTAGTCTGCATAGCAGCAACCCAGCTTCTCTTCTTCGACATCACATGGTTTTATAGTTGTCTGTGGTAGGAGGACATCTAAAAACTGAGGATCACTTATACTCAGAGACAAATATAATGCTGAATTGTTTTTCGGGATTTACTTTTTAACTGCTTTGAAACAAAAACGACAATATTCTGGGTATAGTGTAAAGCAGTGGAAACTGGAAAAACAATCGCTATAATTTAATAAATGCTATTATGATAGTAAAGTATGTAACAGCATTCTCAAGTTTACCTGTCTTTACCACAAGTAGCAAGAAACAGAATATTGCACTATTGTGGCCTAGGAGAAATATAGAAAATTTGCATTTTACTTTAAAGAGTTCTTCATGGTATCAACTTATTCTATCTCTGTCTCCATTATATTCTTGATAATTTCAAAACTACATAAACTATTATCACCTTTTCTTTCACTCTTTCACATGTATGTGAGAGAAGGTTGAGGAAGAAATGCTCACAAGAAAAGGAAACCTTTGACAATTTATAACTAAATCAGTAAAGAGAAATAGGTCAAACAGCAGGGCTGTGGATAACAACTTAAGTCTTCCTAAGCACTGTGTCACAAATAGTGTAGTTACATAATGTAACACTCACTTTCCACTTCCTAGACAGCAGCCTATCACTCACTTCTAAAGGTTTTTATGAAAGGAAGCACAATAAAAAATGATTGTTCATTGTCTACAATTTTCCACTTAATTTTTTTAAAACTCAGACACCACGGAAATGATAATCTCGGGAAACAATATAATAATATACTGAAAAGTCAGATTAGAACTTAGACTTTTAATTAAGAAGTTGTGTACTTTGCCACAGTATATCCTGTATTAATTGAATTTCTCAGTCTTTACTTCAGCACATGTGTTGTAAGCCAGCCAGTCTGTTAAACACAAGATAGGAGACAAAGGAGTCAGTTTGCACAAAAACATTTACCTGGTCCAGCAAAGGTAGCATTGGAGAGTAATGTAAGTGTTCCATTACATATCATGCCTTTAGACTGGGGTATGTATTATACACAACAAAAACAAATAATTGGATATTAATGTGACATTAATTTAGCTTCATTGGGCAGAAACACCTAAGCCAGGAGCACTTGAATTCCCAGTTCTAAAGAGAAAGAGCTGTCACTCATAAAAACTGGTCCTGAAAAACTGATCATAGATGGAAGCAGGAAATAAAAACTGCAAATTAAAAAAAAAGTTGGTATATTTGATGAATGAAAAGTACAATGAATCAGAAATATAACTTATGGAGAGAATTGTGTGAGCTGAGGAAGGAAAATTAAAACAGATACAAATACAAAGGACTTCCCTTGAAGACTACAGGTAGTTGCTTATTTTTTATCTGAAAGTATCTGGAAACAAAAGAAGGGTTTTAAATCTGAGAGTATCAATATTTATAATGAAAAATAAAGTTCTATATATGGACAGTGAATTAAATTCATTGTAGGATATCTATAAAATATACTATATTTATAAAGAAATAAGACTATCTCCATGCCTATTGTAGAGTGATGGGAAACAATAAAAGAAGAGGGTATATACAATATTTCAGTTTTTATCATGGATACAGCAAGTTCGCACATAGCCACTGATGCATAAATGTGTTTAAATGAAAGAGAGGGGATTTTAAAAAAGGTTTTTAATTTAGAAAACAATTTTTCTAGAAAAACAAATAGACTTGGTTGAAAATGATTGTGTTGGAGGTGAGTTTTCTCATCGCCTGATTTTGTAGCTTTGATAGGAATGGTGTAGGCTAATTTATAACTGTAGAGCAAAAGCAAGTGAAATCAACTAGGGGTATAAGTCAATGCTAGAATTCCTGACTAGAATACATAAAGCTCTCATTTTGTATCAAAGCTGAAAACAAAAACTACACAAAATGTAAATATCTCATACACTAAAAGAAATCTTGAAGAATATGAGGACAATAAAACCAAGATCAGCTGCATTTCAGAGACTAAGGCGTGCAATCACTCAAAAGTTAATGGACTTTGAGAGCCTATTCCACATAGAGGGATACTCTCTCAGTCTTAGCCCTTTTCCAAATGGTATGGCAGACTTTGAAAATCTCCCATGGAAGACCTCATCCTCCCTGGTGAGCAGAAAAGGGATGAGATAGGGGGTTGGAGGGCAGGGGAGAAGGGGATGGAGAGGGAACTGGGATTCATATGGAAAATAAGCTTGTTTCAAATTTAAATTTTAAAAAAGGAGGAAAAGAAATCTCATTAGTCCAGAGCCACATTAATACATGCATGTGCACACACATACACAGTTGGCCATTAGGATGGGAAAGAAAAGTTATGTTGGAATGTATAGTATCCAAGAATTTTAACATAAGAGAAAACACACGTGTGTTTAAGGTTTTGAATTCAAATTAATACAAGAAAATGTAAATTGGTCATGAATTCCTGCATTCTTTTTTAACCTTTAATACTTTCCAAAGTTTTGTTCATTGAAAGAGCCATGAAGAGTAGCCATTAACATATTGGTACATGAGGGTTGAAAAATTATTTCCTACTGTGAATTTGCTACAGATTTTATAAAAATTGTCTCTTCTAGGTTGTGAACAATTGATTATACAAGATCCTAATAGAAATACTAGAAGATTTTGCTCATGATAAGAACTATCAGGAACCAACTTGAAATTATTCAACAGAACAAAAATTGGGAATAAAATGAAAGCTGCAATAAATTTATTTTTAAAATATAAATATATTAAAGCCTATAGTTTCATAATTTTGTTCAATAACAGATGAATATACATTATAACATTTCTATAATGTTAACTGACATTAAAGATGCTAAGAAATTGATTGGTTTTTATAAAACTTGTAACTAATAAGACATTGAGCCTACATTTCCTGTGTAAACACACCTCAACATTAATAAGATGTTGAGAGATATACTCTGTATACTCTAGAAAATAAATTAAAAATTAATGTGGAATTTGAATATTACCAGCTTTGTAATATTGTTAATATAATTAATTCAGACTACAATATCTGGCAACACCTAATTTAGTGGAAGCATTATTATGACCACAGCATCGTAATCTGTGGATTGATGTTAAAACCCACAAAGGATGATAATGGGTAAGAAAGGGAAACAAAAGCTACAAAGAGGTAAGGACCAGGTAAAGGGACAAGAGAAGAGAAGTGAAGAATATCCAAATATTGAGATGATGCTCTAGTATTTTATTCAGGGTTCACTACAGGAATAGGATTGATAGAAGGGACACTTATTAGAAAGAGGATTTACTAGATTGTCTTTTAAGATATGTGCTGGAAATTTCAACAGTGGCTATGTTCACCATAGAACGGCTGAGAGCCCGATAGCTTCTGATCAGTCCACCAAGATAGAATCCTTGGCATCCCAATCTGGAGAGGAGGGCTCAGAGTATTTTTGACATCTATTGGTCATTAGTCCTCTTTTGAAGGCTGAAAAAGGTGAGTATGAATACCAATGAACAATGTCAGCAACAGCATCAGCCACAGGGTAGACATACTCATCTTGGAGAAGGCAGACAGGCATGACAGAGTCCTCCTGGAGAATCACATTAAGTTTCCTCAAGTATCTAGAAACAGAGCTGTGATGTGGCAGCAACCCCAGCACTGGACATATGTCCAAAGTATATGAAGTCAATGTAAAGCAGACATCTCAATCCATTAGTTATTACAGCACAAGTCACACTAGCCAAAAGAAGAAAAAGTAAGGGATCAACTACTATCAATATGGAGAATAAAAATGTATTGCATACCTTGACACTTGAAACATAACACAACTGAGGTTTAAGTATTTTGAGCAAAATAAGGCAGGACAGGAGATTGAGTCTTGTACAGTCTTACAAGAAACGTAAAGTAGTTAATTTAGTAAAGCAGTAAGCACCAGCGGCTGGGGAGTGATGATTTAGATGAGCAGATAGAGTGATGGTTAAAAGTTGATGATAGCCAGTGAAGTTTAGTCAGCAGCAAGTTGATCAGTGCTGTGGTTATGTTAATGTGCCCAATGTTTCAAAAACAGGAAGAATGTTTAATGTTTTTACCATAAAAAATGAAACTTTTATAGAAACATGTTTAATGCATTAAGTCATTACCAGATATCCATATATGAACAATTTTTGTTATTTTGTATGTTAGTTTAAATTAGCATGTTAAGAGGAACTTTGGGAGAGCTGAGAGATAGTGTTATCTTTTTTGTGAATTTGAAAAGACATGGAAGCAAGCAGTAGTCACATGGAAATATAGTATGATACAGAATCATGACTTCTGTTCAGAGAATTTTATGTAGAAGACATCTATGCCATGCCCCCAATGAAGATAAAAGAAGCCGCCAGTCCAGGGATGGACATTAAGGGCCCAGTAGTGTGAAAATGGTGTCTTTTGGCAGAGGGCTGGATGAAAATCCATCCAGAAAGGGTGGGAAAAACGAGGAGCAACACCTTTAGCACAAAGGAAGCAAAGAACAGATAGCAGGTATGCAAAGTGACAGCCAACGATGAGTGTCGGTTTTCCTTCTTCAAAAGCATCATGTCAATAACTCTTCAGTCAGATGTCACAGAAGGTATCCTAACAACTGCGTTTACTAATAAGTAAAAGAGCCTTGGTCCCTTCCAAGCCAAACTGTAAGTGCAGCACCCAGCTCCAGATGTCTGTTTAAGGATGCAAAGGCCGGATTACGAAGCAAAAGCAATAAAACGTTGGGAACATGATCATTAGTGCTCATACCTCCATAGGTTGATAAGAAAGCATAATTTAATAGAACTAGCTCCCATTAAGGTACATATGAATTTTCAGTCAACTAACAGTCTACATTAGTCAACTAGGAGGCACTGCACACTGAGCTTCCCTACGTTTTCTTGAATTCAGTGAGAACTGATTAACCCATTTAGATGAAGCTAAACCTAACTTTACATAGATCTAATTATGTACTAATGCATACATTCAGTAATGCCATGAGGCTGTCCATCTGCAAACTGCCAGAAATAAGCTGCCCAAATTCAGAGAAGAACTTATTTTAAGGCTGAAAAATGACACGGATTTAAAGCTTGCTTTTGCTGATTTGATAAACTGTAAGTTGAAACAATTACATTAATGTAGCCCATCTTAAAACCAATGACTTTTTTTCTAAAAAGAAAGTAAAGGAAAAAGTAATTACTTTTAACTTCACATGTTAGCACAATAAAGAGGAATTTATATGCTGTTTTTCTCAGACTGCTTTAGAAATGGTACCTTAGAAAATCATGGGTATAAAGGAAATAGGATGCCAGTCTTATCTCAGTAACTGCAAGATTCTACAGAGACTAAGGTTTGGGAAAGCAAAGCCTGTTTGTTGTAAGTGGTTTTCTGAGGCCATCCTTTATCAACGGAGAAAAGATATAGTTCAAAAGTTAGAGGGGCAAAAGATCCATTCAAATGATTTAGATAGGAGGAAGAACTATATTGAAGGGAGAAAAAATGAACCCTAAGGAATCCAAGAATTTAGGAAGCAGAGTTGGGCAATGAAGCGTAACAGAAGAGTTAATAGGAGAACCCCAATCCTTTCCCAAGGGAATTCTGTGACAGAAAGCCTTACTGGGACCCTCAAGGGACAGAGGAAGATCAGACAGTAAAGCAAAATCCATAGCATTTGATAGCAACTAGAATGGGTCAACTTGTTTGCTTCCCTCTATTACATCCTCACAGACCAGATCTCCTAGTGTTTCCCAATGGAGGAAATGGAATTTTGGTCTTGAATTGATAATGGGTCCTCCACTTCATACTACCACAGTCACTAAGAATTAGAAAAATCATGCATCATATGCTTACAATTCATACATTAATGAATCCTGGCTTAATGAACTTTTGGAGGCTTGATTTAAAATATAAAAATCACTGTAGGTATATCTAACCTGGATCTAGTTTTGTTTTCTTTTTAAAAGTTTTAATAGCATGTTATGTATCCCAGGCTAGCCTGAAATTTTCTATAGTTCTAGGGATCACAACCTGTACCAATTACTTCCACTTAATGTGATTTCACAGGGATAAAAATCAAGCCTGGGCTTTTGTACATGCTCGGCAAATCCTCTCCCAACTGATCTACAACACTAATACTAAACTGTTTTCATATGCTAAAATGTTTTCTCCATTTCTTTTCAATGCACTTGACAAATGTGAGTGGGCAGCCTTAAATAGAGGACTGGGTAGTCATTGGAGTTTTAGAAGTAATATAGTTGCTTTTTGAGTAAGACAAACATAAAATAGAAACATTTTTAATTGTTTTTAGGTATCATTCATGGGAAATCAGGTTTTACGAATATATACAAATCAAAATAGGACACTTTCTACATGATACAATTAAAGAAACAAAAACTACAATCATAAAGTAACTCAACCTCACTTCATCAAAACAAAACTGAATAGTAATATTCAAAAAGATATGCAAGAAAATAGACAAGCTTTAATCGTCTAGAATATAACCATCCCAAAGTACAAAATAATATCTGGTGCCAATCCAAACAGTTTGAACTATTATATATTGGGATACATAACATACTTTCAGAACATTTAACTGTATGTAAATCATTTCAACTTAGATTATTTTTAGCTGATAGAATGCATGACAATGCAAGACCCTGAGTGAAATGTGGCAAGATGTGTCTAATATTTGTAACCAGAGTCATGTTTCTTTAAAAATGAAAGTAGTGCCAAGGGGCTGCTGCCGCCTCTCAGTACATCTGTTTTGATGGGTGAGGCTAGGATGGTTGCCAAGGGGTGGTGAATTTCTGGGACATTCAACGCCTCACAGAAGAACTATGGGTTATGGGGACTGACAGATCAATGCTAAAACAATTCTTTTAAAAACCCCATCATGAACCTCACATGGAAGTAAAAATGCCTCAGAGTGCAGCTCCCAGAGAAGACTAGTGATGTTAAATTGCAGATAATCTGGGTGAGGATTTTAGTGCCCTAATGTTCTTTCTGCACACAGCAAGTGTGAAGAAAGAGAAGGTCCGGGATGCATTAGAGACCTTTATCTCCTAACTGAATGGCAGCTCATTTTGCTTCATCTCCTGTTCCAGTTTTGCTTACAGGACATTGTTTTCTTTTCTGTATTTTTTTTTCAGATGTATCCCTGAGACAGCCTGTATCTTATATATGAACACTTCTAAGCAAACACAGTCTCCATCAGGCTCCCCATTTCTATAGATGATGCTGTTGTATCAGCCACCAACTTGACCTTTGGGGTTCTCTTCATAATTCAAGATATCCTTCCCACACATCATAAATAAGGGAAAGTCCTGCAAGAACAAAGGCTACACTGTGATGATTTTTTTCCTTTTGCTTTATGTAGTAAAAATATAAAACTAAATTTCATAGAAAAATTTATACTGGATGAAAGTTTCCTTGCTTTCAATGTCTGTTGCTTTTTTTTTCAACTTACAATTATGCATACCTCAAAAATTAGATAAATTTAAACTTCACTGAGAAGTACTACAGTCTCTAATTTCTTCAGTTCAATCACACAAAATAAAAAGAAGAAGTAGAAAACCAGAGCCTCTTTCAAAGCTCTATTTCGTAGGAATGGGTAAATAGAACCTAACAAAATTAAAATACCCTGTCAGGTGATGTCTTCCTAATGAATGGCTTCCAAGATATGCTGATCAAAATAAATCAAGGGTAGAAAATATATTATGCAGTATGCTAGATATTTTAAAAAATGCATTTACATGGGTAATGTAGTAACTTCTATGAAATCATTATGGAGCAATTTAATGACACAGGTTTGCCATTGTGCAAGTGGTTATAAGACAACATGGTCATAGTCAAATTGATGTTTTATAATTTCATTTCTTTCTGTCTACTCTCTGTAATTTTGAAGGCTTTTCTTAAAACACTGGTTGCTACAAAACATTAGGTCAGAAACACATATTAGTAATGGAAATAAATGGAAGTGGTAAAATAAAAATTGAAGATATGAATAATTGATGAATATACAAAAGTGAATAGAAAAACAAAAGAGCTTCCAAAGAAAGAATAGATTCAAATGAATTTTTTAGTGTCTCCCCAAGGTAAGGCAATGAGAAACATATAAATTCAGAGTGCAGGCAGTGCAATGTAAGTTATCTTTAATTAGAAAAGTGTTACACACTAAGAGGGTTTTAAAATTTTTCTTATGAATTTAATACATTATAAGATGTTTTCTTTTAATTGTAGAAATAGGATTTTCTCTACAACTGGATTCCAGGTGTTTGGCCCAGTGCTTACCTATGAATCTCTACTTCTGCTTCCATCAGCTACTGGATGAAGGCTCTAGAATGGCATTTACAATACTCATCAACCTCATTATAGGGGAAGGATATTTAAGGTAGCTTCTTCATTAATGCTTAGATTCAGAGTTGGGGTCATCCTTCTGTATCTCTGGACATATCCCTAGGGCCAGATTTCTCTCCTTAAACCTATAATGGCTCCATTTCTTGAGCAAATGGAAGCTCAAGGACCACAGCCTGACAGCTGTGGAACCAGTATAGGGCCAAACCAAGTCCACTGAATGTGGGTGTCAGTTAGGGGACCTAGGCAGTCAGTCTTTGGGGCCTCTGGTAGTGGAATCAGTATTTGTTCCTAGTGTACAAATTGACTTTGGGAACCCATTACCCATGGAGGGATACTCTCTCAGCCTAAAAATATGGGGGAGGGGCTAGGCCCTGCCACAAATGATATAACAGATTTTGATGCTCACCCTTAAAAAGCCTTACCCTCCCAGGGAAGTGGATTGGGGGAAGGATGGTGGGGGTTAGGTGGTGCATGTGGCAGGATGGTACCCTAGAGGGAACTAGGAATGATATGTAAAACAAGATTGCTTCTAATTTAAATTTTAAAAAAAAAGTAGGATTTTCACAATTGGAAATAAGGCTATAAACTAACAACACTGGGAGCACAAAATAGATCAGATTAAGTAAAAAGTCATGATGTTTTATGTGTTTGTGTGTATATGTCAATAAAGAATATAAATAGCATAAATTCTGTGAGACAGGTTAGTTAAAAGAGAGTGAGACTGAAGGATTCCATGAGTTATATGACCATAACAAGCATCACAGCTTGAAACTACAAAGTTCATCAACACTGAAAATAGACATTGCTTTTTTGTCAGTATTCTCTGAACAATGCAGAATGACACTGATTTCTACAGTGTTTACACTATGATGCATATTACACTAGTGTGGAGATGATTTGAAGTTGTAAAAGATAGACTAAAATATCTTATATAGGGGAAAGAAACATTTACAAGTTTTGAATTCATCAAGAACATTCTGGAAACAATTCCCTACCAATACTGACAGATTTTAAAAATTATTATGTTATTTTAAAAATGTTTACGTATTTTATATTTTATAATCTGCCTTTCATTCATTTAATGGCAAATAAAACCATATTGTCAGCCCACTGGTCATTCAGAATAGCCCTTGAACAAATCCCATATTAAAAATTAAATATACTAACATTTAGTAAACTAGCTGTGTAGACCAGTCTGGCCTCAAACTCACAGGGCTCTATATCCCTCTGCCTCCCCAGTGCTGGGAGTAAAGGCATATGCCACTGCTGCCTGGAAACTTTGAACATTTATTCTATTAATCACATTAAATATTTAAAAGACTGAGGAAATTTGCAAAGTTGAAGCAGATAAATCCTTAGCTTTGTCTGTGTTCAGAGAGTATCCACAATAAATTTAAAAATAAATGGAACAGTTCTAGATAATAGTTTTAATATGCTGTTTCCTGGCTTCCTTCCCTTCCTTTGTGATAGAATCCAGGGCAACCTGCACAGAGATGTACTGCCCACAGTAGGCTGGATACTTCTATATCAATTACCAACTAAAAATATGTCCCATAGACATCCCAACAGGCCAATCGGATGACAGGAATTTCTCTGCTGAGGTTTCCTCCTATCCAGGTGTGTCAATATGAGCCAATACTAGCCATCACAGAGAACAATGTGTTTTTAAAACTAAGTGCCTAGTTATTATTGTTTGTAATTAGGAAACATAAGCCCAAATGCCTACTTATATCATGGTCATTCACACTGTTAATGTCAAAGATGAAAGTGGTTTAAAAGAGTATTAGAAAAGTTTCCAGGGGGTGAAATATTTGGAAAAACTGAAAATAACTTTATTTTGTCCTTTCTAAAAGTAATTTTTCTCCCTGGGGAAAATCTTTTGTTGTTGTTTTCTATGCTGTCACAAAGTAGTTTCTGTTCACTCTGCAATCCCCAATAATGCCAGCAGTGTGATCGCCAAGGGAGATGACTTTGATTCCATCTCTGTTTCTAATTTCCTCACCAGCCAATTCGTGATAAGTAGAGGGCCTGAGCTTTAATAACACAGGGTAAGGAGGCAGAAACCTTACACAGCCTTTCATGGAGACTCTAGAATAGGTTAAAAAATCCTAAAACAGAACTATATGGTTTCTTGTTGTATGGTTCATTATACACTCTATGGCATTTTAGATGACTAAGAGCATATTGTTATACATAGCTTTCCCTTTCTTCTACAACCCCTTTTGTTTTGATTTAGGATATGTTCTCAGAATCTTAACAATGAAGAATGAAATACTTTCTTCAGGTTAAAAGCTACACACACACACACACACACACTAAATAAAAAAATAAAAGTTAAAAGTTGCACATAGGAACACAGGCTATGGCATACTTTATGGTGGTCAGAGAACAACATTCAGGAGTTGATTAACTTTTTCCATTACAGGAGTCTGAAGATTAGAATTCAGATCTTTAAACTTGGAAAGTGCATTGACTTGCTGATCCACCTTGCCAGCCCCCTCTCAAATACTTATCTTTTATAATTCACACTTCTAAGAACATCATATACATAATTCATTCTGCTTGGATTACAAAATATCTACAGCCCTAAAGCCTTACCCATAATTCACACTCTTGGGACCGTAATATATATTATTGTATGCAATATATTATACATATTATAAATACATATGCTTATATTGATTATTTACATTATGGGAATATAAAACACATATACCACTATGTACTCTGTCAAATGAAAACCATTCATTCGTTTAGGGTAACCATTTATAGGTGTAAATTTTAAAATTAAGAATTTTCTCATCCTCTGAACTCACATTGTCTCGAAATATTAATGCTTTTATGTACTTGTACATTGTATGTTGAAATTTTGTTCTTGTCCTTCATCCAACTGCTATCAAACTCCCTTAGATAACAAGCATTATTTACAATGCATCTTGCCCCAGGTATTCTGCAGGAATCTTTGCACATACTAAATATTCAATGAGTATGTACTGAATAAATTATTTTAGAAAACACAAATGACAAATGTTTGCAATTTTTTCCAAAAGTAGAGAATTATATATTATATTTTAAGAGTATCCAAAAACATTATTTTAAAAAATGCAAAGCAGTTTCTTTATCTTTTTGTTCCTATTCTTTATGGAGTGTGTACAGCATAATGTTTAGTTACATTTTAGCTGCAATTCTTGACATGGTCTGAAAAATGGCTTGTGCTCTACTGTTCAATGAATTTGTATTGCTCAAAATGTATATTCTGAAGTCTACATATCCAGTGACGGGGCATTAGATGTGAGGCCTTAAGAAGTAATTAAAGAAGGTTATTAATGTCCTTACAAGAAGAGGCAAAAGATTAATGGGTTAACGTTGTAAACGGTCTAAATCCTCCAACCAAAAGACATAAAAGGATTGCTTAAATAGAGATAGGAATAATATTGACTGCCTAATATGACTCACTTCAGTTTTAAGTGAAGGAATGAAAGAGAAGATATGTTGTTGAAATGTTTATAGATATTATCAGGGATAGGTGAGCAATGTTTATTTCTATTAGGCATAACAGGCTTTAAGTGAAAACTTAGAAACTGAAGGTATCAATATGGTAAAAGGGCTGGTTCATCAAGATGATTTAACAAATGTGAATAGCTTTGATATATATATATATATATGTACATATATATATACATATATATATATATATATTTAAGAGAATCAGAGAAGTAAACATTTACATGGTAATTATATGGAATTTATTCCATGACTACTGACTACACTGGGTAGATCATCTCTACAAAATATCCAGAAGGAAATATTACATTTGATAAATGCAAGAGGAATCCACTTCTCACACACCAGATCTGCAAAATAGCCTAGAACAGGTTGGATCTACTTCTATCATTGCCCACTGCTGTTTGTGCTCTATTACAAAAAAAAAAATACAGAATTTTAATAAATAAGCTAATACAATTTAAAAAAGAAAAAAAATTTCCTAAAGTTTGTCGACTCAAGAAACTTCCAATTCTGAAAAGGCTCTGCTTCTGTGTGTGCTATACTGACTAGTTAAAAGGCTAATAAAACCTGTAAGTCAGTTTCTCTCATTGTGATAATACAGCTGAGAAAATAAATGTAATGGAGAAAATTCGTATTTTGCCTCCTGGCATCATGAGTTGATTGGATCTTCCATTTTGGGACCTATCCTTCAGCATTACATACCCCCATGACAGGGAATGAATATTGCAGTAAAGTAGTAAAGATGGAGGCTGCGGAGAAAAATGTGTAAAAAATTATTAAACCAAAATCAAAAGAGAGGAGAGAGAAGGAGAGGGGGCATGGTACTAATCTCCATTGGGTCATGCCCCTAACAAACTAACTTCCTTATACTAGGTTCCATCTCCTAAATGCTCTTGACATCCCGGGAGCACCACAGGATGGCAGCCAGGTTTTTTATCCAAGGACCTTTCTGTGATATTTGGAATGGCTGTCTTACAAAAATTATATAGTATACTGTACTTTCCTCTCAGAAAGTACATTTGTCAAGACCTTTCTTGTAAATAGACACGAAAATCATAGATTGTATATAAGGCTTCATTAGGGGAAATCAACAAAGCATGTGTCTTCTGTTCCTCGGTCCATGTTCAAATCCCCCTTATATCTCACTGATTCCAAGATATAGTAAAAGTATAACAAAGCCATAAAACAACTATAATAAATACAAGTTGTAAGAAACATTCTGGCTTAGTGAGTAACTTTCAGCCTCCCTTTGCATTAATTTAATTTGCTGGCAATTCAGAGTTTGTTTTTCTTTCTTCCTTTCAGAATCGCATCCCTCCACAGAAACAATATCAAGTAGAAGGTTTTTACTTGGTCTAATCACTGAATTCAAGCAATTGTTCATGGCTTTTGGAGACCATGAAATACCAATTAAATTATAAGACAAGCCTAACACTGTAAAAATATAGCAGCCGTGTCTTTCAAAATACTGAAAAAAAAGGTTACAATATATTAGACTTAATAGTAAAATATTAATATATCTAATATTGGTGTTTATGTCTTATGCTAGGATAAAAACTTTGCTTAGACTAAAACTCTAGTGTCCATATTTTTGCTAACTGTGCCATTTTTTTTCTGAATGGTATTTTTCTATGACATTTTTAATTTCTTAAACATCTGAGAAACAGTCTAGGTCTTCCTGAAGCAGATGACTCTGTTCATAGACAAGAGCAAAGTACAATGACATGGTTACACAGAATGACTTCTCAATGGAGTTTGAGTGCATGTGCTTGTAAGAGTGTGCTTAAAGCCATGTAGCTTGGAATTCCCTCCACTTATGCAGAATAAAGCCTTTCCATATACCTTCAGAGGCATAGAAAATCTTCCATGCTTTCAAACTCCTGGAAGATTCAGAATTTTCTGCTCCCAGGTTCTATTTAAAGTCTTTTCTCTATTATGCTTCTGCAGGGTTTTCAAGGGCTGCTTCTGGATCTCTTTCTACTTTGGGTTTTTGTTTTTTTTAATCCTACTGGGGTTTCTATTTTTATGTTACTTCACCAGATGTCCAAACCATTTAAGACTTGGCCTCTCCATCCTTGATAGCTATTTGAGGGTGTCAGTATGTTCTCAATTCACTTCAGTTTTCACCTGGTCCTGTCTTCTTTTTTTCCCATGGAAAGGATAAACAAATAAACCCATCCCTTGGGTGAAAATCATTGTTCTAATCACTGCGGGACATCTAGGATTTGCATCCAGCTTTTGAGGAACTCACATAAATTAGAAAAGGGTCTAATTGATTTCACTTTTTGTTTTAGTGTGTGTGTGGGGGGGTTGTTTTTGTTTTGTTTTGTTTTGTTTTACCACGATCCCAGTTCCCTTTCCCTCCCTCCCTTCTTCCCTCTTACTCTCTCTCCCCCCTCACATGCACCCTGCCACCCTCCCCTCCCATTCCCCCACCCCAATTCCACATGGAGGGCAATATCATCCAGGTGGGTTCATGTAAATATGTCAAGTCATTTGAAGTAGGAACTAGGATTTCTCTCCTAACTCTAGGTCAAGGGAGTATCCCTCCATGGGGGATGTGCCCACAAGGTCCTTCTGTGCACCAGGAATACATCCTGGTTCCACTGTCTGAGGTCCCTTAGACTTCTCAGTCCTTCTAGATGAGACCCATATTCAGGGGGTCTGACTCAGTCCCATGCTGGATTCACAGCTATCAGTGTGGGGGACCGTTATCTCCTCCTTGTTCAGGTCAGCTGTCTTTATGTTTTTCTGCAACCTGTGTGTTTTTTTTTTTTTTTTTTTTTTTTTTTTTTTTTTTTTTTTCTTCTAAGCCTCACATACATCAGGCTGTCTTCATACACACTGTGGAGGTAAGAGTAACCTTGAACTTCTTATTCTTCTGCCTCTACCTCTCAAGATCTGGATATTTAAGTCCTGTATCAAAATGTTTGGATTTGTACAGTGCTGTGATTTTGTTCACGGCAAGCAATGATTCTACTAGTTGAGAACTCCTCTATCCTATGGGAAAAGTATGACTTACCAGAATTTCTTGTGTACTAAGCAATCCAGCTCTATGTTTTGAATGAATTTTCATCCCCGTTTTCCAAAAATTTGAGCATCTATACATTCTCAGTTGTTCTATTCTAAAGTTAGGAATTACTATTCTGGGAAGAAGATGCTAGAGTCCTCCATAACCTCAATCTCTCACTGAGCCTACTAGAAATTTCAAAGAAATATATTATACTACTTAGTCAAAGAGCCAATGAATACTTTGCTACCATTTTAATAACAAGCTTAATATCACCAGTAACTTTATCCAAACCTTGATGTGTTTGACTATTTGTATCTGTACTTAAAAGTATGTGATATTGCATTTTCTGCCACAGCAAACCATGTTTTGAGTGTTGAGTTTAGTCTTATAAAGGAACATAGTTGTTTTTTTAACTTAATCTAATAATGTTCAAGAATATGCAGATGGAATTTGGGCATGTGAGTTTGTGAGTTAATTATGTCATGAAAATAGGGATACCTCATAAATATCTATAGACATTTGTGACCCATAAAGTGTTATAACTATTACAGTACTATTGTTTATAGCAATTGCTACAATTGCCATTGGGTTTATTATATGTTAGATCTGCAGTCTGTGCTTTATCTAGGGAAAAGTTTTTAGTCTTCAAATAGCAGAGCTTTAAACAACAGTCACAATTTTAAAAGGCCAAGGAAATAAAGCAGAGTCAGAGTCAGGCACCTTCACTGGAGGGAGATCTGGTAAGCCAGAAACACAGTGATTCCTTAGTATTTTAATTCATGTTTAATCAGTGAAGTCCACTTTTAAAAGGGAAGTGTATGAGCAGATATATTCAGTCATTATTTTTTTCCTTATTTGTATAAAATCTTCATGACTGTTGATGGGTTCCATGAAGCTAGGAAAATTGAAGTTTGTTTTCTATAAGTTATGTAAGTGGGCTACTGGCAGTCCAAGAGAAGTCATACTTTTGGTACAACCAAGGGTTTGCTTCATATAGAAATGAAAAAATTCAGTGCCTTCTAAGAGATGCAAACTGTGGAAACCTTGCTCCACACTGCTGTTGGCTACCCATAAACCCATTCTAACTATAGGTAAGATGACACAAGAGAAGCAAAGATAAGGGTGCCCCAAGTTCCTTGACCCAAAGTTAGTAATGTTGATTGATAGGTTTATTTATTTATTTTGATAAAAAATTAAAAAGATATGACACACAAGGTGGTGATTTTTACATTTAAGCAAATAAGTTGAAATCTCACACATTTTTACTGAAATGGACATTTTAAATTAAAGAACACTAATTCATATTAAAAATGGCAATGCATAGTAAAATAAAAGTGTCATGGCAGAAGTTGGAGACAGGGCTCAGTAGTTCAGAGAACCTATAGCTTTTGTAAGAGACCTGAGTTTGATTTCCCAAAACTCATATGGTAACTCGCAACAATTTGTAACTCCTGTTCCAGGGATACCTACGCCCTCTAGGAGCACAAGCCATGAACCATGTAAAGACATATATGAAGACAAAGTACTCATATACATAAAACAAAATAATTAAATCATGAAATAAAATTAAACACAAAAGTGCCAAGAGATGTTAATTATAAAGATGAAAGGAATGCATTATATTTTATTACATTTTAAGAAGTTTTTAAGGAGTTCCTACATATTTATTTTTCTCTGTCCTCCAGAAACTACTAAATAGATGTGTGAAGATGAATCCAATGCTCCTATATATTGACAACCAAGCATCCTTCTATCCTGCTGTTGCATCCCTCTGGCTACAAGATTGAAACACACAAAATCTCATCTGGTTTACTGAAAAGGCGAAGTAAAAATAGACGAAAGCTCTGAGTACACTGTGATTTTCCTCTTTGGAAGTTTGAGAAATTATATCCTGTTTCTTCTCTCTCCCTTTATTAAACAGAAGCTGTTTGTTCACCATACCAGTGTTGTAAAAGAATCTGAGAAATAGATGCTGATGACTTATCTATGAAGCTAAAATGTGGAGGATGTCCTATGTAAGAAAAAGGAAAGGGTTGGATATTGGAGAAGAATTTAGCTGCCTTCCTCACACGACCAAAGTTAAGAAGACCTGAAACAAGTCAATGACTAGAGGTGCAGTCCAGGGAAAATAATGACAAAGGGAAGGAGTGGGGAAGGCAGTGGTGGAAAGGCATAGGGACACTTTTTAATTAAAGAATTACTTTAATAATATAAAGAAATTTAGAAAGAATCTAAACTAGAATATCAAATTTAGACAGTTGGATTCTATCACTAAGTGTTACATGAGCAAATCCAATGTTAAAAGCATTTCTTACATAAATTATATACACTCTGAGCTGTATAAGGCAGTTTGTGATGCATAAGATGACATTAATTCAAATATCTTCTATTATTTTTTATTTTAAGAACAAAATATCATTTTTTAGTTTATTAATTCTATTGTTATGTTCATGTGCACACTTTATATCTGAAACATCACATTTTCACAATAAACAGTTATAATCTTAAATCATAAATAAACTATTCTATGATATGATAATATTAAAAAATTATGTCTAATAAGCTATAAACTTTCAGGCAATTTTTAAATTTTCAATTACTCTTAAACTAAATATCAAGAACATAATAGTCTTTACGTTTTTCTCATATTCAAACAATGATATCCAGCAGCTTTAGATTATTCTTCTATTATGGTAATAACTTCTCTTATTAGCCTATCACTAAGGTTCAGACTCTTTGAATTCATTTCTTATCACCCATGCTTATTATTCCAGGTATAATTGGTAGGTCAGACCACACAAGATCAAATAAACATATTTGATCTGAACTTGCAGTAGCTTTCATATAATTAACTTGAATAAAACATCTCAGCATCCTGGATAGCTAAATAATTAAACAGTTCCATGTTATTATCCCCATTTTATAGATGGAATCACAGTAACAGGGATATTAAATAATTTGCTAGAGTGCATAGATTTAGTCAATAGCAGGGATAAATCCAGGATATTACTCAAAATTTGCATTATGAGAAAAACTTCAGCAGAAATTTCTGCTACATCTGTGTTCTACATAGAAAGCTAAACTGAAATTATCAGAGCTCTCATTATTAATATTAATTTAGTATCAAAATGTGCTAGGTATTATAATATACAGAGAATGAAATAACCCCCCTGGCCCCAGCCCAACAATACATCTAATTCTCTCAACTTATTACTAGTACATCCAAATAGTTGTTTTATCACCTTAATTATTTTCAGGAAATGGCGCCAATGGCAAAGAATCCACTGAGTTTACTGCTGAAGGTAATGTATCTCATATTTACTCATGTACTGTTAAGCTCTCATGTCAGGAAAATGAACATAGTATCTGAAGATGCAAGCTCTGTTCAAATTACTGGGGACACCATCCCGCAACAGACAGTCTTTGATCAAGTCATTAAATGAGACTGTTAATGTCCCCACACAAACTTTCCACACTTCAGCTCTATGAAAAGCTTTTCTCTCCTCCCATATGGATGAGATCTCATCCTTTCCCATAAATAACCATCCCAAATGACTGTCACAGATTATTCCTGCTGGGTGTGGGAAGGTAAGTTCAAACCACTGTTAGGTATTAAATGCATAGCTGGTTCTTAACTCAATTAATTCCAGGGTTTCCACTAAAACTAATCATACTTGGGTAATATTATGTTACGTAAAAAAATCTTTCAAATTCAAAAATATTAGACATCACCCATGTGTACTTCTATGGTTATCATTTATAGAAATTATCATACATGTACACATATTTTAATGTACTCATTTATTGTTTAATTTTTTAAACTCACTTTCCTTTTTTCCTGCCTTTTATGGAATTAGTTAAAAGTCTTTTCTCCTTTCTACTTTCTTGAAATCATAATTTTTTGTTTGTTCTCTCAGCATCTCAAAACCTTTACAGACACATCTGTAAACTATAACTTGAAATTTGGTAAATTCTATTAAATCTTAAGTATATGTATATAATATAACTTATTCAATAGTCATATGGGATTCACTTCTTTTTATTTTAAATGTGTTTTATTTAAATTTGAAACAAGCTTGTTTTACGTGCCAATCCCAGTTCCTCACTCCCCTGTCGTCCCCTGTTCCCCCCATCAACCCCCATCCTATGCCTTTTTTGCTCCCCAGGGAGGGTGAGGCCTTCCATGAAGAGTCTTCAAAGTCTGTCATATCATTTGGAGCAGGGCCCAGGCCCTTTCCTGTCTGTCTAGGCTGAGAAAGTATTCCTCTATGTGGAATGGGTTTCCAAAGTCTATTCATGTACTAGGGATACTGATCCATTTCCAGAGGCCCCATAGACTGCCTAGGCCTCCCAACTAACACCCACATTCAGGGGGTCTGGATGATCCTATGCTGGTTTCCCAACTATCAAGCTGGAGTCCATGAGCTCCCTTTGTTCAGGTCAGCAGTTTCTGTGGGTTTCTCTAACTTGGTCTTGACCCCTTTGCTCATCACTCCATCCTGTCTGCAGCTGGATTCAAGGAGTTCAGCTATGTGTTTACTTGTAGGTATCTGCTTCTGCTTCCATCAGGTGAAGGCTCAGAGAGAGGGCCTGGAATTCTGCTCTCTCTGACCTCCATGTTGAATCTCCTCCTCTCTGATCTGGAAACCTCCTTGACTCTGAGTCCTGACTCTCTTGCTTTCCTATTGGCCAACAGTGCTTATTCATTAACAAATAAGAGAAATATATTTACAGAATCACATCTCTGATTATCTTTTTTCTATCTAAAATAGAAAGAAGGGGTTTAATCTTAACATAGCAAAATATATAACAAAACAGTTATCAAATAAGAACCATAGTTAACAATATTTAACCCATTAACATTTAGCAAGATTTAAAGAAAATATTTTATCATCTATCCTATCTTTGTGAGTCTAAAATCCTATATGTAACTTATCTTTAATCCTAACTAAGGAAAACTATAACCATAACTATCTGTCTTCAGACAGAGAAGGATAATATACAACTCTAGAAATGACACAGAAAGATAATATGTAATTCTACAAATGACAGAGACATCTGTCATTCACCCGAAGTTCTTCTGTAATATTTCATCTTCAGCCTATAGGCTATAGTGTGTCTGGCAGACTCCTCAGCAAAGCAGGAAACTTTAAAGTGTCCATCTGTATTGGCAGTTTGTCAGTCACTTTTTTCTGTGTCCTGCAGACTGTCTGCAGATTATGTGTCCTGCAGATTTTTCCATGAAGCAGGAACCCTGTAGCAATGTCTATCTTGTTTCAGCAGTCATTTTTCTGTGGGTCCTGCACGTCCAGTTTATATAGCATAAAGTCAAACAGTCCAGACAAGAGCAGTATCTTTTTCAAATGGCTAGTTTTGCCATACTGGAAGTAAACTCCACAATGAGTTTCTTCCATGTCCAACTTCCTTTCTGACACATGTGGAGTTGCCAGGAACAGTTATGTCTCACTGTCAATAAAAACCTTAAATAATTTTAAATACTATATTCTTTAGGTCTTTGAAAGGTTTGAAGAATACCTATTCATCTCAAATACATCTCTCTCTCTCTCTCTCTCTCTCTCTCTCTCTATATATATATATATATATATATATATATATATATATCCTAACATAACTACAAGTTTTGACTGTTATAGTTAACTATTTAAAATCTGTACTAAATAATATATTACATTTCTAAATGAGCTATATAAACACAATACCTAAAGAAGAGGTGAAATATACATACCACAAAGTCACACTTAAATTTGTATCAATAAATAAAAATCCATTTGAAAACAAAGTTTACATTTTTATACCATAATGGTTGTGGTCATCAATATAAAAAACAAACATTTATAAACAATATTTGGGAATTTGGTCATCATGCTTCCTGCTTGTAGGGGGCACTGTCATGGGGCTGCCTTGCCCCAACTGTTTTAATGTTGGATCACCTGGAACCTGTTTCAGGGGGGTCTTGCTTGATCTAACCTTGTTAGTCTGGAAGGAATCCACAGTTTTTTATTTTTTGTGGGAACAAAAGTAAAAATCCTTTTCCCCATTAACCTGTCCTTGAACTTAAATTTTGAAGTCAAAGAATTTTAAAAATATATAAATTGGGTGAACCTAGCAGCATTTCCTTTATCAGTTGTTGCTATTTCCTCGGTAATCAAATAATATAAAGGCAACATAATACCGTTCAGTATCCAAAGTCTCTATGTGCTTTCCTTCTTTTTTCTTTTCCTCTGTTTGCCAAGTTTTTATTGTTTTTTTTTTACTTATCAATCCCAGTTCCCTCTCCTTCCTTCTGTCCCTCCCTCCCTCTTTCCCTCTCTCCCACCCTCCCATGACCCCAGACTACCCTCCCCTTCCATCTTCCCCACTCCACATGGAGGGTGATACTTTCCAGGAGGGGTCATCTAAATCTGTCAAGTCATTCGGAGTAGGGACTAGGCCTTCTCGCCTGTCTCTAGGTTAAAGGAGTAACCCCCTCCATGAAGAATATGCTCCCAAAGTCCTTTTTCTGCTTCAGGGATACATCCTGGTTTCACTGTCCAAGGTTACTTAGACTGCCCAGGTCTTCTAGCTGAGAACAATGTTAAGTGGGCCTGGGATTAACTTCTTATTATGATTTGTTACAGTTTTTTAGAATAAAAATTAATTCAAAATCTCCTTGAGAGGCACCTGTGTATATAACATCTACTTACTAGACTAGAGAAGATAGAAATTAAATTTATGATTCCATTAACTTATTTTAATTAATTAATTTATGGATCCATTAAAATCTTAAATTATGTGTATGTGTATGAATCTGTGTGTGGTTATAGGCTCATGAATGTGTTGACAACAGGGACCAACAGTGGGCATCAGATCCCATGCAGCAAGCAGTTGTGAACCACAGACTACATCTAGAAATCCAATTGTATTCTTAGTCATTGAGCCACTTCTCCATCTTTAAAGCAAACACTTTCTTTGAAAGCCCAGATTCTGAAGTTTATATCAGTGTTTCATCATCTTAAGCTGTGAATTAATGTCACAACTGTTCTTATTTTTCATGCATACTTACAATTTAATTTGTGCCATGACAAATCTTTAGTTAATCCTGGACCCTCATAGAAGCTTGAGAGGAGAATTGATCCCTAATAGCCAATTTTTGCTGTTTATTTCTCTATTGTTAACAGAACCATACATCACAATATTATTAACTGAATGAGTTATTTCTATTAATGTGGATTATGGTAAGTCCATGAATGTTTTTGAATTTCTGGCCATTTTCTTCTGTTCTGACAATCTTAGTACTCATTAAGATCATATTTTTTTTGAATTCCCGTGACATGAAAAATGTTAAATACCTAGTTAATAGTCACATGCATGGAGTTCTCATAATTTTCCCTGCACTCCTCTACATTGACCACTATGTCATTTTACTCAGGGTCCCCAATTAAAAATATATAAGCATAAAATAAAGTGAAAATAAAATAAGAAAAAAAAATAAGTATACAAATTCTTTCTTTCTCATTAGTATTATAATATTTATCAAAATCTTACAAGCATTGTTTTTATCTTCTGGAATGGTAAAATATTAATGGAATTTGAGGGATAGCACAGCAGTAACCTCTTTCAGAGATCATGACTTCACTACCCAGTACCCACATTAAGTAGCCCACAATCTCCTTAACTCCAGGAGAAAATTATTAGATGCATCTGAACTGTATGGGCACCTGCTCTCACAAATATACTCATGCACACACACACACACACACACACACACACACACACACACACTAATTAAATCTAAAATTTAATTTCTAATTTTAACTAAAAACTATGAAATAAGTCACAGATCCATGTGAAGCCATTTCTTCACTGTGAAAACACTGCTTATTGTATCTTAATATACAAACTGTCAAACTTTTTAATTTTAATCACTGAACATTTTAACCTTATATACACTGAGTTTGTTCAAGAAACTTGAACTAAAGATTTTCATACCCTTCAGAGAATGAATCTACTTTTTAACATAAACAGTGTTGTTATAATTAACTGTTCAGAAGACCCATACATTGAAGATGGTACTACAGGCAAGTAGTAGAAACTTGAAAGTTGAAAGTAAACTATATGGCTAAGAGCATGAGTTTCATGGAGATATTAGGGATTTGGCCAGTCATATTTGTCTCCTGGCCTCCATAAAGTAATGTATACGATGATGTGATTCTTCATCACAAATTCAAATGAAACAGAATCAACCAACCAAGAATTGAATCTTCAAAACTGTGAGTCAAGACAATGTCCTCTTAAATTTATTATCTCAGATGTCTTGTTACATAAAATAGAAAGTGTTTAACAGAGATTGCTTGCCTCTCAAACTTCCTTTTCTTGATACTTTTCCTTTTCTACAAACACACTAATCTAATTATTGGATGTGATTTAGGTTCTAACAAAGCTCATGATTGATATGACAGATGAAAGTATGGCATATTCAATTTCAATGGGAAGATCAGTGTGGAATTACTCATACACTGATTGAATTTAATATAACAATACTTGTATTGTGATATTTGGAAAAGACCATAAAAATATTTATAACAAACCACTATTATATATTTACCCACTATAAGTTGTTTAAAGTTAAAAGGTAATTGTGTTTGCAAGTCAAATACAATCATGTCAAAAACTGTAATTTGTGCTCTATTGAATTTCTAATAAGAAAGTCAACCACTTACTACTGTTCATGCGTTTTTGTTCAAGTATGTATTTTAGTCAAAACTTCTTTTTATTTAACTTTTAATATAGCTGCTTAATGTGATTCTGTTAATAATCTATCTCTTGTTTATGCTTGGTTATACTTCTTTTTCACTTTAAGGGCTGTAGAGATAATAGATCAATGGGAATGTTGTTGCCTAGCATGCATAAACCCAAAATTTGATCTCAAATACCAAAAATGAAAGATAGTTCTTTAGCACTTCAGATTACTCATTTTGACAACACATCTTTTTTTTTTTTTTTTTTTTTTTTTTTGGTTATGAAACATTTGTTCTATACACATTATAGTAAGAACAACTTCTTCCATAGAGGCAGTCAATCTTTTCTGTGATATCAATACACTTTTAAGTTCAAGGTGAGCATCTGTGGTGGAAGTTAACTATTCAAACATAATGACCACAATAGTCATTAAGGACAATCATAATTGCCAGAGTTTCAAAGAAAAATCAGTGTCCTTAACTCAAATAAATGATGGCCTATAAGATTGATGACCTCTTAGACAGTAGACTGAATCCAATCTACATAGAACCTCAGTGGTGTTTCTACCATAGGACATCTAGATGCTCATCTGCCTTTCTATATGTTACATGGAAGGTTAAAGAACAACCAACATCCTAAGAGTTACAACTACTGTGACAGTCTGCGAATTCATCTGTATGTCTGTAGCAGCATTGACAGACTATTACATGACAATGGTGTCCTTCTGTTCCCTAACACTAATATCTGGAGAAAATGGAAAGAATACAAAATGCAATTTTCTGTTTAGAGTAAAAGTAAAAAGCCAAAATGAAAACAAGCAAAAATAACAAGGAAACAGTCTCACTGAGCTTATATCCATCCATTAATTCATTAAATATTTGTTCATGAATTAAGAACGAGCGGAAAGAAAATGAAGTACCCATAAATAATGAGGTTTTTAATCATTATTCTCTACTACAGGTGATAAAACTAGCACACATGTGACTATAGAATAGAGAAGGACCCACAGAATTTGAAGGGATGATTATTCAAATGGATAGTTACAGTGCTTCTTACAGATTCTGAGGAAACAGGGAAGACATGTTTTCATGCTGTAAGTATATATGAAGACATTAAAATGAAATACAAAAGATACCAAAAATCTATTTATAGTCACTCATTTCATGAAAGTCTTACTCATTCACTCCATTTATTTATTTCTTTGTATAATTAAATTAAGCATGTGACTGATCTTAGGCAAAAATTGAGCATATATGTATGTTTTTCATTGTAAACTTTCTCATAATAAAACTATGAATGGTGTTCAGTCACATTTCATTTTCTATAATCTTCAAAGCCAAAACACATCATATTAAAGCCCAAATATAACAAAATGGGAATATGATAAAAAATGCATACTTTGCATTGATAAAGATTTTTATTTATTGATACAAATTGAATGTCAATTTTATTATATTTATATTTCTCTTGTTTTGATATTAAGTTTATATATCTCCCTTAGAAATATAATATATAATTAAACACAGAGTGTAGTTACCTATAATAGTCAAAAACTTATAGTTATGTTAGTTAGGTTTTCTAGATATACAGAGGTATATTTGAGATGGATAGTCTTTAAACCTTTCAAAGACTTTCAGAATGTGGAATTTAAAATGGTTTATGGTTTTTCATAATTATGAGATGCAACTGCTCTTGGCAACACCAATTACTTCAGAAAGGAAGAAGGGCAAGAATCTGCTCTTGCCTGGACTGTTTGATTGTATGCTGTCCAAACTGGACATACAGGACCCACAGGAAAATGACTGCTGACTTGAAAAAAACATGGTGGACAATCTCAGGGTTCCTGCTTCATAGAAGAGTCTGCCAGACGTACTGCAAGACACAGAGAAAAGTGCCTGACAAACTGCCATTACAGCTATGATAATTTAAAACTTCCTGCTTAGATGAGAAGTCTTCCAGACACACTATAGTCTGTGGGTTGAAACTGGAATCTCCAATGTTACAGAGGAAATTTGGGTGACTATCCAGGCAGCAAGTTGTCTCTGTCAATTCTAGAGTTTATATATTATCATTCGGTGGTATTTAATGGAGTTGAAGACAGATAGTTATAGTTATGGTTTTCTTTAGCTAAGATAAAAATAATTTACATATAAAACTCTAGACTCACAAAGATATGATAGATGATGAAATATTTTCTTTTAATTTTGCCAAATGTTATTGGACTAAATATTGTAACTATAGCCTTTGCTCAATAACTATTTTGTTAAAATTAAAACCCTCTTTTTATTAAAACAGAAAAAAGGAGATGATGAGGGAAGTCCTATTGTATATATGTTTCTCTTATTGGTTGATAAAAAGAACATTGTGTGGCTACTGGTGGGCAGGAAGGATAGGCAGGGATATCAGAGGAGAATTCTAGGAAGTGTAGGCAGACAGCAGATGCTATGTGAGACCAGGAAGGTAGTGTGCACCAGAACCTTCTCCAGTAAGGTAAGACCATGTGTAAATACTTAGATTAATAGAAATGGATTAGTAATTAAGACAGAGCTAACCAATAAGAAGCTGTAGTCATCAGCCAACAGATTCATAATTAGCATAACATCTGAGTGTTTATTTGAGGCTCAAAGGCTGGGGGACATGCTGGGCCAGATAACTCATGCTTACATGACCAGGTTAAAAATAATGTTTCTTTCATCTGTTTCCACAATGTTCCACTGCATTCTCATGTCTAATAAGAACAATTCCAACCTAAGGATTATTTTATTTAAAACAAAGAATGTCTGTCCGATAGATCAGCTGGACAATACCTAAAAACAATTTCAATCATAATCAAACATTGATTATTTCTTTCAAAGTGGAACCAGGTCTAAGACCAAGACAGAAAACTAGTTTATCCTATAGAAATATAGAATAAAAACTAGCATGCCCCAATGTAATATTTTTCTTTTCTCTTACATTTGGATGAACTGCCACAGGAATTTATCTTGAGAGTATGAACTCATGGGATATTCTTGTATGTAAAGAGGAAACATCACTTCAGCAGTAAATGAAGGTGAATGGGCACATTTAAGTCATTAAGCATATGATCAAAGTTCATACTATATACTCATAGCATAGGATACTGTTGTGTGATGGTAAACATGCCATTAAAAATACATTTTGTGCAGGGGGAAGTGGGAGGGGCAGTGAATGGAGAGAGAAGTAGGAGAAAGAGAGGGGGAGGAGAGGAAAGCACGTGCGACTAGGAAGATTGAGTCAGGGTAGGAATAGAAGACAGGAGAGAGAGAGAGAGAGAGAGAGAGAGAGAGAGGATGAGAGAGAGAGAGAACATAAAAGATGGAGCTATTATTGGTTTAAAGAGAAAACTGAACCTAAAGGTCTAGAGACCTACAAGACTGCCACCAACTAACAATTTGAGCATCCCTGGAAAGGCTACCATAAATGCCCTTCCCAGATAGTGAGATCAACAACTAACTTATCCATGGAGTCCTCATCTAATACCTGTTGGAAACAGAAGGAAACAGAAAGAAATACCTAAACACTGAGTCGAACTAGAATCCACATGCAGAGGGAGAGGACAAGACCAGGTTGAAGAAACACATAGAGAGAGCTGACCTGAATAAGTAGGAGCTAACGTGCCCCCAGACTGATAGCTGGGAATCCAGCATGGGACTGACTCAGGTACCCCTGAACATGGGTCTCAGCCAGAAGGACTGAGCAGTCTAAGAGACCTCAGACAGTGGAGCCAGGATGTGTCCCTGGTGCACAAAAGGACCTTGCGAATACATCCCCCATGAAGGGATACTGCCTTAACCTAGAGACAGGAGAGAAGCCCTAGTCCCTACTTCAAATGACCTGAGAGATCTACATGACCCACCTGGATGGCATTGCCCTACATGTGGAATTGGGGTGGGGGGATGGGAGGGGAGGGTGGCAGGGTGCATGTGAGGGGGCAAAGAGAGTAACAGAGAGGGAGGGAAGGAAGAAGGGAGACAGGGAGGGAGAGGGAACTGGGATCGACATGTAAAATAATATATTAAATAAAAAAAGTAAAAGAAATATCACCAAATAGTTTTCTTTGAATAAGTACACTCTATTAATTACTTCCATGGGGCTTTTTTTTCTATCAAAAAGAGAACAATTAGAGAAAGAGTAGCTACATCACAGAGACAGCTCCCCAACCTATGATGATATGTAAAGTAGGCTTTTCACTAAAATAGCAAAACCTTGATGAACCAATACCAAGATACTCTACTTCTTAAAAGATAATTTAAACATAGAATACATAAAAATACAGTTTGTGAATTTTAAATTTAAGAGTCAGTGAATTTTGATGACAATGTGATTTATCAAATTATTGGTCACAGATGCATTTTGAGCTATATCCAGTGGTAAAATTATGCGTTCCATACATAAGAATAATATTATAAAAACAAGAACAACAACAACAACAAAAGTAAGCTCTCTGGCAGTAAATATGAGCTATATGCGAAAACCCATGGAACTAGTAGATAGTTCTCAAACCTCCAAATTGGGGGATACCATCTGAAAGATAAATTCAAGGATGTAGAAATAAGGCTCACCAGTCCTTTCCCTTTCATAACATAGCTGGAGTGAAAATCTGAAATGATGGACATGGAGCAGATGGTTTCCAATTCAGATAGAAAATGATATCTAAAACAGGGGTCATAAATCCTTTAAAAATGACAATGACAAAGGCAGGAGAAAGTGTCATTTGCTTTTTCATCTTAGAATATTGTTCTATTCATTTCCTCTGCTGAAGAAAATATGATGAAATCTGAATAATATAATATCCAGCATGCCAGATGTATTCTTCCAACATGTTTCCCTTGATCTTCATTACTGGAATGATAGCAAGCACCACAGAAATAATAATATAGAGAAAAATTGCTTCCATACCTAATGGTGGATAAATCTTCTGTCTGGATACACAATTTATTGCATGTACAGAAAAATGAATTGTGTTTACTTTGGTGTAATCATGAATATTGATGGTGCTCTATGATGCTCACCTGTCATGATTAAAGCAAGATCTTCTTCTAAAACATCAGGTTGTAACTTCATGCTGAAATCTCTTCTATCTGTCAGCATTCACAGGTCAGTCAAACAAGGCACACATTGACCAGTCTGCTCAGAATGCTCCCTCTGTGAACCCGAATGAACTGAACTGTGCAGTGAGCCTCTATTAAACTTAAACCATCTACACATACTCCATTCCTTTCCAGTTTATATATTTCACCTTTTCAAAAGAAATAAATTCTCATATTCTCTGTCAAGACTAAGGCCTACTAGCCTAGACTCATTCCTCTGTTCAATATGATGAACAAAATACAGGCAGTTTGTACCAATTCTGTTTTCTCTCCCTCCCTTCCTTTGATTGTGGGAGGTCCAAAATGTCCCTTATTTACTCATGTACTTGAACACTTGGTCCCACTGGTGGTATAGAACCTTTATGAGAAGCAGCTTTGCTGGAGAAAGTACATTACTGTGGGCAGGCTTCAGACTTTTACAGCCTAACTGCACTTTGTGTTCTTTCTCTCCTTCCAGATCACAGATGCATGTTGACAGGCCATCCCTATCATGCTGGGCTGTAACCACTCTGGAAGTGTAATGCAAAATAAACCTTTATCACTTAAGTTGCTTTTGTCAGGGTATTTAATTACAGCATTAAAAAACAAACTAAAGGGAGGGTGATGCCTTCCAGGAGGGATCAACAAAATCTGTCAAGTCATTTGGAGAAGGAACTAGACCCTCTATCCTGCCTCTAGGTTAGGGGAGTATCCTGTGGAGTGGGGGTAGGGACATGGGAGAGAAGGAGAGAGAGAGGGAGGGGGAGGGAACTGGGATCAATATGTAAAATAAGAAAAAAATTCTCTATTGAGCTCCCCCTCAGAAAAAGTTCAAAGTCATCCTCAGCTATATTGACTTTGAGACCAACCTGAGATGCATGGCATGCCACCTGAAATGTAAAATAAAATAATGGTTTTGTTATTAATAAAATAAAAGCAATGACATGTTAATAACAGCAAATAAATTCATATTCCTATAGGAAAACAAAACAAACTAAAACAAGTGCTTTGACTTAAAAGTATTAATGCTGACTTTTCTTCAGCAATTTTCTTGACAACAGTTCAAGTCTTTCATTGGTTCTCAGTAACGACCATTGACACTGTAGATTGTATCCATTTCAACAGTAGCAATTCTGATCAACATTCTCTTGATGTGTGAATGGTGAAGGAGGTACTTAAGGTTAGTTTAAGCTGCAATTTGTTTTTAGTTATCAATCTTGGTGTGACTGAAAAACTTATTTGTTTATTCTTCTGATGGGAGATGCCATTATGTATATATGTTTCTCATACTGGTTCATGAATAAAGCACTGTTGGCCAATAGGAAAGCAAGATAGGAGGGACTAGGAGACAAGGAGGAAAGAGGAAGTAGGAAGGAGGAGCCAAGATGGAGAGTCGGGAGAAAGCAGTATGCCGGCCTGCTCCCCGGTAAGAGAAATACATAGATCAGCAGAAATGGGTTAATACTTAAGACAGAGCTAGCTGATAAGAAATAAGTAACCGGGCCAACAGAATTACATCTAATACAGAGTCTCAGTGTGTTATTTGGGGCTGGCGCGGCGGTAGGACAAGACCGGGCAGCGGGTGGAAAAACCGTACTCCTTACATTCTTCTATATTTCTTCATTAAATGATCTGATAATTTTGAAAGACAAACTGTTAAAAAATAATCTGTAAATCAAAGCTTAAAGATAGATATTGCAGAGTCAGTTAAAATCAATAGAGAAGGAAGTTGTTATCATACAAGTAAACTGGACACACTTTGAAACTGGTAAAGAAAATGTCATGTAATAATAAATATGGTGGTGAAAGTGATGGAGGAACTAACTAAAATAGACACTAAATAAGCAGCTAGCTTGATATAATGATGAAAATAAATAGAAAATTAGTGATAACATGACGTTAGAATGTCTAAGGATTGATCACAAAAGAAACAGAGAATCTGTAGAATTAAAGTTCCTTAAATAGCTTTAACTTTCAGGTTATTAAAGGTAAGAAAATCAATTCTACTTTGTGAGTTCAAGACCAGCCTAGACAGTTAGAGCTGTTACACACAGAAACCCTATCTCAAAATAAATAAATAAACAACAACAACAAAAAACAAACAAAAAAAAGCAAAATCAATTTTATTTTCACTGTAAACAAATATGATTGAAGTAAAGAAAGCTACCTGACCCTGAAATATTTTATATCTGAAGATTTTTATGCTTATACTGAGTTCATATGATTTCAAGACTTTTTTAAAAACATGAACAAGCTGAAATGGAGATCACTTTTACCTCCAAAGGAAAAGGACACTGCATAAGTATGAAATAAGTCAATATAATTAAGCTTTGTATTTTCCACTCTTTAGTAATATTACTGCTCCAAAACTAGAAAAACAAATGTCTCATTGAAAAAGTAAAGTACATATCCTGCTTCTAGAATTCTATGGCTCCATGAACTTTAAACATGAAATTAATATCTTCATGTTTAAAGACCTACTAACAAAATTTAATAGATTATTAATAACTTCCATTAAATCATTGTGTTCCAATTGTATTTTGAATGAAATACAAAAGCTAGACAACCTGAATTTTTGATGGACAACATGGCAGAAAGCTGATATTTCATGTCCACTGAGGAGCTAACTGTCTTCTCTATATTACATCTATCTTTCATGAAGCCAAAACCAGGACCTCATCTACAAATGAGTATGGTCATTACAACCTTCACATGTGTGGGATCATTCAAGCTTGACTAATCCAATATTCCATACTAAATGTTCTGAGCACTGTTTCTCCTTTTTAAGTTTGATCTATTTTAAATAACTCTGAAGGGGGAAAATATCAGTGGTAAAATAGTTTTAAAATATCAAGCCTACTACAAAACTTATGTGGCTCTTGTTTCTGATGTATTCATATCTCTGCCTCTTGTAATGTGGTAACATATGCTTGATGTTATATATTTTATGATTAATGAGCTCCTGTATTGATTCTGTTGGAATGAATTTAGGTCAAGCATTTTTGCTGTAGTTCATTTACAAATTAATGAAAGTAAGATATAATTCTAGAAGTCTTCTATATTGTAAGTAAAGGTAATGTTAAAAATAAATGTAAGTTTATTGCTTAGCACAATGGAAATTAATCATGTCATGTCAAGCCTAGACATTTCGCCAAGGCAGCTGTCTTGTACAGGCTACTTAGGATTACAGGTGCCTTCACTCATGAGGAATCTCACTTTTAGCACATGCTTCTATAATTCCTGGGGAAGAAGAATAGTATCAGACACAATTGATGTGTATCACTTTATATCATGTGTCTCATCTCAAAACCAGGAGGCCACTATCTCAAGGGTTATATTCCAGAATATGATTTTACACAGAACCATTAGCAAGTTATTGCAATGCTTACCAAAGCATCTAACTCAATAGGTTTGTTATAGCTCACCAAGGTTAAATTTAAAATGAAGTCACAAAATCAGCAAATAACAGAGGTCAAATATCATTAGTATTCACTAATAATTTCTTCAAATTAGCACATCATAAAAAGTGTGGTTTTTAACTGGGTTTTCTAATAGAAGACTACATTTTTAAAAAAACTTCAGTGTGTGTGTGTGTGTGTGTGTGTGTGTGTGTGTGTGTGTGTGTTGATAAATGCCTTGCTGTGGTTTTCAAAGACAACTTACGAGATTCTCTTCCTTCCTTTCACTATGTGGGCCCAAGGTTGTGGGATGTAGAGGTGGTTCAACATTTTAAAGCTAGGATCACAACCAAAAATATAAGATTTAAGGTTGTCAGGATTAGTGACAATCACTGTTACTCACTGAGCCATATTACAGGCCCCACTTTTATGGTTTTTGAATGTTTTAAAGCAAAAATCCCAAGTAATTTTTTGAAATCAACATTATTTAAGATCATGATAACTTCTAGGTTATCCTATAATAGTAATTTCAACCTCAAGTAATGGTAAATAAATGGATGCAAATTAATGAATTTATAGTTATTTATATAAACATGATTTTTTTCAAAAAAATTTGTACTTATATTTATGTTTATGTGTGTTTTGTTTGTATGTGTGTGTGTGTGTGTGTGTGTGTGTGTTTGCCACACATACACATTGTACCCAAAAAGACAAAAAGAGAGCATCTTCCTGTATCTATTACAAAAGTCCTCTTTATGTCCCAAAGGTGAGAATTCAATATGAAGCAGCCCAACATTCTTTATATTTACTATAGAGAGTACTAAAAAGTGTACATGATCATGCTAATTATACATGCAATGCTGACTTTTAAGTGTTATAGGTATAGAGATATTTTGTTCACTCTGAACTTAAAATGGTACAATTCTAGAAGCCATGAAATTCTTTACAGGACTATTTAGACTTAGAACATTTTGAAAGCATGGTCTACATGGACCTGGCTGCTTGTGTCTTGTAGACAATCAAACAGTGCCACGAGGCCCAGACATAAAACTGTAATCCTTGGCTTTATTCCATGGGATAAAATGTCAAGATCTCATTAAGATGCTAAGGGGATTGCTTAGATGAACCTCTGTCAGCCCTCAGAAACAAGACAGGTATACAAATGTTGCTCATTCATTTGAACTTGCTTGGTAAAATTGACCCATGATATTAACTTTTACTAAGAAACTTTAAAAAGTCAAAATGAAATCCATAAAGAGGGGACTCCAATAAGATGCATATTTCTCAAGAATTATCTGGGGAAAAATTATAATCCTATGTAACAATAGTATATGTATGACAGCAAGCCTGTAATGTCTTCAGCTGTAGAGGCATCTGGAAAGCTGAGGTGTTAAATGGGCACATTGGGAAGAGGCTTGTCAGAAGAGTACTATTACCCTACAATAGTCTCATACCTTACAATTCCACAAAAGTGTGAAGGAAATGGAATATTTTCTTGTTTTGTAGTGTTTGCATAGCATTGTTTTTGAGATCCAAGACTGTGTTGTTTAATTTTGATTGATAACTTGATGGGGTCCATAGCTTCTAAGAGGTGTGCTACAGTACAGATAGAAAGGGTACTTCCCAGAGAGTTGTGTAAAAGAAAAATACCCACCCAAGAGTGGGTGTTGCATTCTCACCAATAGTGTCTAAAAAGAGAAACCAAAGTTATGAGGGCATATTTTATAGTCTTTTGAAGCTTCCTTAAACTTGTATTTTTAAGAGAGTCCTATTTAGAATCTACCTTGTGATTCCCTACTCCTGCATTTTCTTGTTTGGGAAAGTTTAGGCTTTATTTATACTCAGTATTTTAGTTCAATGCTTAGAGAGAAAAAAATCAATATGATGTGTAAAAGAAAAATGTATTGAACCAATTAAAGAGGCAAGAAATGCTTCAACACAACTAGCGCAAGAGAAAAATAGATTGAACTCAATTGTACTGAAATAAAGAACAGTGGAGGTTTTATGTTGAGGTGAGATACTGGTAACCCTTGGAAGATATTAGGATAAAGCTGTTAAGAGTGAACCTGAACGTTTTCAGATTGTCATTTCTCAAGGATGTGTAAATACATTCTTTTCCTTAGAATCTTCGCTAATAAAATTCCATTCCAAAAGAATGGCTTCAGGTCCTTGTAAGATGAAAAATAAAGACCCAGAAACAGTTATTGGGGTTCATGCTTCAAGATGAAGATCAGAGAATCAAAACAGACAAGCCAGTAGATCTTACCTCTTCCCACCTGAAATGGCAATCCTGTCTCTATGAATCCTCAGAGGCAAAAGTGCTCACCAAGCCTCAGATTGCTGTCTCTCCTCAGTGTGGCTGGAGAATCTCAATCCTTCATATCTTCAATGTGGCTGGAGAATGACTGCCACATCTGAGACCCTGGTCCTCTTTTAAATACCTCTCATGAGTGCTGAGATTAAAGGCATGACATATGCTACTCTTTCAGACTGATTCAATCTTATGTAGTGTTGGGTGGCCTTGAACTCAGAGATATCTATCTGCCTTTGTCTCCTGAGTCCTAGGATTAAAGGTGTATACCATCACTGCCTATCATTTATGGCTAACTAGTATGGCTGCTTTGCTATTTTGATCTACATCGGCTTTAATAAATCATAAAAAAAAAATATCACAAGTCCTTGAAGATTTCTGAATTACTGAAATGTATATATCTTTCTTCCTGTGGGTACCATTTACCTAAAGTACTTCAGATAGTAGTAAGACTCCATGCTAATCTCTATTCTCCATGTTGGGATTTTATCTGACTTGGACTTATTCAGGTCTTGTATATGCTATCACAGTGCTTATGAGTTCATATGTACAACCACCCTATTTTGTACATAAACTACTTTTTTCATTGCAGTTATCTATCAGCTCTGACTCTTACCATATTCCCCACACCTTTCTCAGTGACCCCTGATCCCTGGAAGGATGGGTTGTGAAGTAGAGGTTCCTTTTAGGGCTGAAAACTCCACTGTCACTTATTCTCTATACATTGGCCACTTGTAGGTGTCTGGTTACTAATCATCTACAAAAAGAAACTTCTCCAATGAGGATTGAGAGCCATACTAATAAAAGATTATAAAAAGTTATGAAGAGTCAGATTAATACTATGTCCCATAACCAGAAAAATAGTAGACTCTCCCCTAGGGCTTGTGACCTGTCTAGCCATATGTTATTGGCTTTATTACTTGTTTCATCTTGTATACTGATCCCTTAATCCAATCATAAGGCGTTTGTTTACTCCCACAACACTGGTGCCAATATTTCTAATATTTCTGTTGTTTAAAGTACCAAATATTCAGACAAAGTCAATTTGTTCAGACAACTCCAGTAGGCATATTGTGTTAAGAAAGTCATTATTATTATTATTATTATTATTTTATAAACATAGAGATTATAAAGATGAGTTTTCAGGAAATATAATATACTACATGTATTCTTTTCATATGACATTTTCATAATAATTTCATTCTACAGAACTAACAGAGGAAAATTGTTGAGTCATACAAGTGCCTAGGTTTATTTATTTTAACCTGGTGTAGAAATACTAAATTCTTCCAATATTGATACAGTGAACAGATAACAAACAAATGTTTTTCTGTTATTCATTATTATAAATTAATTCCTTACTATAAATGTTACTGAGACGTCAGTGCCCTTTATATATTTTATTCCCCTCACTTTCTGTCTTCATTCTTTCCTTCAATCCTTTCCATCCTTAATTCCTTTTTCATTCCTTCTTTTTTCCCTTCCCTTTCTTTGTTTATTCCCCATAGTCCATTAAGACAACATGACTTTTAAATGTATTGACAGATGAATAGACACTTTATAGTTCAGAGAAATACAGCTCTTGATAGAAACAGTTAAAAACACAGACTGTGGAAGAGAATAGTAAGCCACATAGTCTTGACATAATAATACTATTAAAATAAAGAAAGACTCAACTGAAGGGGCAAGACTATAGTAATGTAATTGATCATGTATCTACAAAACATGCCCTAAGATACATCTTTAAAAGATACATCTTTTAAAAACTAAGATAGAGAAGGCTGTGCTGTACAAAGTCACAAAATCAATAATCTCATGATACTTATTATTTTTAACACAATTTGAAACTCCAAGAATCTACTGTCAGGGTGGAAAAGATTCCTGTATTTCAGAAATTGTGCTGAATGCCATTCTGCACTGGCAACAGAAATATATTATTTCAAACAGTTAACTTTCTTTAAAATATGGAAACCATGGATTAAAGTAAAAGAATGACACTACCACCTAGAACTGACAGGAGAATTGGACACAAGCCCCCATTCCTAAGCCAGAAGCTATCTCCAGTTGATCACTACTTGCAAATGAAAATTTCTTTTTCTCCAAGAATATTTCACTGGAGATACAAAGTATTCTTAAGGTTAGGATACATATCCTAACCTTAAGATGGCCAAAAGAAAACAAACTCAATGGCATTTTGGGATATGTATTGTCTCATATGAAATGTTATTTTCTTTATTATACCATTTTAATTTTTATTTACATATTTTCTCTCTCTTTTCCCTAAAAGTCCTTTGAATACATATTATGCTTCCAGATTAGTATTTTTATGGGATTCCTAGGTATGCAAATAAGTTGTCTTTGTGTCCATGCCTATTTCTTGGGCCTATTCTCAGGCTCTTTTCCTTCTGTTTGTTTTGCCTATTACATTGTGTTAGTCTTTATGTTATCTCATTACATTTATTTTATTTTAATTTATTTTTTTATTAATTCTTGGAAGCTTGTTTATTTTCTAATTAGAGACATAAGAGAGGATACAGATGGAAGGATAGATGGGGAGAGACTGGTAGGAGTAGAGGGAGGGAAAACTGTAATCCAGACATATTATATGAAGGAAAAAATCTACTTCCATTAAAAGAAAAGAAATTGTAAAGGAATGCAACAAAAATTCTTAAGCATTTCTTCAAAACCAAGTAAGTCTAACAGAGATGTCAATCTTCCCATCAACAAACAAGAAAATCTACCATGTACACAGATATGGTTTCTAAACTGACAATTTTAAAAGTGTAAATAGTCCATGGCCAAGCATATGTAGAAAGAAGAATGCCTTCAAAGGTATCAGAGATCCAGTACATGAGCATCTGCTCCATTGCAATTCACAGGTGAGTCTTAATCAATATTGACCAGATACTAAACTTTTCCGTAAGAATACCATTTTCATTTAAGCTCTTTGTCAGTTTAATTTGGTGTAGAAGAATATCAGAACATATAACCTCAAAATAATCTATATGAGGCAAAAGAACAAAATGACCTGGGCCAATATACCAACTTAAAGTATTTCTCCATTCAATCTTCATTCTTCAACTCTTAAGTGCCTATCATTGCACAAACAGGTACAATAATTCTGTGTTGCCACAAAATCTGCATGTTGTCTGACTAAATTTAAGCTGACCTCCTGTGGTGTTTATGCATGCTTACACCTTCTGTTGCTTAAAATGAAAAATGTTTAATATTTTAATATTCAGACAAAGCCAATTTACCCAGACAAAAGTTGTAACTGGCCAAGTAATGTTCAAAACATATATATATATATGGTAAATGAATCTGAGTGTGATGGTGACAGTTGCTTGTTTGTAGATTTATCAACAGCTTACAACACAATAAACCACCTAAGCCCATGTGACAAATTTCACAATATGATAAATGGCAATCATTTACTAGAGTTCACCTGAAGATTTTTTTTTAACCAAGAATAGAGCAATAGCTTGAGCCATCAGGAAAAATAAAAGCAATTTATTGTCTTTCCATCTTTTCTCATTATTCTTGTTTCCACTATTTTTTTTACCTGTTCTCACTCTCTCCTAGTTCCTTTGTCGCTTATACCTTCCTTTGTAATAATGGTGTGTTCAGAGAAGGATTTTAATATTTGTTTGGATGTTTTTGCATTACTAGGGAAGAATTATGTTTCTAAATCAATAAAACAGCATAATACTTTTTATATACAAACCTCGATTGAAATATTAAAGAAAGAAAATACATAACTGGGATCATTGACACATTAGATAGAAACTCAAACCATGTCAAATCCCAATGGCAACCCCGTAATGTTCTTTTTTTCTAAGGTATCAGAGGCTTTCTATTGACAGGTTTCAATTTAGTATAAACTCTGTTCCATTTTGTTTTTTAATGGAATTTTCCAGATAAAGAAAAAGTTCCACACTTAAGGGGCTCTTTGACATTCTTTTGTGTACTGTGATGGCAGGAGATACTTTCAGAGTGTGGAATTATTCAGAAGAAACTGAAACTGTGCTATGTGGCTATATGTGCTGACACTGGAAGGTCTGTCCAGTCTCTCTCTCTCTCTCTCTCTCTCTCTCTCTCTCTGTGTGTGTGTGTGTGTGTGTGTAGTTAATCTGAAGTGCCCCCTATGTGACATGTCAGAATTACACTATAAAGACATTTTCCTGTAATGCTAACCGTTCATAAAAATTCAAGAAAGGGAAGGGACTGAGATATTTGCTGCAATTCATTTTAATGGTTGGTCCAAATAAAAAATTCAAAACACTATCATCAAATTAACAGGAAAAAATAATAAATATTTTTAATGGATTTAAATTTTAATGTCAAATTAAAATGCAATTGAAGCTTTCCTTTATTTGTTTTTTTTCAATTAGCCCTCTCTCAACAGCTTTATAAGTTAGAAATTGACAGAGAGGGAAAGGAGATGGGACCTAAAACATAATCATTTTATTTAAATTAGAAACAACCTTATTTTACATATCAATCTCAGTTCCCTTTCTCCTCCATCTGCCCATGCTCCCCACCTACCTCAAATTGCCCATCACCCTTTACTATGTCACAGAGTTTAAGCTCTGAGCCAGTATAGTTTTCAAGGCAGAAGTCCATTTTCTGTTATTTACTTGCTAGACTTTATTTGTTTCATCCTCATAGGTTGTACATGAACCTGCTACCCAAATTCATTCTTGTAGCTTTCGGGCTTTCTCTCTGGAGCCATGGCTGTTCGCAGTTAAACAGAAAAACATGTTGCTTGTCAATCACAGAAAAAAGTCAGTGATTGAAGTGCAAACTCTGGAACAATGAAGTTTATTCAGAAAGCCAGCTAACCATACAAGACTGTAGCTACTACAAATTTATCCAGAGACTGGAGGCAGAGGGATTATAGAAGGAGTAAGGGGAGATGTGTATAATAGGCTGGCACCACGGTGTACTTATTTTGGTTGGCCCTACTGTTATCTGTAGCTTCTAAGGTTCTAGAAATGTAAAGAAAAGTTACTGATTAGAGAGTACTATAAGGCATGTCTTTTCTGATCCTTTTTCCCTATAACAGGTAAATTTGTAATTAGTAGGTTACTAGTTGCAATTTAAGAAATGCAACACATGAGGGAAAGATGCAATGTGACAGGGTTTGAACACAGATTTTTGTTTTGTTTTGTTTTCCCTAGGGAAAGGGATCATAAAAAGGGGAAAGGCAAGAGGAGAGAAACCAGCCTCTGGAGACAGGATCAGCAGGAGAGAGGAGAAAGGAAAGAAGGGGAGAGAGAGGAAAAGGGGAGAAAGAGACAGAAAGGGGAACAGACAGAGAGGAGAGAAAGAGAAAGGATAGGAAGTAGGCAGGGACCTTTTAAAAAGAAAGATAGTGAATGTACACAGGTGGTGCCTCAATGGCTGCAACTGTGGGTGTATCCTGTCAGAACCCAAGGACAGGCCAGTACAGCTGCCTGAATACTAACAACTAAGGCTATATTTCTTTCTACCTCCACCTCTTATGAATAGTTTTCCCGCCAGCCTCATCCCACAGCCACATCAGCCACACATAACACACAGAGACGCTGTATTAGATATAAAGGTGTTAGCCTGTTACTAGCATTTCTTAGTGGCTAGCTCTGTCTTAAATATTATCATATTTCTATCAACATAAGAGAGAGGGTACAGACTTCTTCCTCTGAAGTCCCTTCATCTTGAATCCTACTACATCTTCCAGAAGAATCATCCTTGTTTCCTAGTCCCATCTTGCCATTCTATTTGCCAACAGTATTTTATTCATTAACCAATAAGAGAAACATATTTATAGAATGGCATCTCCTATCATCTCCTCTTTTCTGTCTAAATAAAAAGAAGGGTTTTAACCTCAAAATAGTAAAATATATAACAAACAAGTTATCAAATAAAAACCATATTTGGTTAAACAATATTTAGTCTATTAAAACTTAGCAAGATTTAAAGAAAATATTTCATCATATATTCTATCTTTGTGAGTTTAAAGACCTATATGTAACTTATCTTTAGTCCTAAGGAAAACTATAACCATAACAATCTTTCTTTAACTCCATCAAAGGCCACAGAAGGATAATATAAACTCTAGAAATGACAGAGACAACTCACTGCAAGATCAGTCACCTGAAGTTCTTCTGTAATGTTTCATCTTCATCCTATAGGCCATAGAGTGTGTGTCAGACTTCTCAATGAAGTAGCAAACTAAAATGTCTACATGTAATGGCAGTTTGTCAGTCACTTTTCTCTGAGTCTTATATAATGTCTGTCAGACTCTTCCATAAAACAGAAACCCTATAGCAATGTCCATCTTGTTTCAGCAGTCACTTTCCTGTGGGTCCTGCATGTCCAGTTTATACAGCATAAAGTCAAACAGTCCAGACAAAAGCAGTATTTTGCCCAAATGGCTAATCTTGCCATTTTGGAAGTAAACTCCATAATGAGATTCTTCGATGTCCATCTTCATTTGTAATGCAGGTGGTGTTGCCAGGAGCAGTTGTGCCTCACTGTTAAGAAAAACCCTAAACAATTTTAAATGCCAAATTCTGTAGGTCTTTGAAAGGTTTGAAGAATGTCTATCCATTTGTATATCTAGAAAACCTAACTTACTTAATTGTAAGTTTTCACTGTCATAGGTAACTATCTATAATCTGTGTTAAATTATACATTTTTAAATGAGCTTTATAAACACAATACCTAAACAAGAGGAGAAATATACATATCACAAAATTGACCTTATATTTCATTCCAAAACAAACTATTCATTTCTATAGCATAATCCCCTTTTTACTTTTAAAAAGAGACTGGTTGTAATCATTAACCATTTATAACCAATCCCATTTAAATGAAAATAAACATTTATAGACAATATTTGGGAATTTTGGTGTCATTTGGTGTTCCTTCCTAAACTGCTTCCTCCTGGTAGGGAGAGCTGTCATGGGGATCCTAAGAAGACCCATAAATCCTGGCTTTGGTCTTTAAGGATGCCTTGTCCCAGTTGTTTTGAATGTTGGATCACCTGGGACATTGCTTCAGGGGGTCTTGACTAAACCATGTAAGTCTGGAAGGAATCTACAGCTTTTTATTTTCTATGGAAACAAAAATGGAAATTACCTTCCCCAAGAACCTGTCCTTAGACTTAAATTTGGAAGTTAAAATATTTTTAAAATTATGAATTGGATTAAAATAGCAGTATTTCTTAACAGCTGTTGTTATTTCCTCAGCAGTCAAACAAAGACAACGCAATAGCATACAGTATCCAGACTCTCTGTGTGCTTTCCATGTTCATGTGGCTTTTTTTATTACTCTATTTCTTTTACTTTGTGTTTTTTAATCTATTTAGACAAGGTTTCTCTGTGTAACTTTGGCTACCTTGGTATTTACTCTGTAGACCAGTTTGACTTGGGTATCTCTTTTAAACAGGTCTAGGGTATGGTGTACTTCAGACCCATCCCAATCATGGGTTGTAGTGAGATAGTTCTGTGGCACTGACCATGCCCATTGGGGGTGGAGCCATGGGCCGAGTGACCTGTGGAAGGAGGTTGGAGGGGAGCGAGGAAAGGCTCTCTCTGGCGTGACTCGGACAGGAGAGGATCAGGTTGAATTTCCTGGTGTTCATCTGTCTAGGTTGTAAGTTATTTCTCCCTGAATAAACATCTATTCGGCCTATTTGTTTATCCTGATCCTTATTTAACTGCGTTAATGGGTTTCACTCATGTACAATCTAATTAAAATAAGGATCACATTACTTCATATAAAAAGCCCTCTGACCATTTTACCACACCTACAAATTCCAAAAGTGTTGTATTCTAAGAGTCAACTAACAAGCCTGCCACATAAGGGTTTCTGTTTAGTAGAAATGCCCTGTTTAAAGCTTGGCATTTTGTATTTTGTCTGTGCATCATGTCAAGACAACAAATCTTTCCTTCATTAATTTGTGGTTGCCAGATATCTTGTCACAGAAAAAAATAAATAACTAATAACTGTGACACTGAGCAAATAACTTCTCAATTCTTTTTTTGTAAAAGGTAGACAGGAAATATCGGAAAACACTGATCTCATTACATGACCATACCATAGTGTTTGGACAGGCCCTGGTGATGTCAGCATGTAGTAAACAGGAGTAGCAAATATGCTTTTCTCAACAATACAAATGGCTGTGCTTATGCTTGATGGCATTTACTCTTAAAATTCTAGCACTTCTGAATTCGCAAACTCGCAGTATGTGTGAGTACTGTGTGTGTGTGTGTGCACCTCTGAGGTTCTTGGTAGATCTCTTATTATGCCAGCCAAAATATTTATTTATTGAATAGGTGGATTGATCTGTGGCTGAATCAAAAGGTATACTTATTGAGGAAGTTTAGGAGTGTACTAAAATAATGAAAACTTTTTCTCTATTCAGTACTTTGGTCCTGTGAAGAGTCCCTTTCTAAAGCATGAATAGCCACATTAATTGTGTATAATTACTATTGCAGCCTCATTGACACAAAATCTATATTTTTACAAGTGAAAGTGTATCTCTTCCTGAGATATTTGATCCACATCTAATTTCTTCCTCTCTTTCTCCTATAAATCTGGTCTTTGTGAATAACCCCAAAATATTACAGACTCCATTCCTTATTTCTTTCTAGTCAGTGCTGTTTTAAGCCCCCAAGTTCTCCCCAAACTCCTGCATACTCACTGATGACTTATAAATTGTTATGTATGATGTGAGTCCTGTTTCCAACTTCATATTCAACTCAGTGTATCAAGATAATTAGTCAATATCAATACTATTGAAACTCAAGGAAGGCAAAAGCATACAGCAATTCTTCTGCCCAAGCACCCCAACTGACACCCACATTTAGTGTACTTGGTTCAGTCTGACCCAGGAGTCAGTCTAGGGTCCATGAGCTCCCATGTGCTCAGGTCAGCTGTTTCTGTAGGTTTCCCCAACATGGTCTTGATCCTTTTGCTCATCAGTCCTCCCTGGTATCTACAACTAGATACCAGGAGTTCTGCTCAGAATCTCTGTTTCTTCTTCCCTCAGCTACTAGATGAAGGCCCTATGATGGCATTTAAGGGAGTCATCAATCTCATTATAGGGGAAGGGCTTTAAGGTAGCCTCTCCACTATTGCTTAGATTCTTAATTAGGGTCATCTTTGTGGGTTTCTTGGAATTTCCCTGGTGCCAGATTTCTCCTTTAGTCCATAATGGCTCCTTCTATCAGAGTATCTCTTTACTTGCTATCTTTCTCTGTTCTTCGCCCACTGGACCTTTTTGATCCCTCATGTTCTTGTACCCTCTTCTCTTTCCCCTCCTTTGTCTCCTCCCTCCGTGATCCCCCATGCCTACAATTTACTCAGGAGATCATAGTATATACTCACTCATAAATGGATAATTAGACATAGAGCAAAGGATAACCACCCAGTAACACAGAATACCAGAGAAGCTAAGAAACAAGAAGGACCCTAAGGAACAAGCTCTCCTTTGTTTATTTTTAAACAAAAGCTCTGCCATGATTTCCACCATTAACTCCATTTTTCAAATGGCTTGTTTCTTGTATGTGTGTTTATGTTTTGGATGCATATATGTCTCTTTGTAGGTGTTGGATCCTCTGGAACAGGAGTTACAGACAGTTGTAAGCTGACATGTAGGTGCTAAGAATTGAACCTTGGTCCTCTGGAAGAGTAGTCAATACACTTAAATGCTGAGCTATCATTCCAACCCCTCAACCATTAACTCTTACCTAAAATATTAAAGCAATTTCTTCCTAACCTTTCTCATTCCTCCTGTTTGGCACTCAGTTCACCCCCAGGGACACCGGGATGTGTCCAAGTATAATCAGACCTTACACTCATCAACACACAGTCAAGTGAAAACTTACATTTCAATTCAAATAAAGTCCAAACATGTCTCCTTCTTCCGTGCTAGGCATAAGCCCTCTCATGCCCATATGAATAGTAATCTTTTAGCTAGCATGAAGTTTGTTTTTCCTACTCTTCAATCTGACTGAGTTTCCAGTCAGATCTACAAAATTTTCTTCATCCAGCTCTCAGTTCAAAAGTTACCACTTCAGGAAGGTCCCCAGGGCCTCCCACTTACTTGTCCCACTCTTGCTTTCCTCAAATTTTCTTCTTCCTTGTATTGAAGGTGTCGCTTCTCATATTCAGTTACATGTTTACCTCTTTATTTCCTGTCTCCCCACCTACGGCACTGGCAAGAATCAGTCTACAAGTTAATTTTTGTCCCTCCTACATGTAAAAGGATGTGTTGTATATTCAAATCTTTATGAACCATTTGAATGCCAAATGGTTTAAAACACCCAGCACTGATGATTTTAATGGGAATAAAGGAAAGTTATGTCCTGAAGGACAAGTACCAAATACAAAGGGGAAGGAACGGGGTAAGAAAGGAAGGAAAGTAGAAAGGAATGGAGAAATGGAGGGAGGAGGGAGGAGAGAGGTCATATAAGCACCCAGGGTGGAGCTTGTACCTAACAAAGAGAATAACAGAGGCTTAAATTTAAAAATGTCAATATTTGAAGACAGACCACAGGTAGAGTGCTTTGAAGTAGAACTACCATTCCATAAGCATGTGAAGATCACAGCACAGATATGCTCCGGACAAGGAGCATAGTGCTTTACCTTTCCTGGAGCCCTTTCAATCATTTAACCTGAGCAGGGAATGTACACTCAGTGCAGCAAGAGAAGCTCATTCCTGCTTATGTGCACCCTCCTGTCTACTTTTGATCACCTTCCCTTAGACAGATAACTAAAGAATAACATGGGGAATCTGGTCAGATTAACCCACAGCCCAGCGCCCTACAACAGACACAAAGGAAGTACCTCAATAAACTGCCTAAGACAAATGCACAATTACACAGTCTCGAAGTGTGTGAATAGTTTATAAATTTAACATGAATATCTCGAATAAGGACAATGTATTTCCTACCCTCTCACCACCTCAGCAACTGAATGGAAAATTCTGCTAAAATTTCAGAATTTGGCATTTCTCCACCCCTCCTCACTCATATTATGTCAGCCTCGTTTTAAAAAAAATTCCTACATCACAAATATGCAAAAATCTTTTTAAAGATTACCATAGCGTGTTCTCTAAAAGTATCCCTACCTTTTTCTGCCCACACTTGCCCAAGAGACCCAGCAGCCAGTTTGAGTCAATGCGGAGGGTTACATATAAGTTATATAAACACCCTAATATGTTATTTAGAGAAGTCGGAATAAATGAAATGCTATTTATAAGGCAGCCCATCAGAAATATACTCTGTATGTCCCCATATTGGCAAAGTTTGGTTCTTCTTCCCCAAAATGAACCCCCTTAGAGTGGCAGATCAGAACTGAAGCCTTCAACTGCTGAAGAACTCACTGTGTAGTTTTGTGGCAGCCAGCATCAAGGTGCACTCAAAAGAAAGCCTTTCCCAGCCATTACCTACAGTAAAACTCTCCAGAAATCTAGGAAGAAAAACAACAAGATTAACCTAGTTGCATAAAGAGCAGTGCTAGGCGGCGGCTGGCTGGTGCAGGTTCGCATCACAGGAGCAGGATGTTGCCTGCAAGACTCCCCCAGGAATGCTTTCCTCTTGTCCCCATGCTGAGAGTCCACCGCACTGTTTCTCGGGCTATATTTGGCTGAGTGGTTATTTCACTTTCCTTTTTCCTCTACTCATCTTATTCTGTATCCCCATGCGAGGAGAGAGCAACCCAGAAAGAGCTAGCCAGTTGTTCAGGGCTCATTACTTAATTTCCTCTTTCTAAATAATTCATAAAGAGGCTCTTAGCAGCTTGCTTCCCCTGCGAGGTGGCCTCACATCATCGTGCTCCGCAATGGTGTCTGCTTCGTTTTGCGAAGTAGGCAGTTCTGAGTTCTGATCCTTCTCTTTCCTACATCAGGAAATATGGCAGGTTTTAGTGTTTGTTACCACACTCCAGCTAGTTCAGGACTGGCCATCGGCTCCCACTTATATCTGCCTCACTCTGTTGCTTTGGCAAGGTCTGAACCATACTCTCTGTCCTATGAGGTCACATTATCTCCCAGGAAAACCATCTCTCTGCCTGTCACTGTCCCCTTACCATTTAATAGTAATAGTTAAATAATACACATTTGTCTCAATTGTATATTGTATTGATTATTTTCCATTCATTATATTTAAAAATCTGCTTAAAATATCTAGTTATATGTTTAATTGTGGGAATAACATAGTATATTAAGTTTCTTTAGAGAAACAAGAAATAAAATTTAGATTCATACGACTTAAACTCATTTTTTCTTATTGTTTTATTGTTTTTCTTCCTCCCCCTATCTCAGCTCTATCTCTATCTTTCTCTGTCTCTTATGTCTACCTGTCTGCCATCTCCTCTCTATTCTCTGTTATCTGTCTGGTATTTCTTTCCATACCCATGAGTTCCACACCTTGAGATTCACAGATTAAAATATTCTTAAGTGATGTCTATACTGCAAATGTACATAACTTTCCTTGTTTTTTTATCCTAAGCATTGCAATGGTTTGCAACATTAACATTGTATAAGAATTATGAGTAAGCCAGAGAGAACTTAAAATATTATCAGGGATATGCCTAGAACACAGCCATACATAACATTGTATAAAAGACTTTGCTGTCTGCATTGAGTCCTGGGGACTAATATAGAGACTGTGTCAGGTGGTAGTTATGTTATGGAATTGTCTTAGGTGCCCATTATGACTGTCACAATGCAAAATTTGCTGGGAGGACCAGAATACTGTAGATGAGAGCAGAGCTGCTGCTCCAGGCCAGAGGCAGTATGCTAACAAATTCCCTTTCTTGGGGGAAGGGGACAGTAAGCACTGTCAGTTTTTTGTGCTATTGAGGCTTCTCATTGTTTGACAAAGTCTCTCCCATATTCTGGAAGACAACTGGCTGTAATGACTATCCATCATTTTATAAAATGACCTCAGCTAAAACCCAGAAACATTCACAATTACCTTTTCCAAATATTTGGGTTTTGTGGCAACCAAAATTAATGCTTAAAATTAATCACCAAACATACCAAAGTCATCTGCTTGTACTAACTCAGCAAGTTGCACAATGGTCCTTTCCTCTGGCTCTAGTCAACCTAGTATATTGGTGTCTCCTTCTAAATGTGCACTTGAAAGCTCTACAGTACCCATGTCTATCCCTTTTCCCCAACTCTTCCTCAGCCTCCACTCATCTGTAAATTCCCAGAGAAACTTTTTGAGATCTGCCAGACTAGTGTTTCTAATCGTGAGCTCTTCTTGTATAGAATAAAGTTCTTTTCTAGATCTTAGAAAAGTAGCAAATTTCATATTTATTTTATGACTATCTTTCTGAAATTTGACACTAAAATTCAGAAACTGTGTCTAATTTTGCTCAGTTTTTACTGTGTGATTCTATCAGAATGTCTATTAAATGATACTTTTTGTATTTTATTAGGTACATTAATTTACAATTGAATAATTAATATTGTTTCCTTTTTTGAATGTTTCCAAAAAAAAAAAAGCATGCACCAGCTAAAATAACCAGACTTAAATATGAAGAGAGTCAAGATGTAATATATTATGAATAATTAGACTCTGCCTGGACAACATTGCCTTATACTTTTACAGGCACAGTCTTAGGATGGTGGGAATTTCAAATAACAAACAAAGCTACCATAAAATAAGTAATATCTTTTTTCGTAGTTCCAGTACTGGGAAGAGAGGAAAGAGGAAGAAACGGAGAGATAATGGAGGAGAGGAGAGAACAGAAGGAAGGGAGTTGGAAGAATGGTGAGGCAGATTATATTTGAAGTAGCAGATAGCAATGGATATGCATAATTAACTAGAAGGAAATGTAATAAGGAATAACTCATAATAAGCAAGTTTTTCCATTTTTAAGATTGAAAAATATTCTTGTTTTTTTTCCTCTCTAGATCTAGCAAACTTTACAGTTGAGAACATATGGATTTGTCTGTTTGAAAACTACATTAAAGGTACCATGTAAGTAAAACATTTCAATATTACACTGTAGTACTTTTTTATAATCTGTCCCATCTTGCTCTCTTAGATTTTGCTGTACACAGCTACTTCACAGCTATAGCTACTCTAACCATGTAAATTATGTGCGTCTTTATTTTTCTCTTGCTAAAATAGTAAAGTAAAAATACACAAGCCACAAGATTATTCTGAGAAATGAGTAAAATGTTATACTTAAGTCCCTTTACTAAAAATACTGAGTAGCTACGCTATTATTATACATTAGTTATTTTAAATTACCAATTTGATATATAATTGTGTAATCAAATAACTGTGAACAATCCTACATAACATAATAGTAAGGTTTTTATGCTTAGATTACTAGGCTGATTATCATCTCATAATCCCTCTATTTTAAATAGTTTGTCATCGTAAATAAAGTCTTCTATGGCTCTGCTCCAATGAGTATTTATTTAAAATAAATTAATATAGAGTCGATGAATAATAGAGAAGTTAAAGTCAGTACAATGCTCAAGTTGACTCAATCCATATGTCACATTCCCTGGCACATTATCTTGCTTCAGTTAATTACTGCAGCTAAAGACAAAATGCCCCGATGCACCAGAAAAGCAAAGCTAGGCTGCAGGCACAGAGTACAGCATAGCTATCCTACGGCTTCTCAGTTTAACCAAGGCCACAGTGAAGGTTCAGTGTGTTTTCATCATGGCAAAAATATCTTTAAGTAGAAAATCCCTTTATATATTCTTGAACTTTAACTTACCTAGGTTCATGTAGGTTCATGAATTTATTTTAACTTTTACTTTATTCAATCACCCACTCCAGTAAACTCTGTTAACACTTTTACAATCTTTGATAATAGCCATGTACTTATTACTAGGGGTGCATTGTTTAAAAAGCAGACCAGCTGGAGTGTGGACTTCAACCAACAACCTAACAATGTTGGGTATCTAGCCGGTACATGCTCCCGTGCCTTTATCCATAATATGATAAAGCTAATAACATTTCTGCTTCTAATATATCTGTGAGGATCAAATGGCATTGTTTATGTAACACAGTACAAACCCAAAACTCTGCCTTTATGTGATTGTTGAGACTAAATCAATGTGGATGTGCACTATGTGTTGCTACTCTGTTGTTAGTTGACTTTTAGTTTCCAATCATTTGACATTTTTTAACAGAACCTAAAATATGATTGCATTTACCTGCCACCCCCACCAAAAAAAAAAAAACATTCCATCTCTAGGTGAATAAATTCAGAGGATGAATTTTGATTCTATTTAGCTGTATGTTAAAGTTTTCCCTCCATTATCTGCATATCATCTGCATATTTCTAATGAAAGCATCACTGGGTGCGGATTGCCATCCTAGATAATTATCTTAGCTCATTGCTTCACAATTGTGTTTAGCTTTAACATTGCAACCTTCCTCACCATACGTTCTTAATTGTGATTACGTTCAACCTTTTATTACTGATATTAAAAGCACCAAAAAGCAGATAGCATTATCTTCAAGGAGATCCCAAAGCATCTCCCAAACCTGATGCTTAGTTCTAAACTGCTCAGCATGTTTGGCAAAATACTCACAACACAGCTATCTGTTTTTGGAATAAGTGCCCCTCTCCATTCTAGTTAATTGAAAACAACTCTCAATTGCCCTCCTGAGCATAAAGAACCAGGGATTAAGACATAGTAGCAGGAAAGTATCAGGGTTTTAAAGACTTATATAAACAACACAGTTGTTTGAGCAGTGACAAATAAATTCAAGCTCCCCAGGACACACTTGTTTAGGACTTTCCCAATTAGGCATTTTATTTGATCTTCGGGTCTGGGTGAGCCACAATTCTCTTGAATTGAAGAGGAGATTAATGGACCAGAGACAATGGCTAATTCATCTCCAGGGCTTTGTTCATTGCTCGTCTTTGCTAATTTAATACTGTTATTTCTAAGCTTAAATAAATCAAAATGAGAATTGGGCTAGAGCAGTGCATCTCCAAGAATTTGAGGAATTGTGGACACTTTAACCTTTGTGTTAGGAATCTTGACTGGAAAATAAAGCTTCCCCTTTAGAGAGTTATGAAGAGCAGAGGGGAGATAGTTTGTATATTATCTCAATTACGTCTCCTTGTTGGTAACAGGCAAGATGAAGAATAACATAGCCTGTGTATAAAACCATTGATGATGGCACTTTCAATAAGGTGTTGGTATAGGGTTTGGATTGCTCACAAAGGCTTGGGGGATAGTGAGTACAGTATGCAGCAAAGACTTTCTTATGCATTTTCTTTTCTTAATGGTAGTTCTGTTATCTAAAATGAAACACATAGCAAGCTGGATGCTACTGTGCTTTCTGGCCTCTTCATCTTCTCATTCTTCTAGAGCTATCTCAAGTCTTTAAACTAACAAACTTGCTTTATACACTTATATGCCCTCATTTTTTAATTTAGGGTGTCCCTTCCTAGAAATATTTTCAGTAGAAAATAGTTTGTTAGATTGAACAAATTAAAATAATGTTTAATGATACCCTGAAACCAAAGATTTTTGATAATACTCTACTCTGAGTACTGACAATTCAATTAAGCAATAAAGAAAAGGGCCATGTGAAAGCTTAAACTCGCAGTTTTTCAACTGTTTCAATCAGAGAGTAAATTATAGGCTAACATATTGCAAGCTGAGCAGCTGAACTCAGGGTATCACACTTTTACATATATTTGCATTATATGCATATATATCCACACATATATATTTAATCTCACAAATTTTGAAATTTCCTTATCTGCATAGTGGTGTTCAGAACTATATGGGAATATCCAGCATTGTCCTTCAATTCAACCTTATAATCACTATCTTTTTGTTGAATAATAGACATGAATTAGAACCAGAATTGGAGGTAATGGTAAGTATATTTCTTAGGTGTTTCATTCATAGCCTCATTGCTATGCAAAAACTGAAAATAATACAAGTAGTCTATCTAGGGCTAAAGAAAGCATAACGAAGAAAACGAAAGTTTTCTAGACTTGTAAGGCATCTAACAAATATCTTGTCAGGAGCCACTTTTAAAGTTTTTGAAATTCCTAACATATGGAGAAGGGAGAAGCTCAGTAAGTCAGTAGCAAGCCAGCTCTTTTATTACTTCTAGCAGATTCTCATACAATCTTAGCTGTGTGAGCTGTCCTTTTGTGTTTTGTTTTTCATTTTGCTTTTACTTCACAGAAGGAGAGAACAGAAAGACTGAAGTTCTCTTCGCCTTGCTCTTCCTTGACTACTAATCTATAACAGGCATCTAGGCTCTGCAGGACAATTTCATATGCATCATTTGAATATGATTCTCCCTGTCTTGTTTATCTTTTATAATATTCATTGTCTCTTAAGTTCTTGTTTCTATATATCCATTCTCAGGCAACATCCACTGGTCACCAAAGTGGCTGTGGCTTCTGAGGTATTATGGGGGCTCACAGCATCACTTCGTAAAATAATAAGATTATTTTATTTCAGAAGGAAGTGGTAGAAAATTTCACAACTATCATTTATCCTGCTTATATACACTTACTGAAATATATTTACTTATTTACTTTTATATATGCATAAATATTTATTGCACTCCTGGCAAAATAGTGATTATTTGATACAAATTGAGTGGAACTTGAAAATTAGATATGAAATTCTCTGGGCGATTAAATAAACACAATATAAACTTTCTATAAGTAACTGAAACAGTAATATACATGTCTTTTGAAACATATAGAAAAGCTTACTGGATTTCAAAACAAAAACACCTGCATATTTTAATACTGATGGGAGATGCCATTCTGTAAATATGTTTCTCATACTGGTTCATGAATAAAGCACTGTTGGACAATAGGAAAACAAGATAGGCAGGACTAGGAGACAAGGAGGATTCGAGGAAGTAGTAAGGAGGAGTCAACATGGAGAGATGGAAGAGACAGACCCGCCAGCCCACTCTCCAGTAAGATGAGATCACGTGGAAATACTTAGATTAATAGAAATGGGTTAATAATTAAGACAGAGCTAGCCAATAAGAAACTAGTACCTGGCCAACAGCATTATATCAAATACACTAAATGTCAAACAATATTCCTAAATGTTTATTTACTTTATTTTCTAGCGTAAAAATTATCAGCAAACACTATTGTTATCTTTTATTAATAGAAAGTCAAGATCAAGAAGTAATAGAGCTTAATTTTAATTGAAGTATGGTGAAGATACACAAGGCATTTGTTGCTATATTGTCTACATTACAATAGTAATGGTAGTTATAAATAAATAAACCAAGTGAAGCTGCATGTATGCAATATGCAATCCTGTGAGCACAAAGCTTCCAGATGAAGCACAAATTCACAAGAACTGTTTCTTGTCATAGATCACCTTGGGAAAAGAATGAAATTGCTATGGCTATCATGTGTTCATCACTTCCTGCTGTTAATACAGCTTTTGGATGTTCACAAGACTGTGTAGAAAGTGTCATAACTAGAAGGAAAATTAAGGAAGAAGTTTGTTATAGTTTGTCAGAATTTCAAAACAACCTGATGGCTGCTGTACCCCCAAATGGGTATAATGGAGAAGATTCAATAGCCACATGGCTGGTTTTAATATGGAATGGAAACAGGCTAAAACTGTATCCAGAATAGGGACATATGAACAACACACACACAAAAAAAAAAAAATCAGGGCAATTGAAACCCCTGCTCCTAAAAGTTAGCTTTCTCTGAGCAAAAAATTCATTCATTAGCAAACAAATAGGGCTCATAGATAAAAAGAATCAAACAAAGCACTGTGACTGAGACTGGACATCACACCACATCCATAGAAGGCTATAAGTTAAAGCTCAAATTGACCATCTTATTACCTTCATTCAAGATGAAATTCCAACTCTTTATCCTGTTGCTAGTACTGATAGAGATCTATATGATTCAGTATGTTCTACTTTTCAAAGAAAAACTGAAGACAGTTTGGCTCAGAAACATTGTGTGTTTTTTCTCAGGACACATGGTCAGGAAATGGTAAAAGAACTACTATGCATTTATATTTAAAGGAGCATGTGCCTAGAATAAGGATTCTCAGAAAATACTATATACACTTCATGGAGATATTAGAGATTGTTAATCCATTTCCCATTTTGTATTCTCAGATATTTCTGACATTTAGATACGTATCAGAAATCTTGGTAATGAGATAGAATTTTTTATTATGTGCTTTTATTCATTCAAAATAAATCAATGGCTTGTGAAAATAAACATGAATAACAGAATATTCAAACTGGATAGAGAAGAGCTAGATTAAGGCACCAAGAAGAACATAGCACTCCTATATCCAGCAGCTGAGAATGTGAGGGCCATCTTATCCAGTTCTAGAACTAAGACAAGAGCAAGAAGAAGGGAAACTACCTGAACATAGTCAACAGCAAATTGAGCTGGGGTTTCTTTTCCAAGGCAAGAGACAATGTTAGAAGACTGTCTCAGGTAACCTCATGCATCACCCTGCCTTGCCTTTGAACACCCTTCTGGATCACTGAGCAGAAGAGAAGAGCAGAAGGATTGTAGAGGGCGAAGTAAGGATAGGTATACAGCAAAAGCAATGCAAGCCATACCTCAAAGTACCTTGATAAATGATAGAAAGACAAATAGACACTTCACTGTAATAGCACTGAGCAGTTTGGTTTGTGCGATGTGGTGCCCTCAGTTCCACACTGCTGCCTCGATCAAGCTGTTTAATGCATATGCATCGAACAAGATAAAAAGAGGTGTGGGAAAAATCTTATGTGAGGAATGAAGGTGAATCTTAAAGGAGAAAATGTTAAAACATAGGAAAATGTAATATTTTATTTCTAATAGAGACCTGTAAGATAGTCTGAGTTTGATCTTCAGGACCCACAATATCAAAAGAGGGACTGAGTCCCCAGCCAGCTGCCTATTGGCCTCCAACTTGTCCACACACATGCACACAATTAATATTAAAATAATCAAAAATTAAAAATGACATAAAACTGATATTTGATTATTGATACATCAACCTAAGGCTGGATAATCATACTTACCTGGGAAGATGACCATGCATTATAAGAGGCATCACTATGCAGAACGCTGGGAGTAAGACTTAGGGAAAAGTATTCCATTCAGCGTTAGCTTGCTTCTTTTCCTCTCACATAGTCTTAGACATTTACTATCTACTGTGTGGTCTACACATAAATGTCCATCAAGATATCATACTCACAGTCATTTTAAAATTGCTTTCTACTGAGTACATAACCTGAAACCAGCACAAAGGAAATTTACAAAATGGCAAATTCCACAAAGGGTAAATAGGCAGCAGCCTGAGCCAGTGCAACAAGTAACAACCCTCCAGCTAGGAGTGGTTCCCTTGAGACAGAATGCATAAGATGGAAGTTTGCTAGGTTAAGTCAAGAAAGGAGAAAGTCAAATCTGTTTTCATAGAAAAGATTTCAAAATCTGAAATGTCTGTGAAATAATGAAGAATGGAAGTAATAAAAAGACATTTTGGGCAATTATAGATAAATACATACATACATATATATACTTATATATAACATGGGCTACATGAATTTACCTTTATATTTAAGTTTTACATGGGGAATGTAAAAAAATTTAAATTCTTAAGTTATAGGACTAAAGAGTCCAAAATAAAATGATAAGGTACAGAAAGAGACTTTGAGAATATTTGTAATATATTCTAGTGTGTGCTACCCTACAATACTAAAGAAAGTAGATTTTCATTTCAGACAGAAATTGAAGCAATTAGTAAAAGTGTGAAATCCATAATCATTTGTTGAGCTGCTTTTTAAAAGTGTTTATCATCACATTTAGTAAATTTCACTGTTGTAATTGACCATATTTTTCTCTCACACATGGCAGAAAGAAGCACACATGTGCCTTATTGATGCCACTAGAAGGCACCAAAGCCCAGGAACAAGAATTAACTCTCTTTCATACAGGAAAGCCACTTTTCTCATAACCATGTATTACCACCCTGGGATGAAAATATGTATGCAGTTTTTTGCGTTATGCTCATTGACCAGCCCAGTCACAATCATGGAACAAACATAGGCAAAGAACACAGATGTCATCCAAGAGCATGATTCTTTCCTCTTATGTTGAATTCTCAGAGAGGGCTAGAATGGGTCATTGTAGATTTAGGTACAAAACTACTTCTCTCCTCAACAATCTTATGACAATTCCTTTCAGGTTCCATCTGGATTCCCTTGACTATTAGATACTACTTTATCTAACTAACATGTTGCTTTCATCCTTAAAATGATGTGAAAACACTTTAAAAAAATACAGATTGGATTTATTCCAGTTTCTGAAAGAGTCAGAGTACTCGGAAGTTAGTTCTTGATTAATACTTTATAAATCCTTTTGGCATTGTGATAGAGGATGCCATTATCATCCATAGAGTTCACACCCAAGAATATTACAATTAGTTCACAAAAACAGAAAAGGAAAGGAAAGCACACACACACACACACACACACACACACACACACACATACATGCACACATTTACTTGTGTTATGAATAGTTTTCCCACCAGCCTGGCCCCACTGCTGTGTCAGCCTCAAATAACATACAGAGATGCTGTATTAGATATAATGCTGTTGGCCAGTTAATAGCATTTCTTATTGGCTAGCACTGTCTTAAATTCTAACCCATTTCTAGTAATCTAAGTGTTTCCATGTGGTCTTATCTTACCAGAGAGAGGGTCTGGACCTCTTCTCTCTCACGTCTCTACATCTTGAATCTCCTGCACTACATCTCCCAGAATCCTCTTTGTATCCTAGTCCTGCCTATCTTGCTTTCCTATTGGCCAACAGGGCTTTATTCATTAACCAATAAGAGAAACATATTTACAGAATGACATCTCCCATTATACTTATACACACAGGATTTCATAACATTCTAAGTATATTTAAGATTTTGTGTTGAGAACATTTATAGTTCTATTAGTACCTATATGATTTATAAACTTTAGGTTGGATACTTCTGGTAGAACAACTGAAACCTCAGAAATTGACACATCAATGTTATTTGTAACTTAAGGAGTTAACATAAGAACAAGAATCACATATCACATGCCTCAGGTCTCCTAAGAAAATCTTCTTCATAATGCTAGGGCTCCATTTCATCCCTCAAACTGTCCAGACTTGGATAACAAGTTGTACAGTTATGTACAGCATATGTGCTGCACACTGTGAAAGCACGCTCTTGGACATAGTAAATGCTTCCACCACACTAGCATCACGTTCTAATCGATTGCCCACTTCTCCACACACTGAGAGGAAATGTGAATAACGTGATGCTGAAAAGCAACAGATGAAAAATTTGCATGACCCCTTACGTCTCATGTCAGAAATAAAATTATATCTTCCCTTTGGGACAATAACAATGTTTTGCCCATTACTATAATGAGTGAAACTTGCACAACAATTGCATGCAGGTCCTTCATAGATACATGCTCATATTGTTTTTATAAAATATGACTTATTTTCTCACAAAAGTAAAAAATCCTCTCATACCATATTAATACCTGGGAAGGGAAGCCCATATTCTAAAAAATGCCCTGCTTCTGTGAGGGACACTATGGTATACTCTCACCTTCTGTATCCTGTAGCTGACTGAAATACAGTGACTAATGAAACAATTCACTTTGGAGGAGGAAACATCTCATCTCACTATTGATTTTCTAGACTGCATTTGATTTTTACCATTAAAACATTCTGATACTTCATTACAGTATTTGTGAAGATGTGTTTCTCATACAATATTTTCCTTTCAGAAAAAAAATCAATAATAGCATAATTCTTCATATGAAATTGAAACAATGCACAGACTGAAGTAAAAGCTGAAGGATTCCTATGTATCTCTTCTCCATCATGAAAACTAGCAGGTCTGCTTTCCTTTACCAAACAAAAGCTAGTAAAGAAGTCTGAGGAACCTAAAACCTTAAAAGAGGATAGCCAAAATGTCTCAATTAATTTACTTTACTTACAATATAAGAAGTAGTATTGATTCTCAGGTAACATACATGTTATCAGGACGTCAATTCAACTCTGAGAGCTAAGAAAAAGAAAAAGATGTGATTTATTTAATTAGTAAACTGTAAAGCTTATGGCTTATTTCACTTACTCAGAAAGTGAAAGTATCAAATGTAAATGGAAGAGTGAGTTAAGTTTCTGTTAACATAAAAGCCAAGAAAAATAAAGATGCAAATAAAATTGTAGATAAAGCCCCTCCTCATGGGGGGTAACATTTATTTCTAGATAAACATGCCATGCTCTTTGGATTTGGTTCCAATATCTACTAATGTAGTTGGAAAAAAGAGAACCAACCAAATATCCCCCTCCAACACTTCAAGGAATAACTGCTGAGAAGAAGCAATTACAGTAAAATTGCTTACACCTTAAACCCCAGGTGCTCTGGATGGATGGACAATCCCCAACAGTGTGAGTCTGTGCCTCAGAAAATCCGGGGCTGAGAGGGGGGCTTGATTCGAAGCCCCTGAGATATGCTTTGTAGTGAAGAAAGCAGAAAGTCCTGCAAAGTTGTAAGACAAAAGACATAGGTGAATGGGTGAGAGCCCTGTTACAACAACAAAAGCACATAAAATCCAACATGCATTTGTCAGAGTGAAATTAAGACACAAAGGGACAGGAAGATGTAGGAGGGAAGGAGAATTACATAAATGAAAGGATGAGTCATTGTGTGTGCAGTTTTCCTAGTTGCACTGAGGGTTACATATTCAGAAACTATTTGTTGTGTAACTGTTACATGCCAGGTTCTTTGAGGAACTGGAGATGACTAGGCATAGCAGGTGAGTCCTTAGAAGGAAAGGTGACAGCTACCTTGGAAAGAATCAACCTTAATACAGATGCTATGACTGGTGACTAGGGTAAAGCAGACTTGTGTATTCAATTGGATACTTAGATAATGCATCGTTCCCAATATTAGTGGTTTGTATTGGAAATAATTTTTTCTTTAGCAAGATCAAGCCCATCTTTCGACAAGAGGTTTTAGTTGTTGGAGAGGTTTTTATGCAAATCTGTACTTCAGAAATCCCAAATCAGCCATGAGCTGATGTACCTTGCCCTTTAATTGATTTCCAGATAGAGAGAACTGCCCAGGGAGTCAGGCAACACACACTCCTGTTGAACCATTCTCCTTTATCTCCATTACCCTTGATGTGTTACCAGACAACCTGTGGAGCTTTTGCTCTTAGGGGAACCATTTTTTCCTTTGGGTGGAGATGGCAGGGGTTTTACAGACAACTCAGCTGGGGGCTTTCATAGCCAGGGCACTTGCTTGCAGTCCCAAACTCAGAAACAAAGCCTTCCAGTGCTGCTATAATCTAGCCTCTTAAACTCTCCTGATCTCCTGTTTAACCTGAGTCTGTTGAACAATGCACTCTTTTAAGTAAAATACTCCCCCCCCCCACCTCCCTGTTTTGTTTGTCAATTGTGTTTTTGATATTCTGGGCGATTTACCCAGAATGTACCAAGAGCAAACACTATCAGATACCTGCTGTTTCTCTCTGTTACCTCAGGGGGTTCAACACCCTCCACCTCAGATCTCAAGACTTCAAAGGCTTCCCTGGAGCTGCAGGGAAAAAAAAAAAAAAAAAAAAAAAAAAAAGGTCCTGCTTGTTTTCCCGTGCACACCTTTTCTCTACATTAAAATCTGAGCTGCACTAAAAAAAACAACCCCTTTATATCAGTTGGTGGTGGGTTAGGGGGTCAGCTGCCATGCATTTTAACTTTTTCCAAGTGCAAAACACAAGGCAAGCAAAGATTGTATTTAAGTGGTCTTTTGGCAGATCTTATATCAGATACTTTTTTGTAGATAGGATATAGCTCCACCTTATGGCAGGAAGTTATTTAAAGTGGAGACAGGCCATGGAAGACATAATGGTAGCGTGTATATTTTTTCCCCCTCCAGAATCTTGCTTTTTTTTTTTTTTTTTTTTTTTTTTTTTTCCTTCCATACAGTTGCAACACAGTTCTACATGCAAAAGATGAAAAGATGTAGGAAGACAGTCTTCCATATGTCTATGTTGGGAGCTTATAAAAGTTTTGCTTTCAAGCTAGTTAAAGACTGCTTGGAACATGGGGTTTCTTGAAGAGTTTACAGGACTGTTAAAGGGAAAAAAAGCAGTCATATACTCTGCTATTTTGCTTAGTAGCACTTCGTTGTGCTGTATCAAGTGCCCCTCTGATCTTTTACTAATCTGTTCTCTCCACTCATGTATTTCCTGTGCCTTGTCCAGCTTCTTCTGAATTTGCTAGCCATATTTACATGCCCTTCAAGGTTGATTGTACACTCCCCCAAGCCTTACAATAGGAAATATCTATCATCAGGTTCTGCCCATATACAGCTATGTTCTAAGTTGGATAACTGCTAACTAATATGGAGTTTTCTAGTTTATGTCACTGAACATACTAGAGAGTCTAGAAAAGTGTTAAAATTTCCTCCTAAAACTGTGAAAACATCTTCATATTTATCCTGAGAGCTCTCGTGACATTTTGGAAAATAAAAGGGATTCCCTTCCTTTGCCTCTTTTGCCATCTTTTCTATGTATCAGTACTTTTTCTAGGCATAAGAACATATTTTATCTGAGTTAAGCCCACAGCTGTCTTCTAAATTGTTCACAACTAAATCTGCCAATATTCGAGAGGCTTTCCCAGGCTTAGCAGCTAATGAGTGTTCAGTCTTGCTACAGCACTTCACATTTTTTTAATTACATACATTGCCCCAGCCTTTGTGAAAATCATAGTGTGGTAGTGAACACTTAGCATCGTTCCCATCCCACTGAATAAAGTTAACTGCTCTGCCAGAAGAATAAAGTTAGATATAACCTTTTCATCCTATACATATCTTTCCATAGCTAAAGAACATAAGCATTTAAAGAGACCCTGCTAAATAGAAGACACTGTGCTGAAAGTTAGAAAATATATAAGAAAAAAAGTACTAATCTTCTCTGAGATGCTGGGAAGTAATTCGCCCTGCATACACGTCAAGATAACATTCATGGGCTTCACTTTTATTTCAGGGCAAAGCAGATGCGAAATTTTCTTCTTGGTAAGAAGGAAAATGGGAGCTCTGAGAATATTCATGTAAATGTGATATTGAAGCTGAATTATTAATATGTTGGTTGTCTTATTTCACAATATATGGAATTGAATTTGCTGGTTCCACTCCAAAGATAAATTTTCATGAGACTATATATATACATACGAACATACATACATACATACATATCCTCCCCCTTTGGTTACTTCCCTAAGTTAGCCATAACAATATTGTACGTGATTTCATCTAACAAATTATAAAAAGCCCAAAAGTTGTTTACTTGCTACAAATTTCCAGAGTACTTATCACCTCCTACCCTACTTCAAATATAGGCTTCTGCCCCTTGACATTTTATTATTTGTATCTACTCCAAGAAATGGCAGTCAGCTTGTTTCCTGCTTATGTGTCAACTTTATGACCAATGAAAGACTAGGATAGTGAAAGATGACAATGGTAGAAAGACAAATAATAGGCAAAAGATAGATAGAAACATAGATAGAGAAGCAGACAAATAGATGATAGAGTCATGCAATTCACAAAATGTATTAAGTCAATTAGCAGATGTTTTGTAATTAAGACTTTTTCTAGTCATTTCAAAAATACCTTCTAATTTCCTCTCAAATCACTTTCCACAACTTGCCTCATCACCCATTAGTGTTTAGAACTGAAATGTCCTATATAATAGTTCTCCGATAACCCATATATTCAGAAATGAGTTCACGCTGGCCTATAGAAGGGTTTCTAATGGTTAAATGAAAGCCAGCATTCTTTAGGAAGTTGTGAAACCAATTCCCATCTTCCAAAATGAGTCACCTGGCAGAAGGAACATAGGTTACCTGTGGCTTCTATCTGCTTTTCGAAGCCCATGCTGGCCTCAACACACCCTCAATCACTATTCACAGGTACCTGTTACATATTCCAAAATCCACTATAACCTCCTGCTTACCTCCATGCACCCACCCTTCTTGTAACCCTTCTGTCTCCACTATTCTCTTGCTTGCTTTCACTTGCTGTTCTTACTTTTCTCTCTCTGTTATCGCCACTATTCCTTCCTGTTCTTTCACCCCTCTTGACGATAGCCTATTTGCTGTCCATTTTTCTTTCTTTCTGCTCTGGACTCTTCAAGATGTATCTAGACGTTTTCTTTCTCTTATTCACAATTAAAAAAGAAAGAAAGAGAAGGTGGGAGGGAGGAATGGAGGGAGGGAGGCATGGAGGGAGGGAGGGAGGGAGGGAGGGAGGAAGGGAGGGAGGGAGGGAGGAAGGGAGGGAAGGAAGGAAGAAGGAAGAAAGACCTTCCACTGATGGCTTGGTCATTTGGGATGTTTCATTACTGTGCCCCCCTCATACTTGCAACATGCCCATAGTTAGAGCTTACAGGAAAGGTCATGATGACTTGAAACTCATTAAAGGATTGACTCATTAAAGAGTTCATAATTTCATGAATAACGTTTTAATGGTAGAAATGCATGGTGTTGCATTTAGTTTGTGTGAATAAATCCTAGGGAATATGTCCTTGAAGATTATATTTTGTTTCTGGGTCTTTCTTCTCTTCATTATCTTTGTTTCTTAAGTGTTGGGAAGTGCAGAACTTTCTATGTCACATGTCCTGCCTCATTTCAACACAAAGGTAATTGCCAACAAACTACAGATTGGAACCTCTCAATCAAGAGTTCATAGAAATATGTCCACAGTTAAGTTACTCATCTTGGGATCCAGTCACAGAACCACGGAACTGACAACAATATGCCCTCTGCTCAATCTGCTTTCCATTTGCAGAAAAATGAGCAAACCCAGAAGCACACTGTATTTTCTGAAGTCTTTCTTTTAGCAAACATCTATTTAAGCATCTAGCTTTATAAAAAGGCATGGCTTAAATAGCAACTCTTATTTCATTCAACTACACAGAAAATATTTTACTTAGCAAGTAATAAACATTAAAACATTGATAATAAAGTAGAAATTGAATATAGTTATTTAGCAATTGTTAAGTAAATAACAATGAACATGAATGTAATCAAATAGGCACAATGAAAATCTTGTTGCCAACTACCTCATAAACCTGCAATTTATTTGTGTTCACTAGAAGGACTGTTTACCTGGTGTCAGTAATATTATAATGCCTTACTATGGTATTATATCAGGTAATTATGCATAGAATACCTTTCCTCAAGAGTGGTTCATGTACAAAATCAGTTACTTGCTAAAATCTATGAGTATTGTTCTTCAAAAATATCAAAAGAGTACTTCCATCCTCACAAAATGGTCTGCTTAAACATTATCTATAATTTACTATGAGGAGGATTAAAACTTATAGAGACAATATATCATATTCTAAACATAAAAAGAACATCATCTCTCCTCAAAAATTTAAGCCAACATGTTTATTTTAGCCATATATATATATATATATATATATATATATATATATATATTTTTTTTTTCCAATAGATTCATGTTTTACTACGTAAGTTCAAGGTTAGCTCTACTTGTAACAGTGCTCCTTAATACTCCATTTTCTTGGCTTAATTTTCATCAATAATTGTAAACTTTGTTTATAATTACATTTGGTATTGATGCAAATGACACATCCTATTTTATTCGAAAATTGTTTGGATAACACTTTAATTTGAGTAACTCTGAGTACATTTCCTTTTAAGTTCCACATTACATATTGTATACTTGTCTGGGGAAACAATACTTTGCATTTTAAATGTATATAATTCTGTGACCCAAAATCTTTAAAATTCCAATTTAAAAGATAAAAAAAGTCTCAAGTATTTTGAGAAAGCATATGAGGCATAGCACTTGCATGGTTTTCTGAAGTTGTCACATTCCTTACTCAGTTTAATTAATATTTTCATTTAACATATAAGATGATGTATTTCATTATGACATTTTCATACATGTATGTCACTGTTCCTTGTCTAAATTTACCTCTCTTCCACAACCCCAGTCTCTCCTTTGCCACATTTCTTGATTTGAGCTTATATTGAGAGTTCTATATTATTATATGGCTATCATCTGCAATCATAAATTTTCTAGGGCAATTATCCCAAGACATGGTATCAATATTAGATTTCAGCATGTAAGAGTCATTCTATAATTTCAAACCATGATAGCAAAATGAGTGAGCAAAAATAACAAATAAGCAAACATGCAATATGCATTAGGAAACTGAAATTAAACATTCTTAATTCCAAATGATAAATTCTATATCATTTCATTAGATTAATTGTGGAAGATAATTATTTTACATAATGATATCCTAAATAAAAGAAGAATAGGGAATAACATGGAATGTTTTAGCAAATACCCTAAGAAAATCTTGAATAATCTATTTAAGGTATGCACTAGAAGACAATCTACTGAGTACTAATAGGATAGATAGAAGACAGATGATAGAGAGATAGATAGATAGATAGATAGATAGATAGATAGATAGATAGATAGATGGATGGATAGACAGACGACAGGATGGTAAATAATGAGGAAAATGCATGCATGTATGTGTGTGTACATATTTGAGTTCAGGGAACCCCATGAAAGAGGAGACAGAGTGTTAAGAGCAAGAGTGTTCCCCTTACTCTGAATTCTCTCCAGCATTACCTGATATTGGTATTTTCTTAGGAATTCTGACAGGTTTAAGATGGAATCCCAGAGTCCTTTTGATTTTTCATTCTTCTGAATGCTAGGGGTGTCGAACATTTCTTTAAGTGCTTCTCAGCCATTTCAGATTTCTCTGTTGAGAATTCTCTGTTTATAAGTGGAAAATATTTTTAATTGGATTATTTGGTTCCTAGATATCTAGTTTCTGGAGTTCATTATATGTATTGGAAATAAACTCTCAGTCATATATGGGGTTGTTGAATTATTTTCCCATTCTGTAAGCTGCTATTTTGTCCTATTGATGGTTTCCTTTGCCTTACAGAGCATTTCAGTTTCATGAGGTACCATTTATTAATTGTCTATCTTAATGCCTATGCTCTTAGTGTTCTGCTCAGGAAGTTGTCTCCTGTGCCCATGTGTTCAAGGCTATTTCCCACTTTCTCTTCAATCAGGTTCAGTGTATCTTTATTTATGTTGTGGTCTTTGATCCACTTAGACTTGAGTTTTGTGCAGTATGAAAGATGTGAATCTATTAATTCTCTAATGTGACTATTCTTCGTTTCCTCCATATGGGAACTTACTGCAATGAACTTCCCTAATAGCATTGCTTTCAAGGTATACCATAAATTCAGGTGTGTTGTGTCCTTATTCTCATTGAATTCTAGGAAGTCTTTTATTTTTTCTTTATTTCCTCTTTGACCCAGGCATGCTGCAATTGCACATTGTTCAGTTTCCACGAATTTGTAGGGTTTCTGCCTTTTGTGTTGTTGAATTCCAACTTTAAGGCATGGAGAGCTGAGAAGTTGCAGGGGACTAGGGGACTATTATTTATTTATTTATTTTTATTTATTTATTTATTTTTTTTGTATCTGTGGAGGTTTGTTATGTTGCCTATTATATGGTTGATTTCCATGTGGATCTGAAAAGAAGGTATAGTCTTTCGTGTTTGGAAGGAATGCTTTATAGATGTCTATAAACCCAATTGAGACATATCTTCTATTAGGTCTTTTGTTTCTTTGTTAAGTTTCTGTCTGATGGTTCTGTCTAGTGGTAAGGGTGGGTGTTGAAGTCTCCCACTGAGTGTGTGAGGTTTTATGTAAGCTTTGAGTTTAGTAGCATTTCTTTGACGAATGTGGGTACCTTTGTATTTGGGGCATAGAAGTTCAGAAATGAAACTTTGTGCTGATGGATTTCTCGTGTGATGAATAGGAAATGATGATCTTTGTGTTTTTGATTGGTTTCTGGACCTGGGGCAGTTAAATGCAATTCTTGGCCAGGCGTATAGGCTTAAGACTCAGCTCTTACAACTCCCAGATCCTACTGACACTTAACAGGTTAAGCTTTGGCTAGTGCTGTCAGAGAATGCTACAAGTACACAGTAAGACTGGTACAGGCTAGAAAAAATACATTTAAACAGGTTACAGAGTTCATAGGTGTATAAGAATATCACGGTAAATAAGGATCAGGATAAACAAATAGGCCGAATAGATGTTTATTCAGGGAGAAATAACTTACAACCTAGACAGATGAACACCAGGAAATTCAACCCCATCCTCTCCTGTCCGAGTCACGCCCCCTCCGACCTCCTTCCACAGGTCACTCCGCCCATAGCTCCACCCCCAATGGGCGTGGTCAGTGCACACTTCTAGGCAGAACCGGAATCAGAGGGTCTCGGTGGCTAGGCGCTATTTGGTAACACACCTCCAGGCGTAACTATCACAAGCTGAGATATACAACTATTTTACATAGTTACCTATAATAGTCAAAACTTATAGCTAGATGAGTTAGGTTTTCAAGATACACAAAGATGTATTTGAGATAGATAGGCATTCTTCAATCCTTTCAAAGACCTACAGAATATGGCATTTAAAATGTTTTAGGGTTTTTCTTGACAGTGAGGCACAATTGCTCTTGGTAATACCACCTACAACAACAACAACAAAAAAAGATGGACATTGAAGAAACGCATTATGGAGTTTGCTTTCAATATGACAAGACTGGCCATTTGGACAAGATACTGCTCTTGTCTGGACTGTTTGACTTTGTACTATATAAACTGGACATGCAGGACCCACAGAAAAGTGACTGCTGATTCAAGATGGACATTGCTACAGAGTTCTGCTTCATGGAAGAGTCTGCCAGACAGTCTGCAGGACAGAGAAAAGTGACTGACAAACTGCCAAGAAGACAGTTTAACGTTTCCTGCTTTGCTGAAGAGTCTGCCAGACACACTATGGCCTATGGACTGAAGATGGAAGATTACAAAAGAACTTTGGGGGACCAGGCAGTGAGTTGTCTCTGTCATTTCTAGAACTTATATATTATCCTTTTGTGGTCTTTGAAGGAGTTGAAGACAGGTAGTTATGGTTATAGTTTTCATTAGTTAGGATTAAAGATAAGTTACTTAGACTTTAGACACACAAAGATAGAATAGATGATAAAATATTTTCTTCAAATCTTGCTAAATGTTAATGGACCAAATATTGTTAACTGTGATTCTTACTTGATAACTGTTGTATAATATATTTTGCTATGTTAAGGTTAAAACCCTTCTTTTTATTTAGACAGAAAAGAGGAGATGATGGGAGATGTCATTCTGTATATGTTTCTCATACTGGTTAATAAATAAAGCACTGTTGACCAATAGGAAAGGAAGATAGGAGGGACTAGGAGACAAGGAGGAGATAGGAAGTAGTAAGGAGGAGTCAAGATGGAGAGTCTGGAGAGAGCTGGACTTAGCCGCCTCCCCGGTAAGAGAAGGCCATGTAAAAATACATAGATCAGCAAAAATGGGTTAATAATTAAAAGCAGAGCTAGCCGATAAGAAACAAGTAACCAGGCCAACAGTATTGTATCAAATATAGAGTCTCTGTGTATTTTTTTTATTTAATTTTATATAACAAAGTCCAATTAAATGAAAACAAACATTTATACACAATATTTGAGAATTTGGGCGTCGTTCTTTCCAAACTACTTCCTGCTGGTAAGGGGCGCTGTCTTGGGGGATTCGAAGAAGATTCAGATATCCTAGCTGTAGTCTGTAGGGCTGTTTTGTCCAGCTGTTTGGAATGTAGGATCAGCTTGTAGTCTGTTTCAGGCAATCTGGTGTGATCAAACCACATTAGTCTGGAAGGAATCCACATCTTTTCATTTTCTGTGGAAACAAAAATAGAAATACTTTTCCCCAGTAACTTGTTCTTCAACTTAAATTTTGGAATCAAAGCGTTTTTTTTTTAATTTATTATTTTACATGTCAATAGAGTCTCTGTGTATTATTTGGGGCTGGCGCGGCGGCGGGACAAGACCAGCAGCGGCGGGCGGAAAAACCGTACTCCTTACATAAGAAGGAAAATAAAACGGGTACAAAACATCATAACATAAAATAGTTTAAACTTAATGAAGTAGAGTCCTTAAACAAAGACTAAGTTATTTAAAAAGCCACATAGAGATTGTAAATACACAGAGAATGTGGATCTTGTATAATGTCTTGTTGACTTTGAATCTTTTTCACGCTAATGAGAAAACTACTGCTGCTGAGGGACATGAGATTTAAAAGAAATTGCTGAATTCAACCAACCTATATACTTTAGGTATATCTTAATTTTAAAATAAAATAAAATTCAGAAAATGTATTGCATTGGGGGAGAGGTTATGCTTTTGATTTCACAGAAAATGAGAGGCTTGAATACATTCAAAATTAAGAGGTCATTTTTGATTAGGGGAGATCCCCTGAAATATTGGCCACAGATGTAAACAAAATAAACCTAAATCAACTACAAGACAGATGACATTTGTGCTTATCCCTTGATATAGCTCTGAGACTGGATGAGACAAGATAACTCTTGTTCATTACAGAATCCTCATGACTTATTATTACATGGTATCCTTTTATATGGCATGGATAAGAGTTTGGTTATGCAGTCAAAACAAACTTAAAAAGTTGACATATACCTCTTACTTTCTCAAACATAAAAAAGAAATTCTTTGTGCAACACATAGTCCATAATTATGTCAATATAAATATGTATATTACTTTTAAAAGTGTGTGTGTTTCCAGAGGAAGGGGATCATATACCAATGAAAATGGGTGTCCCAGCTGGTCTAACCTTTCAAAGTGTCTCTGCTACAGTTTTCTCAGATTTCTGTATGTAGAATAGCATCAATATTGCTGACTGAGATGGCTGAGACTGTTCTAATCAGAATGCCAGGTAAATCTTACGTGGTCCCATTACACAGAGATTGGATAACAAACTTTGTAGTTAGTTTTCTTACTACTTGATCATTATCTCAATTTGCTCAGGGTCCCCCAAGGATATCATCACCCCTAGACAACAAGAAACAGTATAAAGAATATAATATTCACATTCCCAAGAGGTGTGGTGGATGGTTTTTGATCATTCAGTAGGTTATGGATATCTGTCATCAGCTAGTGGGGATATGTAGAAACCCCACATAGAGGGGCCATATGTCATACCACACATCCAGAAGACAACAGCTGGGTTCTGCCTAGTTTATTTATCCATGTTTGGAGGGAAGCACGTAGATTAAGAAATAGCAAGTGGAAAAATTAAAGTTACTAAAGAAAAGAAAGAGACATAGGATAGAGTCTGGAGGGCACCTGTGAATACCAGGATTTACCCCAAGATTATTATTAAAAGCTATTTTATAACCCAGTCAAAAGAAGGGGGAGGAAAAAAGACTTACTCACCAAGATACAAGGAACAAGCAAGTATAATTTAATTACCTTCTCAATACCCAAAACATCAAGTAACCACACAGTAAACCAAATATCCTTTTGTCAAGGTAGGACATTCATTAGTTACTCCTTAGACCAAACATTATGTTATTCTGTTATGAAAGAGCAATAGTGGGTTTGAACTCTCTGAACTTAAGTCAAGATGAAGTGGAACCAATTATATGGGCCCCGACAAGGATATAGGAATACAAGTTTAAAAAAATTAAAAAATCAACTATCTTAAATACTTTATGTTGGCATGAATTTTTGTATATTGATACAAAAATTTAAATTTATTTTTGTTATACCATATATATGTTTTCACTCTTTCTTAAGGTATTGAACCTAGGCATCTAATTTTTAAAAAAAATGTAATATAAAATTCTAATTCTTTAAAGCTATTATTACAAACTGTTTAGGATAATTAAAAAGTACAGTTTAGTAATTAGTCATCTACCACAAACTTGTAATCATGTTAGGTATTTCCAGTTTAAACAAATATATTTTAGGTAGATAGGTAATCTTCAAATACTTCAGAGACTTACAGAATGTGACATTTAATATGATTAATATGTTTAATGACCTAAGGCTTTTCATGATAATAAGACATGTCTGTTCCTGACAGTATCATTCTACTTCATAAAAGGATGATGGCATTGAAGAATTTCCATATGGAATTTGCTTTATTGTTACAAAACTAGCCATTTGGGAAACAAACTGCTCCCGACCTTGACTGACTACAGTATACTGTACATACTAGATGAACAGGACGCTAATAAAAAGGACTACCAAACATTGCCAAGAGAAGTTATAAGAGTCCTTTAAAATTCTTGTTTCACAGAAAGGTCTGTCAGATAATTTAGGTGCATAGTGTGGAAATGGATGACAAAAATTACAGAAGAAACTTGCGTTGACTGACCAGGAAGCCAGTTACTTCTGTCATTTCTATAGTTTTGAAAGTTGCTTGCTCTGCACTTCCTGTTCACTCAGGTAATATTAGATTCTTCTTCAGTCTCTGATGGAATTGAAGATGAGATAGTTATAGTTACAACACTCCTTGTTACCGAATTCAGAAAAGTAGCTTACATAAATGATGTAAAGTTAAAACTCATAGAAGCTTAAATTGTTTATCTAAGGGAATGTTTTGGGCCCTAAAAATATAATTTGGGGTTGATAATACAAGTTAAGATAAAAAGTAAATTAGGCATATAATTTTAGACTCACCAAGTTAGGATATATGTAATAGAGTGTTTTCTCAAGTTTACTAAATGTAATTAGACTAAATATTGTAAATGTAATTCTTACTTGATAATTGTTTTTATTGTATATACTCTTACCATATTGAAGCTAAAATATTTTTTATTTTATTTTTTCTATTTAATTTTTTTAATTTTACATGTCGATCCCAGTTCCCTCTCCCTCCCTCCCTCTTACCCTGTCTCCCCCACTAATATGCTCCCTGAACACCCTCCCCTCCCATCCCTCCACCCCCATTCCACATGTAGGGCTATGTTATCCAGGTGAGGTCATGTAGATCTGTCACGTCATTTGAAGTAGCATCTTTCTTTTAACTTAGGTAAAAATGGAGAAATAATGCAAAATATTTCTTTATACAAAGGTAAGTTGCATTTTTAAGTATTAAAGATGTGTTGTATTTATTTATGTAAAAAGGCGTTGCAATTATTCATGTTGCAAAATATTTGTTTAGCTATGTTTTTTTAAAATGTGTTGGTGTTTTAACTTGCCTGCCACCTGATTTGTCTAATAAAAAGTTGAACAGCCAATAGAGAGGGAAGATGTATATGCAGAACTTTTGGGTAGGATGAGAGATTGAGGTTGAAGAAAGAAAGAAAAGGAGATGCCAGAGAATTACTAGAGGCCAGGAAGACAGACACAGAGAAAGCAGGTATGCAGGACATACAAACGAAAAAACAGACAAGACATAGACAAAAAGAAACAGGTTACATTGAATTAAAAGAGCTAGTGGGACAAGCCTAAGTTAAGGTCAAGCATTCAGAATTAATAATAAGTCCCAGAGTCTTTGTTAGGGAGCTTGTTTATGGGGGATATTAACAATACAGTAAAGAAAAAAAGCATGCTATGATCCATAGCCACAATGAAGCTAAATAATAAGGAGGGACACATGAATCTCACTGTGACAGGGAAATAGAATAGACATCAGAGGTATACTGCGTGAGGGTTCTGGATGGGGGTATAGACATAGGAACATGAGGTATCAGGTAGGAGAGGATGAAGGATGAATGGAGAGAGCACTGGTAAAGATAACAGGAGTCAAGGGCATCTCTGAGATTAGCTAGAAACCTAGTAAAACAGGAATCTATGAGGGTGACTCTAGCTATGACTCCTAGCATCTAGTTATGACTCCCAGCAATGGAAGATAAGGAGCTAGAACCTGACATCTGTAACCAGGCAAGACTTCCAGTAGAGGGATTAGGACATGAATTAAGCTACATAATCTTTGATCTACAATTTTCTCTGCCTACAAGATATATTAGGATGGGGTAAAGGTATTGAAGCAATTGTGGGAGTGGCCAACCAATGACTGGTCCAGCTTGAGACAAATACCACGAGAGAGAGCCTATCCCAGAAATTGCCTCAAAGGCCAAGACCAAGAGGCTGTATAGCCCAGACACCAATGTTAGAACCAAATATGACTGTCAAGTATTAGAGAAAGGAAGAAGGAAGTAAGGAAGGAGCCCACAGAATCAATTAACCTTGGATCATAGCTACTCACAGAGACTGAACCACCAACCAGGGGCTTGTATTGAACTGACTTAGGCCTTCTGAACATATGTTACAGCAGTTTAACTTGGTCTTTTTGTGGGACTCCTAACAGTGGGAGCAGGAGCTATCTCTGACTCTGTTACCTGTTTTGAGACCTTTTTTCCCCTACTGAATTGCCTTGTCCAGCCATAATAGGAGAGAAGGTGCCTAGTGTTATTCTAACTTGATATGCCAAGACTGTTTGATGTTCAAAGGAGGCCTGTTCTTTTTTGAGGAATGGGTAGAAGTAGATTGGGGCGGGGGGGGGGGGGTAAAAGAGAAGGTTTGGGTCTGAGAAAAATTAATTAATTAAAAGTAAATAAATAAAGCCACAGTGTCTTACAATTTCCTTTGGTTCCTTCCAGTTCCTGGGAATCCAATTCCATCTTCTAGCCTCTGGGGTCACCCAGAGAAAGTTGAAAACTCATACACATGAAATAAAAATAAATAAATCAGTAAAAAGAAGCCCAACTGTTCACTTGTATTCCTTGTGAGCTTTGAGATTGTTCTACTTAAATGAGTCAAAATTTGAGATTGAACTATAATTCTATATAATTATATATATATACATATATATATAATTTTATATATAATTCTATACAGTTTTCAGATATCATTCATGAGGTATGGCTTATTATTGAACTATTTAAAATTGCATTGAAAAAATCTGCTGAAAGTAGCAGGACTGTTAGAGCTCTTATTAACTTTACATCTGCAATTGTTTCAGTGGATATATATTTTAAGCTCTGTGAGTTTAAAATAAGGATTCATTTATTAATATGCATGTAAAGTCTATATCTATGGTATCATTGCTAGAACCAAGCATGGCAGCAATTCAAATATGTAAGAGGAAAATTAGTGCTGGACCATTTTTACTTTCTTCTAGATATATTTATATTTCTCCTAAAGGTATTAAACAATTGCTCAGTTACAGAAGTAAAGAAGAAAATAATTATCATTCTGTATAAAAAGGTCATAGTTGTATTATCATAGACCACAACAGACCTTAAAATAATATTAAAACTGATATTTTTTAATCAAGAAGAGGTATGATGACCCAGGTATTTATTATTTCAACAGGCTATGATCCTAGCATTGAAGTAGTTAATATTAATTAATGTCACTCAGCAGGGGAGTTTGTTCTTTTTTATCCAGTATTATTTGGAATTTTGTTAATAGAATATGTATAAGCATACCAAAATTCCACCATTGTTAAAATTATTTGAAATGTGGCCCACTACTGTGTAGTGATATCTTGTTTGTATCCTAATAAATAAAGCTTGCCTGAATATCATCGGGCAGAGCTATCTACTAATTAACCATTGAGGTCTGGAGGTCTGTACAGAGAGGAAGTGATATGGCTAGGTAGAGAAAGGAAGTACTAAAACTGAAGGAGTCAGAAGCCCAGTCTCTTTTTGGCTGGGAAGTTGAGAAGAAAGATGTGGCTGTGGTTTGCTTTATTATTGCTGGGATCTTTGAGCATTTAGCCCCATATCTGACTCCAGGCTTTTATTATTAAGACCTATGAGAACTTTGCTACACTACTTGGAATTTTAATTATATATATATGTGTGTGTGTGTGTGTTCACGCGTGTGTGTGTGCATGAGCACACATGTACATTTACATGTTATAGCATTCACATGATGGTCAGAGGACAACTTGAGTGAGTCAGTTCTCTGCCTCCCATGTGGATTCTGGGGATGTAACTCTGGTCTTAAGTTTTGAAATGAAGCACACCTAGGCACTAAAATTTTATGTATGACTTTTGGGGAAATTTTGTGTCAGATGATGATATTTTCATTAATAGAACTAATCTTCCTACATTTTTGATTCCCTAAACAGTAGTTTTATCTATACTCAATAGTATAAATTTATATTTACATTAGCAATTATAGAAAGTCATATTTCCTGAGTAATAACTGTTTATAACATATTTATTTGATTATCTCATTTGCTTTTAAAGCAATATTTTGATATCTGAGAACATAAGAGGAATGTGAGGTCCATTAATCATAATACTTATCACCAACTCTCAACATTAGTCTACCACAACTCACTTTTAATTGTGCTGGAAAATTTATTATTATTTCTAAGGTATCAGGAACATCAATGCACAAAGTGATACCTTTTAAGTAAGTTGAGCTATTATTATAGCAGTGTTATGTGTAATAGCCAGAACCTGGAAACAACCTAGATGTTCCTCAATTGACAAATTGGTAAAGAAAATATGATACATATACACAATGGAATATTACTCAGCTTTTAAACACAGTGGCATCATAAAATTTTCAGGAAAATGAAAGGAACTAGAAAAAATTATCCTGAGTGAGGAAACTGAATATTAGGTGTAAAGTAAAAGACACAGGCTACCGTCCATAGCCCCAGTGAGGCTAGATAATAAGGAGGGTTCAAAGGGAAACACATGGATTTCCCTGGAAATATGAAATAGAAAAGATCTTCTGGGTAAACAGAGGGCAGGGGGTGGGGAGTGGAGGAAGAGGGAGTGGGATTGGAACATGAGGGATAGGGTTATATAGGTTGTGGGTGCCACGGAGGGTTAGGAAGACAACTGGTGCCCAGGCAACTCCAAGGAATCCATGTGGATTACTCCAACTAAGACTCCTAGGAATAGTGGAAAGGGTGCCCAAATCGACTTTCTCTTTGTAATCAGATTGGTGACTACCCAAATTGTCATCAGAGAACCTTAATCCAGTAACTGATAGAAGCACATGCAGAGATTCACAGCCAAGCACTGAGCTGATCTCAGAGAGACCTGTTGAAGGGAAGTAAGGAATAAGGGATTGTGCAAGCCAGGGGCATCAATATCATAATGGGGGAATCCACAGAGACTACTTACCTGTGCTTATGGAAGCTCACGGACTCTGGACCAACAGCTAGTGAACCTGCATTAGATTGACCTAGGCCCTCTGCCTGTGTGTGACAGTTGTGTAACTTGCTTTGTGGGCTCTCAGCAGTGGTGGCTGCTGGTGCTTGAACTGGCTTTGGGGAAACTATTCTCCATGCTGTATTTGCCTTGCCCAGTCTTTATGCAGGGCAGGATCTTGTTCCTGCCTCACTTTGGGTGCCATACTTTGTTGACACCTATGGAAGACCTGCATTTTTCTGAATGCAAATGGAGAAGTAGATGGGGAGAGGGTAGATAGAGGGCAGGTGGCAGAAAGACAGCAGGAAAGGAGGGAGGGAAAACTGTGGTCAGTATGTAAAATAAATGAAAACAAATAATAAAAATGTGAGTTGTATTATAAGAAAGCCTTATCATTTCTTAGTGTTTTCTTGGCTTTTATTTAAATTAACTAAAATATCCGTAGAGTTAAACATAACAGGATGATAATCTATAATTTAGTTGTCTTTGTTAAGTCTACAAACATGTAATGTTCTGTCTGTTTCACTATGCCCAAAAAGCAAACTGCTGAACTAGTTTGATCACAGCATCTTCAATTTGATTATATATAAAACTTTATACCACATGTAGTAGCATATTTTTTTTACTTATTCCCTATACTTTTATATGTGTGTTATATAAAACAAATATTTTTTATCAGTTTTAGTGTTTAGATGTAGTACTAATTTGCATTTCCTCGATAAGCAAAGATTTCATTAATTTTTATGAGTTGTTGACCATTTGTGCAACTTTTTTCTGAAGTTTGTATTTACCTCCCACACACTTTAAGCTGTCTTTTGTTTGCTTTTGCTTGTTTTAAGGTCATTATGGATGCAGTGTTTTTAAAAGTTTGCAAAGATTTTACTGGATGCATCTATGTATGTGTACATATATACATATTTCTAAATGTAACTTGTTCAGTCCATGTAGTGATATATATATATATATATACATATATATATTCATAAATATATATATTCATGGAATACCATTTGACACTCAACAACCACCACTTAGACCACACCATTTTACTTGTTATTTTTGTTTTCTAGATATAAAACTACATATCCGTACCTTATTACAATTTACTTGTATCCTCATTTTACCAGTTCCAGGAAAGAATAGAAATATTATTTCCATAAATATTTCCTCAACATATATTTAGAATATTTATTTTGTAACTTTGCCTTGACCAACAATCACTGTTGAGAAAACTTAGAACAAGAAGTACTTACTACAATTAGCCATGTGTATAGTTTCTGATATTCTTTCTCAAACTAGTACATCTTTTGCAATATCTCCCAGGACTGTTCTGTTTAGCTCATAGCACCCATGTAGTTATTCTTTGCCAAAGTAGTAAGAGTCTTGATCCATAAGCAGATAGCAAACATTTGGCTTATGCGTCAAGAGTGTATTATGTAAAATCTGCTTGTTCCTTCCATACTAGTTCCTCCTTTATGCTGGCACATTGTGAAGCTCCTACTTCTCCTTTCTGCTAAGAATACTGTGCCTCAGAGTACTCTACCATATTGAATAATGTTCAGAAGGCTTTAGTGAATGTTAAGTTCACTATATTCTTTATTTCCACTTCATGGTTGTGGTATCGAAGTGCTTGCTGCATGCACTGAAAGGTAACCTTAAATATTCTGTTTCCTTTTTTAGCTGTATGCAATAGGAGAGTTAAGTCATTCAGATTGCTTTGTTTTGAATCATTGCAAGAAATAAATTACATGTACATATTTAGGGGGTACTGAAACCAAACACTAGCCTAGCATCCTACTATTCAGTGAAGATGCATGAGCAGAAGTTAGCTTTTTGTGATCTCCTAATGCACTTAAATATAATTTTATTAAAGAGTTTGACTATAGAGAGAATTTTTGATTTTAAGTAAATTGGTTTGTGATAACATTTGTGGCTATGGTGCCTTTAAATTTTAATCTATGAGCTGTGAATATCTTGCTGCTGTATATAATTAATGTAAGTAAAAATACTAAAGCTGGGGCTGGAGACATGGCTCAACAGTTAAGAGTAAAAATAATGTATTGCAGAGAAACTGAGTTTTATTCCCAGAAACCATGTCAGACAATCTCACCCTTGCCTGTAACCATTGATAAAGAAGCCAGTAATACATACTGAAGAAAAGACAGCAACTTCAACAAATGGTGCTGGTCAAACTGGCTTCTGAAGCTAGAAGAATTCAAATAGATCCATACTTGTCACCCTGCATGAAACTCAACTCCAAAGGGATCAAAGGCTTCAACATAAAATCAGATATACTGAACCTGATAGAAGAGAAAATAGGGAATAGTCTTGAACTTATTTGCATACACACACAAAAAAAAAGACTTTCTTAATAGAACACTGGTAGCAAAAGCACTATGATCAACAATTAATAAATGGAACCTCATGAAACTGAAAAGCTTTCGTGAGGCAAAAGACACAGTCATTCTAATAATACCTGAAATTTTTAAAGAACCCAAGAAATTACAAATCATAAAACCAAATAACCCAACTGAAATGGGGTACAGCGAATGGAGAGAGAAGTAGGAGAAAATGAGGGGGAGGAAAGGAAAACATGTGCCACCAGAAAGATTGAGCTCGGTTAGGAATAGAAGACAGGTGAGAGAGAGAGAGAGAGAGAGAGAGAGAGAGAGAGAGAGAGAGAGAGAGAGAGAGAGAGAGAGAGAGATGATTAAGATAATGCAGAGAAGCATCACCATGTATGCAACTCTTGAATGATGTGAAAACAGCTTTAGCATGAATTACAAGAAGCTGTGAAATTGACAAAACACAGTAGTGTATTTTAATGGTAGATACCGTATGGTAAGAGATAGGCTTGCAACTTTAGCTCCTTATGTTCTCAAAATCACTTGCTCTGAGCTGGGGAAATTTTGAAAGTATATGCTGGTGACATGAAAAAGAGATAGTTCCTAAGGTTAGGTCTCTTATCAAAACTCTTCAGCCCTCACACAATCATCATGAGAAAATATCTATGTTAGAAATTACAATGACTATTAAATCTAACATTTTTTATAAAGTATTGAGTGAATATTTGCTTGGTAGTTGATAACAATTCGATGCTTACAAAAGTTTTGTGGTGTGAAGCTTAAAACCTATCCCTTCAAAATAAATGAATTAACTATGAGACTGCACTGTTGGCCAATAGGAAAGGAAGATAGGAGGGACTAGGAGACAAGGAGGAAAGAGGAAGGGAGAAGGAGGGGTCAAGATGGAGAGACTGGGGAGACGAGATGCTGCCTCTCTCCAGTAAGATAAGACCACATATATATACATAGAAATGGGTTAATACTTAAGACAGACCTAGCTGATAAGAAACAAGTAACTGGCCAACAGAATTATATCAAATACAGAGTCTCAGTGTGTTATTTGTGGCTGGCGCAGTGGCAGGACAAGACCAGGGCAGGCAGAAAAACCTTACTCCTTATAGTTTGTATGTTAGTAACTGTAGTTTCAGAAAATGTGATGCCCTTGTGATGTAGGGAAAAGAAGACTCTTGTCTCCTAGGAGTCACTGGGTAGAAAGTATAGTGTTTACAAAAAGCATCACAGAGATATTTGATATGATTGTTTACTTATAGTTTCATACAGAGACCTTGGCTATATCTGTAGTCTTAACTCTAGCAAGTTCACATTATTTTAGCCTCTCATGCAGGCAAGAGTCCCCTTGCCCACATTCCTTCTCCACAATGAAGCTAATCTCTGATGACATGGAGTGACATTTTACCAATCTCAATAACACCAGGTAAGTGCCTCCTGTTGACAGTAGTAGTGTGTTTTAATGAACAAATAAATGGCTTATCTACCCTTCTTGGCAAGAAACTCCAGCTACTGAAGCAAAGCACCAGCTTACCCTGTTACTTGGACTAATTGACTCTTCGAATGAAGTTAAATCACATATATCCCCAGTGGGATGTATGTTTGCCAGTAATCAATAGCTCAACAAGATCCACATGGCAGGTAATTAAGTAGAAAGTAATTAATACCCATCAAAGGTTTTATTAGCTGTTTGCCAATTCCTTCACTCAAATTTCACTGCACTGTAAATAAGGGACAAAGAAGAGGTGAGGACAGGTGGGAGCTAGCTTTGTTTTATAGAAAATCAGTCCACTATATTTTTTTTCTCTCCTGGGTTAATCTCAATTCAGAGGATAATTACTACACTTTGAGCTTATTTTTCCTCTTTTTTTTTTCTGTTTCTGTTTCATTTTTGCAAGTATTTGAGGCAAACTTGGAATCTCAAGAAATACACTATTAATATTAAAGAAAATCAGTTTTATCCTGATGTTAAGAAGAAAAGGAAAAACTGAGAAGTTTATGGAATGCATGTGTTTTGATGGTTATTACTAGTCATCAGCTGACTAGTTTGAAAGATGTTTAGGGAGTAGGTAGAGCACACTTCTATGTATTCCTGTGAGGGCACTTTCAGAGAGTATTTGCGTAGAGCTTCCCTGCATGTGGATAGCTAGCTAGCTAGCAGAATCAGGAGACCAGGATTCTTCGGAAACCACACAAAACAAAAAGATGTAATGTGAGTCTGTAATCCCAGAACATGGAAACTAAAGCAGAAGAATCTTATGTATCCACCTGTCTCTGCTGCTGAAGGATATATTGTCAGAACAATATGAAGTTTATATATTCCCACTATGCAAGCTCAGCTTTCACTAGCTGTAGTTTTTGCTGAACTTCTTGAGTATTAGACTCTAAAGATTTTAGACTAAATGAGGATCTGAACCTATGGCCTTCCACAGAGCTTCCAAGCTATTAAAATTAGATTAGGTCCAGGTAAATGGTTTTCTTGATTTGAGGCTTTTGGCTTATGGAGTTGAGCATTTCCCAATTTCCTGGGCTCACTAGCCCACCACTGACCACTGTGTGCCTATCTATCTTCTAATAGTTTATGCCAGTAATAATCCCTTCTAATAACTACATACCCAAGAACCCTAACTATGTTTGAAAAACTGAGTACTAAAAGTTTCAATAGTCATTCCACTTAAAAGAAAAGCCAAATGGTGGGCTCTGCAAATGGAAAGATCTACGTGATTTGATCATTTGATGTTACCTTAGCCCCATTATTTTACCTTCATTAGTTAAACATATTTGAATTGTTTAAAGTGTGGAATAATTTTTGGGTCTGACACCTTGGCTACTTAACAAAGAATTTTCCCTGGTCCTCTCCAGGTCTGTGTGCCTTTGTCATTCAGAGGGCATAGTCGGAGACAGGCTTCTGTCCTCATGTCTGTGCTTATTCTTTAAGTTGATGATTAAGATAATGCAGAGAAGCATCACCATGTATGCAACTCTTGAATGATGTGAAAACAGCTTTAGCATGAATTACAAGAAGCTGTGAAATTGACAAAACACAGTAGTGTATTTAATGGTAGATACCGTATGGTAAGAGATAGGCTTGCAACTTTAGCTCCTTATGTTCTCAAAATCACTTGCTCTGAGCTGGGGAAATTTTGAAAGTATATGCTGGTGACATGAAAAAGAGATAGTTCCTAAGGTTAGGTCTCTTATCAAAACTCTTGAGCCTTCACACAATCTTCATGAGAAAATATCTGTTAGAAATTACAATGACTATTAAATCTAACATTTTTATAAAGTATTGAGTGAATATTTGCTTGGTAGTTGATAACAGTTTGATGCTTACAAAAGTTTTGTGGTGTGAAGCTTAAAACCTATCTCTTCAAAATAAATGAATTAACTATGAGTCTGCACAGATAACTAAAAATAAGCATGAGCCTGGAAAGACAGCTTAGCAGTTAATGGCAGTGCTCTATCAGAGGACCGGAGATCAGTTCCCAGCACCCATTTAGGTGGCTCACAAACACCTCTGACTCAAGCTCCACGGGATCTTATGCCCTTTTATGACGTCTGTAGCATCCTCCCACACACATGCAAATAAAAATGCTAACATTCAGAAATATACACATATGAGAAAAACATTTTAATTGGAAAAATAAAGTATGTATATGTAAATTACTCTTGGGAGGAAGTTAATTATACAGATGCTTTGCATATTGCCCACTTATTGTATACATTATTTTTAGTGTTCAGAAAAAATGTATCATTTAATATATTTCATATATTTATTTACATTATCATTTTCTTTATATATATTCATAAATTGATTATATCAACTTATAAAATCATTAGACATAACATATATTCAATATTGTATTTTTAATCACTTTATATATGTGATTGTTTATTTACTTTTAAAGTAGGGTTCTGTTTCCATTTTCTCTTTTATTCTTCCACTCAGTCTCAATACTCTTTACCTTGTTTCATGTATTGTTACACACTACATAACACATACATATCTACTAGATACATATACATAAAAATGGTAATCCCATAAGGTCATAAAGCAAATATGATGGTGACCATCTTAACTAATGCAAGTATGCTCTATGTCATGCTTAGTAAGACACTTAGTGAGGATGGTCAACTAGCAAAGCACTTTCTGCCTACATTCTTGTTTTACATAATAGATGATTGTGTATGCATAGTTACAAATGTAAGCACATGTATAAATTCACGTTCACCTCTTGGTCATGCTGAACTCCTCAATTGTCCTTCCTGAATGCAGTGCAATAAAATATATTGTACCATGTCTGCATTCATAATCTCAGAGGCCTACCTCAGACCTTCTCTGAATTCTCTTTATTACATTATTGGTCATAAGACTATGACCCAGATGTAAAAAGGGAGGAGTGATAAGAAAATAGGGATAAGACCAGGCTACAGAAACCCACAGGGACAGCTAACCTGAAAAAGGGGTAGCTAATGGACCCCCCCAGACTGATAGCTAGGAAACCAGCATTGGACCAACTCAGACCCCCTGAACATGGTTCTCAGTTAGAAGGCCTGGACAGTCTAAGGGACCTCTGACAGTGGAACCAGGATGTATCCCTGGAGCAGGAAAGGACTTTGGGAGCACATTTCCCATGGAGGAAAACTCACTTAGCCTAGAGGCAGGAGGGAGGGCCTAGCCCCTACTCCAAATGACTTGACTGATTTTGTTGATCCCTCCTGGAAGGCATCACCATCCTTGTGGAGTGGGGGGGGTGAGATGGGAGGGTGGGAGGGAATGGGAGCGAGGGAAAGAAGGATGGTGGGAGGGAGGGAGGGAAGGAGAGGGAACTGGAATCAATATGTAAAATAAGAAAAGAATACTATGATCCCTTTCTTTGCTCCCTGCCCCCACTCTGCATAAGTGGGTTGTTGTTGAGTGGGTATTGTGTTGGGGATATTTTTGTATAATGAATGAGCATTATTACTCCAGTGGAATGAATAATAAAATTATTTCTTTAATTGTGTACCATTTTTTTCTTCAATAATATATGCACATAGTTTTCTTTATATTCTAAGAAATAGTCCTGAATCTTATTTATCTATGTCAACATTAGCACTTGCAATGTCTCTCAGTAAAATTACAATAGATGTCATCCTTAAGTTTTAACAGCTATATGAAATTCTATGGTTTCTTTGTAACTTAATATATTTCCCTTTTAGTGTATGTTCACTTTGCTTTCAATATTTGCTACTGTGGAATATGTTTTGAATGTCTAAAAAAGAATATCATATCACTTTAAACTCTATGCCTTACCACACAAAATATTTCCATGCGTTCTTTCCTATTTTAAATAAGATATAATATTTCACATTCTAGTATTGAAAGATTCCCCTCATTGCATCCCCAATAACCAAACATGTGTTTTTTTTTTCCATAGGATTGATATCCACATTACCATGGTGTTACTCTTTCATTCCATGGTGTTACTCTTTCATTGTATGGTTTAACTTCATGTGCCTAGGAGATCCATTGTTAGGAAGGTAAAATCCTTAAATGACTTTACCTCTTATTCCAGGAGCTTTCTAAGAGTCCTCAACTCTTCAACAGAATTTTCAAATGCAAATTTTACATTTGGGGCATTTAAGTTAAAACACCCTTCTCTGCCCAATAATCCAAAACTTTTGTTCTGTGACTTTGTCCCAATCCTGAACAAAACCCTGATTTGAGAATTAGACCTCAAATGTTTACCTGATCCTGACAGCCATCTCCTCTCTCCGCCCTGAACTGATGTTAGGAAAATGTTGTACCCACTTGCTGCAGTACAAAATTGTCTCAATCATGTCATGTCCACAGAGGAGTCTTCCACTCTTCAAGACAAAGTCCTCAAGATGAGCTCTGAATCTCCACTTGTGGGAAATTAAAGTGAATCACTTTTTTTTTTTAATTTTACATATCGATCCCAGTTTCCTGTCCCTTCCTCTATTTCTCCCTCTCTCTCTTTCTCTCTCTTGTCTGAGACAAGCCATGCCCACATTTCCATAGAAAAAGGCTGCAAGCAAGGCCGAGAATAAAGTTGTGTTGCATCTGCATCCAAATGTGTTCTTCACATAGGAAAACAGGCAATTTGAGAAAGGAATAAAAGTCCAACCAAAGGGTGTGGAGGCAGTTCAGTTGATACAGTTTCAAGAATATGTACAAGGGAAAGCTAGACAACAGGGATTTAAAGTTACAGCTGTGAGCTTCCTTGCACATGTCTGTTAGAAATGAAGAAGTTGAGCGGCCAGCAATGAAGAAGCCATACACCATGATGAAAAATGACTTTGATTGAAATGGATTGATTCCCAGACCATAATCACCATATCTAGCCCAGTTATGTCATTTTTAACACATTGATTACTACTCTGCATCTACGATTAGTTTCTCAAAATATTCCAAAAGATATAGCATTGGCACTATTTTGGGGGTAAGAAAACAGGTTTGAGAGGTAATTTTTTTTTCTATATAGAGTCAGTGTGTAAAGGGTTGTGGATTCAAATTGAATCCTTTAGCTACAAAACCCAACTATAAAAAAAGCAAATACAATAAGACACAGTATTTTCACAATTAGCTAATTTAAGTCTTGAAAATGAATGCAGTCAGTGTGCATATACCAACATCAGTATTTGGACATGTAAAAAGGATGCCTGCTGTTCTCACTTGCTAATTGTGAGCAATTACAGTACAAAGAGTGGACTCCATGACTAGTATGCCATGCTGCACTGTGTTAAAGAGGACTCTGATTCCTAATACACCTCAGTACGGGTGCCATTTGATAATTACACTGCCAGCAGTTCTATAATGAGCACTTGCTTTTCCCCCTTCAATCAATACAAATGCCTATCAATGCAAAACAGTCATGTAGCTTTACAATCTAGAGAGTAAAATGTATTCCCAAGCTGGCAGAGTACCTGGAATATGGTTAAGCATATTGCTTATTTTCAAAATGCATTACTGATGTTACTTAACATGCATAGAGGGTGGCTTGCACGTAAGGATAATTAGTGTATTGGACACCTCAACTGGAACACATAGGTACCCTGCTGTACTGATAATGAAAGGTACTATCAGAGGCAAATCACAGCCAATTAAGACATGAAAGAAGACATTATTAATGCTCAATTCTGACTGTGTCAAGAATCTGTTTGCCTTCTTGTATTGCTGATAACACCATTGCCTTGACCTTACTGCAAAATTAATTCCATCCATTATATTGTAATATATTTAACATTGCCTAATAGAAGTGTGTATGTGTGTGTGTGTGTGTGCATGCACACATGTTCATGCCTGCATGTGTCCACAGTCTTTGTAATTTGTCTCTTTCTATTGATATAACTTCTTAGTTTCACTGGGTTCATAGCAATTTTAGAAATGTAAAGCCTCATTAAAAAAAAGAGAGAGAAAAAGAAATCTGCAGTACATGAAAACTATTTAAGACCAACCTAATCTGGTTTGCATGAAGTGTGTAGAACTGTGTCTTCATTTGATTTATTTTTAAATATGTATATATTTTAATGACAGTGCATATGTTTAAGGTGATTAAAAACATCATAGTGTTTCTCTTTAGTAGGACTCTGCAGTATGGCTAGTGTGATTACCTGGCCATTGTCCATTTCTATGACAGGTGTTCTGGGACCTTCATTCTGACCCTAAGATCTCTTCGCCTAGACATTTGGGTTCAGCTGTAGGATCTTTCTTAGTAACTTCTTGAAACGACAAAGTCTGAATTTTAAATCATCTTTTGTTAATTCCAATAATGTATTTCTAATTGTGGCATATCTTATCTTTGGGACCTTATGGGATTTTCTTTTCTGTTAGTACATTGGTTAGTTTGTTTGGTTTGGCTTTGGTATAGAAAAAAGAGCTTGATGAACTATGGAACTATAGAATCCAAAATAAAAATGGACCTGTCATTATGATCCACCATGACAGTTTATTGCTGGGCACTTAGGGGCTTGTTATACTGCACAATGTGACATGAGGAATATATGTGTGAAAGTATAAAGAACATATTCAATTCAAGATTACATACTACATATGTAGTTTTTTTTTTTAATAACAAAATAATTCATTGACCATGGTGACTCATGATGACTCATGAGACAGAGAAATCTTAAAAAAGGTACTGAAGAATCCTCAAGGATCTTCCAAGAAAACGTTGAAAAAGAAGAGAGAGAGATGTTCTTCCAGTAATAATTTTACCTCAGCTACAATGCTTTTTACTTCCAAAGTGAAGACAAAAAAATCTAAATACCTGTTGTTTATTTTACTAAGTTATTTTGTGTGTCTAGTAACCTGATATTTCTTTGCTCTCTGAAAACAAGTAATGTGTAAGATTGGCAATCAATGATGAAAAAAAGGAGACTTTAGTGTGGGCTCAAAGCCCTGTTAGGCATGTGTCTCTTTGAGGACAGTGTGAAATAGTTTTCTATTTGGCCTTGGTATTTACTCTCTTAAACACCCATGGCCAACAAAATAAAATGATGAGTGTAGAGGGAGACAAAGAAACTTAGATGACTGTCTACACCTCTGGGGTCCTGGCACATCTTCGGGGGCCTAAAAAGTATAGTGATCTTTCATTTGGACACTTCATTATTTCCCCCTTTAGCAAATAGCTGATATTTGTTCTTAGCACACATTAAAATAAGAACATAATACAGTTCAGAATGTTCAGAACAATGACAATTTTATAAATTATTAGAGATGAGCACAGTGTTACATTTTGGTATAATGTTCACATTTAACATTGCCAGTCAAATTTTTTGTGGTCCTAGTAAACAATCCACCTATGTCTTTGATCCTGTTCTGTGATGATAGGTCATGATTGTCTGGTAAACTGGACCAAGATTATCTACACTGCTGAGATGGGTGCCTGCAAGGATGTTTCCAGAGAGCACTGGCATATAAAACAGTAACATGGTAAGGAGATAGAACTGCCTGGAATGCCATGAGTGTTTTCCAAAATTGCACTGAATAGAAGGCAGTATGAAGAGTGTACCATGGGCATACATGTACAGTTCCACTTCTTCCAAAGGGAATGTGTGACTATTGCCATCACTGTGTATCAGAGTTCATAGGGTATATAACAGCTTCCCAGAGAGCTACATGTCCTTCAGCAAAGGATTGTGACCCTTCAAGCTTTCTTCTTCTTGGATTAAAAAGTTATTAAATTATATCTCCCATTCATACAGATAACAAATTGTTAAACTACCAAGTTACCTTTGTGGAAATTATTCCCCCCTTAAATTCCAATAAATTCCCCCTTTAAAAAGTATTTAAGTATCCATTAGCATGCATTAGGATGTTGGTGCTAGATTTCTCCCTAATAATCACTAGCCGAAAATACTGAAGATAAGAATTACAGGACTCTAAATAATGTCCATAGGAATGCAACCGGAAAGTACTGCTGATGACCCTTGGAGGGAATGTGATATAAGAAATTGACTAGAGATTATTCACTTATAAACCTTTTGGTATCTAGTGCTCTAAGCATGGTAAGGTCCCTATCTAACATCTTATAAGAGTATGTGTGAGTGAGCCTGTCAACATCCTGGACAATAAAACATCTATCTGGAAAGCTGTCTACTGCAGAAATTTTAAAACTTGTAAAATAGTCTAAACTGAAAATAGACTTCTTTAACCATTGGCTACTTTTCCCTTCTGGAGAAGATCTCACTAACATTTTAGACTTATATTTTATACTATACATGTCACATTTGATTTTTTGAATTGTTTGACAATTTCATACATGTGTATGTGAGTTATGATCAAAGCTGTATTCGATCTCTCCCTACAAATTCCACCTCTATCTAACTTACTTGTTCCTCCAAACTTCATGAGTTTTTTCTTTAAAACCCACTGGATCCACTAACTGCTACCTATACAGATGTGCTCATATGCAAGAGCATGGTCACTCTTCAGGAGCTGCACCCCTACATAAAATTGACTGTCCTTCCTCTAGCAGTATCAGTTGCCAGGAGTTCCTCAGCTAGGAGTGGGATTTCCTGGGCCTCTTCCCTATCCATGATTGGATTGTCATGGTTGTGATCTTCTATAGGTCATATGCATAAAGTCACAGCCACTGTGGGTTCATTTTTGCCACAACACTGCCTTTCATGTCCATTAAATACTGTTTCTTTGAAGATAACAATTGACCCTGGATCTTTTGATCTTCCCACCCTTTTCCATAATAATGTCTGGGCCTAGGTGAAAAGGGGTGTGTATAGATGACCATTTTAGAACTAAACAATCCACAGGGTCTTAATCTCTGCACATTAACAAGTTGTGGGTCTCTGTGTTAATCACTATCTACTACAAGAAGAAGCTTCATTGATGAGAATGGAAACACATACTAACCTGAAGGTGTAAAGATAAAAATTTAGGGGATAGTTTAATATTTTGTGCCTGTAGCAGAATGATTGTATTAGATTCTTTGGTAAGGCCTTTGGCCTCTGACATAGGCAGCCATGTTTTTTACCCCAGTTAATGGTACCCCAGTTAATGAGATATGAGTTCTGTTTTATGGATGGGCTTTTAATTCAATCATAAAGTGGTTGGCTACTTACTCTAGTTTGCTTTTTATTGCTTAAATATATACTATGACTGTCTCAGTTAAGATTTCTATTACTATGATAAAACTCTATGATTAAAAGCAACTTTAGAATAAAGTATTCATTTCTATTATATCATAGATCATCATTGAAAGAAGCCAGGGCAAGAACTCAAAGTAAAAACTCAAGCAGAGGCCATGGCAGAACGCTATATTTTCTGACTCTACATGGCTTATTTAGTTCAACTTATTTAGACAACTCAGACCACATTTCCTGGTCTTTTGATGTGAGCTGGGTCCACTAACATCAGCAATTAATCAAGAAAATGCTGTACAGACATGCCCAGAAGCTCACCTCATAGATTCAGTTCTTAAATTGAGCCGCTCCTTCTAAGGTTACTCTAGTGTGTATGAGTGAATTTCATAAAAGCTAATGCACCAGTGGGTCTATAATGCCAGGCCAATCATTATAATAGCTTACTGGGTACAAGGATGGATAGGACTCCTATTTATTCTCATCCCTCAGTAGCAAACACAGAACCTTGCAGCATTATGAAAGCCAGCTTGTAGAGATGAAGCATCCAGCTCTGTGCCAGCTTCATTTCTCCGTGTCTATGAGCCAAAGTCTTCACTTCAGGTACTTCAGAGTAACCAGTAGACTGTAATGTTTGAAAGGGGATAGAAGTCAATAGGAACATAAAATCTAACAGCTCAAGACAAGTAGCTCATTACAAGCACTTAGTTTTATTTGATAGTCTATATGTTTGTGTATGTGAGTGTGTGTGTGTGCAGGCATTGTCAAAGTGTTATAAGGTAACCTCCATTAAGCTTCCTATATCGAGAGTAGATTTATGTATTTATAAATCTCCTATGATAGAACATTTCCATGAAGCACTTTCAAAGGTCTTTAGTGTTAGTTATCATTGACCCTATATATTCCTCTGCCTTGTCCCCCATTGTCCCAAATCAATTAATCATTCCTGTTCTGTTATGCCCATTTCACCCAATTCATTTTATTCCCTTTCCCTGGTGGATTCTTCCTAGTTTTGTGACTCCTACAGATACTCTAATTTAAACGCAAATGTGTATTCAAAAAGAGCATTTGGCATTTGTCTTTCTGGGTCTGCCTTACCTTACAGCAAATGATTATTTCTAGCATCACACAGCTACCGATTTGCTAGATAGTTTTCACGTAAACTTAAAACTGGCTGGGGTCATCTGGAAAGCAGAACCCTCAATTGGAAAAAAAAAAAAAGCCTTTATTAGACTATCTGTAGGAAAGTCTGTATGTCATGTCTTGATTAATAATTGATGTGGGAACACCCAGGAAGTGATCTTGGGTGATATATAAGAAAACAGGCTGTTCTTGCCATAGGAGCAATATGTGGTGATATTTTATTTACGAGTTGTTAAACCTTGACTGAGGATTCAGAAAGCAAAGTCAGTCACAAGCCATAGAAGACATGCACAAACCTTTAATTTCAGTAGCCAGAAGTTAGGAGATGGTGGTGCATACCTGACCAGGCAGTGAGTTGTCTTTGTCATTTCTACAGTTTATATATTATCCTTCTGTGATCTTTGCTGGAGTTGAAGACAGATAGTTAAGGTTATAGTTTTCCTTAGTTAAAATTAAAGATAAGTTACATATAGGACTTTAGATTCACAAAGATAGGATAGATGATAGAATATTTTCTTTAAATCTTGCTAAATGTTAATGGACTAAATATTGTTAACTGTGATTCTTATTTTATAACTGTTGTGTAATGTATTTTGCTATGCTAAGGTGAAAATCCTTCTTTTTATTTTAGACAAAAAAAAAAGAGGAGATGATGGGAGATGTCATTCTTTAAATATGTTTCTCTTATTGGTTAATGAATAAAGCACTGTTGGCCAAGAGGAAAGGAAGATAAGAGGGACTAGGAGACAAGGAGGAAAGAGAAAGTAGTAGGGAGGAGTCAACATGGAGACTGGAGAGGGCAGAACTCCAGCCCCTTTCTCCAGAAGATGAGACCATGTAGAAATACTTAGATTAATAGAAATGGGTTAACCATTAAGACAGAGCTAGCTGATAAGAAATTAGTATCTGGACAACAGCATTATATCAAATACAGAGTCTCTGTGTGTTAATTGGTACCAGTCAGGCTTGTGGAAAAAACTTACTCCTAACACAGACCTTACTCCTAGGACTCAGGATTAAGAGGTAGGCATATCTCTATGAGTCCAAGGCCACCCAGATACACAAGATTGATTCAGTCCTAAAGTGAAACAGTTCACATAAACATGATCTCAGCACTTGGGGTCACATTCCTTTAATCCAAGGATTAAGGAGGTATATAAGACAGTAGCAAGGTCTTAGTATCAGGCATTCATTCTCCAGCCACATTGAGAACAGGAATGCCCCAGCTCTTTAAGTGGTAAGAGCTCTGTTAGTTAGGCTGCTTTGTTTTCCTGATCTTCAAGTTGATCCCCAATATCTGTCTCTGGGCCTTTTCATTTTCATACAATAAGTAACCCCTACATGGCCAACACAAAACTTTTAAAGCTTTTAGGCATTGTTTTTGCTTTGGTTTCATTGAGACTGTGCCCTGATTCTTCTCTCTCGGAGTAAGAAGGCATTTAACTTGTTTATGTTATATTGTTGGTTTGTTTGTTTGTTTGTTTGTTTTGTCTTACAGGACCCCAAGTTGAGAAACTTTGAAGTTGAAAAGAGAATTTGGAATTGTAAAGAGGCTGAATTTTTAAGTGTTTGAAATTCTAAAGACTGTGTAACATTTTGGGATGTTGTATATCATAATTCTGATACTGAATATGAGATCTTGGGAATACACAATGAGAAAAGGCTATAATTGGATTAAAATATATGTGTATATTAAACTGTGTATGTTAAATTGACAAGGGATCTATTACACTGGCTAGTTTTTATGTCAGAGTGAACAAGTTAGGGTCATCAGGAAAGTAGAAACCCCAGATGAGACAACGTCACCATCAAAATTCCTATAGGCAAGTCTGTAGGACATTTTCTTGATTATAATTGAGGTGGGCATATCCAACCTACTGGTTTATACAGAGTTATATAAGGAAGCAGACTGAGAAAGTCATGGGGGAATAGCCAAAAAGATCTTCTTTCTGGATTCTGCTTCAGTTTCTACCTCCAGACTGCTGCTGAGAGCCCTGACTCTCTTTGATGGGCTATTATCAGTACATGTAATCTGAAATAAATCCTTTCTTTCCTGTGTTGCTTCCAATCATTGTTTTTTATTACAATGGAAATACTAAGTAAGACAACCTGTGAAACTCATAATTTTGTTTTTCTTAACAGATGAATAGCCAGGAAATGGAAACAGCTTATATGTCCATCAGTTGGTAAATGCATTATGAGTGCAGCATATGTCATTTTAATTTTTTTGATGGAGAATATAAATGCCAAGGAACAAAGGAGAGTCTAGAGTAACATTCCTATGGCAATATATAGGTATATTATATTGGTTCCATTCCTTTAGTGACCTCTAATATACTAACTACAATATATATATATATATATATATATATATATATATATGAATACATTGCCTTCCTCACTCCCTCCTGTTTTCCTTAGCCTTTGTTAGTCACTAGTCACTATACTATACTTTAATTATTTGAAATATATATCAAAGATCATTGGCCCCTGTACTCTTGCAGGGAGTGGTACTATAAGAAGGTGTGACCTTTGGTGAAATGGGTATGGCCTTGTTGGTAAGTGTCCCTGTTGGAGCAGGCTTTGAAGTTTTTAATACTCAGGATATCAGTGTTTCAGTTGACTTCCTGTTGCCTGCAAGGTGTAAGATTCTCAACTACTTTTTCAGTACCATGTTTGCCTGCATGCCATCATGTTAATAATAGACTGAAACTGAATCTATAAGCAAGCCACCCCAATTAAATGTTTTACTTTATAAGATTTTCTGTGGTTAGGGTGGCTCTTCATAGCCATAAAACCCAAGACAATCATGTAGCAGTTGTTTTTCCCTGCCTAGCTTGTTTCATTTAACATAATGATATACAGTTACATCAATGTTACTGCAAATGAAAATAATAATGTTAGAGAACTGTATAAACAAGTGCCTTTTATACCTGTTGGACATTTTTCTAAGGCTTATTTAGATGGTCTATACATTGAAAAATCAACTGTACAGCATAGCTTTAACATAAGTCTAAACCATTTGATGACAGATGCATGCTGCTTGCAGAATTTTCTGAAAATGCTATGTAATCGTTTAATGTTTTATTTTCACTTTTATAGAGAAAAGCATCTTTTCAGTAATGGCCTGAAGAGGATAAAAGTGGTAAGTAGCTATCACAGAGATAGAATTATCATTTTCTTCATCTGTATTTGGCATGAAATATCCCTTCCCAGGAATACTGAAATTATAATAGCCTTTACAAATTTTATGATCCTAATATGAAAGACTGAAAGGTTTTTTTAAAAAAGAATTTAAAGAAGTAAGTACATCCTTATACACACATACATATATACATACATTAGTGTAAATACCTGAAAAGCCGTTTGACAATAAAAAGAAGGAAGATAGAGGGTAGAGAAAAAGGAAAAGCAAATTAGAGGCAAAGATGAAGAGAAGAAATGATGTGGTTATTTTAATAAAAATATCCCACATAGGCTTATATATTTGAATGCTTGCTTAGTCATCAGGGATTGGCAATGCTTGAGAAGGATTACAGGTGTGGCCTTGTTTGAGGAAGTGTGTCACTAGGAATGGGCTTTGGCATTTAAAAAATGAAAGCCAGTCCCAGTATCTCTTCCTGATGCCTACAGATTCAGATGTACATCTCTCAGCTACTTCTCTAGCCCCGTGTCTGCCTGGGTGCCATTATGCTCCCTGCTGTGATGATAACAGTAAACCTCTGAAAACTGAGGAACCAAGCCCTAATTATGTACTTTATTTTTATAAGAGCTTTCATGCTTATGGTGTCTCTTCACAGACATATAACATTGACCAAGACAGAGGGAAAAGGGGATTATCTGGAGATAGAAGAAGAAAATATGTTTAAGTAGGCAAAGAGAACATAAAGAGGAAATGGAAATTGGGACGCAGAGTCTTAGATAAGCATGGAAACAAAAAATCAATGCAGGAGATCTAGAGCTTCTATCACTAATACTGGGGTGTTTTCCTGCCCAGCCCTCAGGAGCTGTTAGAAAACTCCTGTCCTGTATCCCTGCCCCACACCAATCCTCAAGACAGCCTGGGAGCATAGGGATTCTTTCCCTTCTTTATTTTCACTACCCTTTACAATTTTTATTCTTTTAGTGGTTAAATATGAAGTATAAGATCAAAAGAAACTAAGTAATCCATGTATTGACTATCTGAAAACAAAACAAGATAATATTTACAGCTTTATTTATGTCATATAGCAACCCTCAAAATGCTGGAGGATGCCCAGTGGTTACATTTCTGCCACCACCTGTATATTTGGTTTGGTTCATTTTAGAATCTTTTGTTGTGGGATAACCCCTCTGTGTACTGTGAATATGCTTCATTATCACTGGTTAATAAAGAAGATGCTTTGGCCTATAACAATGCAGGATAGAGCCAGGTGGGAAATCCAATCAGACACAGGGAGGAGAGTCTGGTGAGATGCCAGTCACTGTAGCAAAAGGATGTACTTGAGAACAGGTAATGCCATGAAGCCATGTGGCAAAGTAATAAAAACGAGTCAATTTAAATATTAAGAACTAGTTAGTAATAAGTCTGAACAATAGGCCAATGGTAGATAGACACAAGTTACAAGACTCTGCCCTATGCTCTCAGGACAGACTATAGCAATACCCATCTCTTTGTGCCAGCAGTATTTTTGTGACCTGTCTCTCATGTTGAGATGGTCCAGTTCTTCCTCAGTATGTAGGTACCAACTGGCTTATATAAAGTCGCAGAATAAAAGACTTCATTTGTATGTGCACCTGTGCCAATAGGGGTGGCCATCCAATCTCTTAAGCTCACCAACTTTTCCCTCTTTGCTTTCTTCCTAAAATGAGTTTGTATCCATGCTGCTCTTCTCTTTCATATCAACTGTCTCTAAAGCTATCCGCTCTGACTGTGATCATGTTCCACATTTAACTCTGTGCAGACAAGGTGGCATCATATTACCACAACCTTGCTACTTTGACCCACTGTGTATCCTCTTGCACCCTCTGTGTTATAAAAGGAATAGTGTTCTTGCTAGCTCTCCTCTTCCTGGAATCAGTTCCTTCTGTTCCTTATTACTTTCTTTCTCCATACAGGACTGAGATACAGACACTCTAATGGTTTGCACACAGTTATGACCTAGTCACCACACAGAGCAGTGAAAATATTTCACACAAACCTCTTCCCCATGGGATACCACAGGAATTATCAACTTTTGGAGTATCTCTAGACCCATGCAAGTACCAAACACAACTGAAAATCAATTATGTACTAGAAACCAACTCTAAAATTCCCATTTCTTCAAGATTATATTCTGTGAGTTAAGAGTAGAGTTCATTTGAATTTTTCCCCAAGTTTAAATAGATAAACTTTAGCATCAATGAATATTCTTTACAAAAAAAAAAAAAAAGAAAAGAAAAGAAAAAAGAAAAGAAAGAAAGTAAGGCAGTCCAGAAAGGAAATGATGTGAGGTGAGACTTTGGATTCTAAATACAAACAAATATCACATGAACCAGAAGATCCAATGCCCTCATTCTGTGTGGAGGTGTGGATGGAAGTCTCCAGACCCTGAGAAGAGGAGGGGAGATGGAGGGAGGGGGCTCCGAGAGACCTGGGATTCCAAAACCCCATGGAGGAGGAGTTCAGGCACATTATTGCCATGGACCCATCATAGAAGGGCCTGTGTGTGTGTGTGTGTGTGTGTGTGTGTGTGTGTGTGTGTGTGTGTGTGCCCCTTATTCCATTACATAGAAAGATAATAAAACATAGAGTGTTAATATAACTATAAAAATAAACATTACTACACTATATTCTAAGGGTTCTAATTTATTGATTCACTAAAGAATGAATTAAGAACAACAAAAAAATACAAAGAAAGTAAGAGTATAAAATTGAAGAAAAGGCTGAACCAGAAACTTCCCAAAAATAATAAGGGTATAAAACAAATTATTGCATCTCTGGTTTCTTTATTAGTTGATAAAAAAAATACTTAAAGGCTATTTCTTTTCTTTCTTTTTTGAAACAAATATATTTTATGTCACACAATTTGTGTATACTGGACCAATTACTAGTTACTCATACTCTGGTGTGGCATAATTTGAGAATTGCACATATTTGTAAAACTACTAAATTGTTACAAACTATAATTGTAATATATAATGAATGTGTGTGTGTGTGTGTGTGTGTGTGTGTGTGTGTGTGTGTGTGTGTGTGTGTGTACACCCACTACATGGTTTGTGTTTATATTTGATAAAGGTCAAAAATCTGAACTGAGGATCTGGAGAGATGGCTTATTGGATCAATTGCTTACCTTGCAAACATGAGGACTTGAGTATAGCACCCATGTAAAAGTTGGGTAGGGAAGTGTTTCCATAATCCCAGCACTATAATATGGAAATGGGAAGATCCCTGAGCTTTCCTGTACATCTATCTAGCCTAGAAGCAAACTCCAAGTTCAATGAGAGATCCTGTCTCAAAAAGTAGAGTGGAAAGAAGTAGAGGAAGTTCTCTGTCACTGACTTATTATCTGTGTACATGACATATGAACATGCAATGCCACTCCACTATACTCATACTATAAAGAGACACCAAGAACGTATAGTGTGCAATATCTTTTTAAAGGATGAATAAAATAGTTGATATAAACTTATTCTGTTACAAAATCAAGAAATACATTATAACTGTTCTTTGATGAAATGGAAGAAAAGGCACCAGAACAACAACAAAAGAGATAAAACTGCAAGGCAGTAACAATAACAACATTGTACCTTCCAAAGCCAGAGTGTTTCAAGGGACTTTGTTTCAGACATAGACAAGCAGAAAACAGTTGGAAGATTTGGTTTTACCGTGGCTACTGGCCAAGTGTTTTGACAGCCTCTGCCTTGTACAACATGAGTGAAAAGTAATTTGCATAATTCCAATAAAGGGATGTTCTACTTTGGAAATGCTGTGAATAGTGACCTTTCTACTAGTACAAATGACAAAGCGCTTCACAAATAAAACCCTGCAGTCAGAATAATCAATATGAAGTGATGATGTGGGAAAGAAGGGGGACAGACAAGAGCAGTAGGGAGTAGCTGGCAGTGATAAAGAGCCACTTCAATCTAACAAAGCAAAAAGTGCAGCTCTTAGGTTAGCTACTGTCCATAACTAGTGGTTTCTTTTCCAGCCCCACAGCCTTCATACTCTTTCTCGAATGTGTCAATTCTTGGACAATACTGATTTTGACATTTCCCATAATATGGAATGGCTCAAAAATCATTACAATCAACAATCGTTACAATCAACTGTGAAATAGCTAGAAGATGTTTAAACGCCTTTAGTGCCAGCTTCTCACTCACTCTGAAGCAAACTTCAGACCATCTCTAGCCTCTGATTAAGTCATCACTTGATGCATTGCGGCTGGGACTCTGATTTACCAGAAACATGAGCAAAAGGAAAAGGGAAAAAGTGAAATGTTTTAGTAAGAACTGAAATGGTTTCCTTCCATGTTTCTATATTGTATACCTTCACTTTAGCAATAATGTTCTGTGTTGACAAGATAGTGTCTTGGTTCAATACCTGTGTAAGATTATATGTGCACTGTGATTGGTTTTTCCATGGGTAGGACTAGATCTGAAAATGTTCCCCACATGTGAATAAATTAAAAATTGTTGTAGAGCTGAGTTATATACTACTGTCCAGGAAGGTCTGAAGAGTAGGTTCTCTGTAACAGAAGGAATCCTAACATTTTATTCACTCTTTCAGAGATTCTTAGTGACTTAACAGCTAAATCAAAACATGGCTGTTCTGACTTGAATATATTTCACCTTGAAGAACTAATTTTGCAATCTTGTTCTTCCTCTGGAGCTGTTTAGAAGTGACTGTATCTTCAAGATGTGATATCATTTGGGACATTTTTTCCTGGTTACCCTCAGTACAGACAACCCTGGGATTTCCAAACCTATATTCCAAAATAAATCTAACCTCTTTTCTTGTTTTTATGATTATTCCCAGAGTTTGAACCAAAAATAGATATGTCACCTCTAGCCTAGGATATACCAAACAAGTTTTATATATGCATCTGTTACTTTTCACTGGTATAAAAGATTGCCTCAGTAAACAACTTGACAGTTATATTTTGATTCATAGTTGCAACAGCTTCAGTCCTTAGTTAGATAGTTCTCTAACCATTGGCTGTGATGAAGCAGAACAGCATAATAGTAAGATCATGTGTATGAGAAGGATGTTCACATTATGACACACAGAAACAAGTGATCTGGGACAAGACATGTACAACAATCCAGTGATTCACTTCCTCCAACCAGGACTCTCTTCCTTTAGTAAAAGGTGAAATATTTATACGATTGAAAGAGAAACCAGAGTATCAGGACCCTCTTCCTGATGGCCACTTTATCCTTAATCATTTGATTAACCATTTACAGTAAGAATTTTTATCATTCAATCACCTATCAATAGTTCCAATGGCTGGGCATCAAGTCCTTAACATTTGTAACTCTGAGAACATTTCACATCCAAGCCACAACAGTTTAGAACTGCCAAATTTAGAAAATAAAAGCAGAAGTCATCAGCAATTTTTTTTTCTTATTTTACATATCGATCCCAGGTCCCCTTCCCTCCTTCCCTTCTTCCCTCCCTCTTTCTCTCCCTCCCTCCCATGCCCCCCAACCACCCTCCCATTCCACCCCAACATCACTCCACAGGGAGGGTGATGGAGTGATGCCTTCCAGGATGGATCATAAAAATCTGTCAAGTCATTTGGAATAGAGTCTAGGCCCTCACTCCTGCATCTAGGCTAAGGGAGTATCCCTCCATGAGGAATGTGCTCCCAAAGTCCTTTCCTGCTCCAGGGATACATCCTGGTTCCATTGTCAGACTGCCCAGGCCTTCTAACTGAGACCCCATGTTCAGGGGGTCTGAGTTGGTCCAATACTGGATTCCCAGCTATCAGTCTGGGAGTCCATTAGCTCCCACTTGTTCAAGTCAGCTGTCTCTGTGGGTTTCTGTAGCTTGATCTTGTCCCCATTTACTTATCACTCCTCCCTTTCTGCATCTGGATTCCAGTTTGGCTCAGTGTTTAGCTGTGGGTGTCTGATTCTGTTTCCATCAGCTACTAGATGAGGGATCTATGATGGTAGATAAGTTAGTCATCAATCTCATTATCAAGGAAGGGCATTTAAGGTAGCCAAATTTGAACTTTAGATTAAAAATCCATGCTTTTATTACAGTATGTTCTATGTAACATTTGAAATGTTTCTGTTACACATGCTTCCTAATCACTCTGAAATGCAAGGAAGAATAATACCATGTTGACAATAATTCTGGCTTGAATTTTCAAAATCTCTTTCATACTGACAAAGCTATTATAGACAATACTTGCTGTGCAAGCATCAATAGTTGTAAGAGACATTCCTGAAAGTTCAGGTCTTGGAGAGCTCTACAAACAGCATTAGAAATCTGAAAGAGAAAAAATGCATGCTTTCAAAGTAAGCCTTGGCATTTGTAAGACATTTTTTTCCTGCAAAATCACCACAAATACCTTGACTATGAGAGTCTGTCCTCCTCTCTTTGCTCTTTGATGAAATATCATTTCTCCTAAGGAGCAGAAGTTGCATGGCCTCAAAAGACCTATACAAATAGAAGTTTCCATACTTCCATATATGGCACTTGGTCATCATCCATAAATTATTCTTGTCAGACAGACCAAGAAAGAAAGGACATTATTCTCCTACTGCTTAAACTGAACTAGGTGGTGTAAGTGGGCAATAAACTACATGCAGAGTTTTCTGTTGCCTACAGAAGAGGAGGTAGTTTTGGCAAGGTATTTTTTTTCTGCTTAGTGAAGTAGTCTGCTATCCCAAACAATTAAAGTTTACACTATTTCTTAGCCCGGGACTGCTTGAACCCTGTTGCTTGGCATCTTTAGTTTAAGCACTGCTTTTCTTAAAATACAACATGGTCCATTTCCTGTTCTTTGAGCCTATTCATGAATCATAAAAATAAACAAGAACAACAGTTTAAAATGTCTATATTTGATTCCCTTTCCCTTTGCAGAGGATAGTTAAGTTTCGACCATGTGACCAAACTTTGATCCCTATACTTTGTGTATGACTCTCCAATTTGTGCTAGTTAGTAAATTCTGTGTTCTTTGTCCTATTAATCTACCTGTTGTCCTTGTTTCAGATCTCTATGACAAATACTCTACACAAACAACATGAAGATGAATGGACTTACTTTGTGTCATAGTTTAAGAGGGTCCAGTCCCTCACTGAGCAGATGGTATAATGGAACAGAGCAACAACTCACACCATGGCCCCAGGAAGCAGAAAGGAAATCATGTGATCTGACTTTCTTTTTTTTCCCCTTTTATTACATCTGGGGAACCAAGCCACATTAAGGACCAGTCTTCTACCATTTTTAAGCCTCCTGGGGAACACTTTCACATACAAACCCAGAAGTGTGTCTTACTGGCCTTTTACGTACACCACATTCCAATCATACTGACAACTTATATTAAGCACCATAACAAATTTATTTCACATACTGTTATAGAACCTTCAGAGAAACCATTTGTTGTTCTTTGTATCAAAAGTCTCCATTATTTAATGAAATAAAAAGAAAACTAGATAATCATAGGCAATTTGTTAATGTAAGCTTTGTGCCTTTCTTGAATACTTCAATTAAAGTATACATGAAGGCAGCTCATTAGCTGAAACCTGTTGGTTGATGGCTGTTAAAAACCATATTACATAACAGGGGCATTACTCTCATGAACTCACAGCAGCTGTGGCTACTGGCACAAGACCTACATAGGAACAAACTAGCCAATGTTCCAGAATTGACGGGGAAAGAAATTGTGAGAAAATGACTTAACTGAGAAAATGTTGGCAGTTCAGGGCTCCTGTGGGTGAGTCAGTTTTTTTTTTGTTGTTGTTGTTTGTTTGCTTGTTTTTGTTTTTGTTTTGTTTTGTTTTTTGTTTTAATGATGTAACCCATAGTAGATTGCTCACATTGAGTGTACACGGCACTATATCCATTAATAAAAGCAGCACTGATTGGACTCAGTAAAACAGAAAAAGAACACATGAAACAAGGAGGTTGAGTGTTAACAAAATGGCTCAATGGTTAAGAGCATGTGCTGGAGAGGACCTGGTTTCAGTTCTTAGCACCCATGTCAGGTGGCTCACAACTTCCTGACACCCTCTTCTGGTCTCTGTATGTAACAGGCATTGGGACATGTATATACATGGAGAAAAATTACTCATATACACAAAATAAAGTTTTAAAAATCTTCTATTAAACTTGTGGGGTGGGTGTCAGGGTCTGGGAAGTGTTGAAGAAGAGGGTGGCTATGTTGGTATTTTTGTTTGTGATCTAATAAAACTTGCCTGAAGATCAGAGTGCAGGGATAAGTTACTAGTTAGTCACATGCACACTAACAACTAATTAGCCACATACCTAAGCCACTAGTTAGCCAAAGAGGACAGGTATTGGTGGCCACACCTTTAATCACAGCACTTGGAAGACAGCAATAGATGGATTTCTGTGGGTTCAAGGCCACCCTGAGCTACATGAGAGGGAATCAGTCTAAAAGAGAAACAGAGCTCACACCTGTCATCCAGCACTAGATAGTAATATAAGGCAAGACATAGTGTTCAACCTGTACTCTAGACCTCCAGCTTTATCACCTGATCTCTAGCAATGAACTTTAGATCATGATGTACCTCTTTAGAATAATTAATACAATTTCACATTATTTTTTCTCTTATTCCATTTCTTTGTCTTCTATGCTACAGACGGGAGCTTCTTACTATCAATAACTTTCTTTCTATTCATTATATTTTTTCTGTTATTGCTAGAAATGTATTCTTTAAATTCCAAGTGCACACTTGCTTTGGTTGTATCATTTAAAATTATATTTCATGCTATTTAAATAATACAGCATCTCATTTCTCTGAGCATATTCACCAAAACAGTATAATCTTTCAATAGGATCTATTATTTTAAATTGCATTTTTTAGAAATTCTTTATACACTGTATATGATCAAATTCTTTCTTTTCCATACCTCTTTACACCTGATTATCTGTACTCTTAAGGCTCCAGAGAGCAGGTGAGTTCCTGTCTTCCCAAACATCTCATGTCACTATGTGGGCTTCTTTGTATGAGATCTAACTGGAAATTTTCATTGTAGAAAGCTAATTTTTGGAAGAATCAGGTTCCAATACAAAAATCCTCCAAACCCTTTCTTGGGTGCATGGTCTTGAGATTGGCATGGTAAGACAGGCTCTCTTGCCATTCAGTGAGCAGCAGTTTCCTTCTTCTTCAGGTGTTAAAACAAAAACAATGTAGATTTCAAATGTAGTATTGCTTATGATTTTTGAGAGAAGTAAATAATCAAAATGCACTACTATGCATCATGCTTGTACTATGCAAACATCTTCAAGGGGACCCATGAGTGTTGTAAAGGGACCTTTGACTATATATAGCAGCCAGCCTACATGTTTGACTTTCACACATACTTTCATGTCTATGGGATTTTTGAGAACATGTTAAAAGAGTACTGTTTCTATGTTGATACCAACTTCTCACTTGTTTTTAAGTAAATTATTTTTCACCTCTTCAAATAACAAAAACGTAAGGCTATACACAGTTCTTTGGGACAAAGAAAGCTTAGCAAATGTTGTTTCCTACAAGCATTGTTGAAACAGTGTGGTTACAGCATCCTTGTCTAATAATACACACCAGAGCGAAACTATGACAGGTGTTCAAATTGGCAGGGCTTCCATCAGTAATAATGAGTAACTTTCGGTAACAAGAAACAAAGTTTCATTGTTTGTGTGTGTGTGTGTGTGTGTATGTATGTGTAGTGATTTGTATAACCTAATCTCAGACCCCATTTCATTTTTCCCTCCCTGCTCTCCCTCGTTCATGTCCTCTGTTCCTTTCCCCTTTCCAAGTAGATGGATATGCTAAAGCTTTGGCCTATAGCGATAACTGACACCTATGAATTAGAGAGCATTCCAAATTCTGGAATAGTGATGGATGTAACAAAGAAGGGAAAAACATACTTTAAACTATGTCAAACACACATTCAATATTTGACCCTTGGTTTATTTTAGTTGAAAAATAAAAATTCCTTGGCATACCACTACTATACTGAATAGCTGATCAGCTCACTCAACCATTATAGCTATTTAACAGGTTTTTTTTTTGCTGTTGTCCCACTGAAATGGGCAATGCTTAGTAGGGCCAGTCTGCTAAAGTAGCCATAGTTAAATGCTGTACTGTGTTTCTCTTTCTATACTCTTTCTTAAAACTCTGTAGTTGTTTGGTGCTTTGCACTGTGGAGGATGCTGGCAAGATACTTCATTTTGAAAGATGTATTCTTAGACCCTCGGGCATAGAACTCATCTGGCATTAGTATTATCAACTGTTTTAAAAGCGTGATTCATTTAAATGGAGAACAACTAAAATTTTTCATGCTCTGTGACTTCACACTCGTTGGTAAGCCTGTTATTTGAAACTTGACTTACTTAGAGGACATCAGCATCTGAAATCAGGATTAGAGCCCACAGGAATTACTGTAGTATTCATAACTTTCACAGAGATATTTTGAGTTCAAAAACCAATTTGAATGTTTTTTAATCATTTTCAACTGCTGAAGAAAAATTATCATTCTAAATTGCCTCACAAAACACAAATGTTGCTATTTTTGTTCAGTTTTCTTGTTTTGTTATTATTAATTTTTATATTTAAATAAAAGACAATATTACCTTACAAACAAATCCTAGTTCCCTCTCCCTCCTGTCCTCACATTACCCCCACCTTCTCCCCATCCCAACACCCATCCACTCCCCAGGGAGGGTGAGGCCTCCCATGGGGGAATCATCAAAGTCTGTCACATCATTTGGGGCAGGACCTAGGCATTCCCCATGTGTCTAGGCTGAAAGAGTATCCATCCATAGGGAATGGGACCCCAAAGTCCATTCTTACACTAGGGATACATACTGGCTCCACTGCCAGAGGTCCCATAGACTACCCTGGCCTCCCAACAAACACCCATGCTTAGAGGGCCTGATTAAGTCCTATGCTGGGATCTCTAAACTGCCACTTGCTCACATCAGCTATGCCTGTAGGTTTCCTCAGCATGGCCTTCACCCCTTTGCTCATAACTCTTCCCTGTCTACAACTTAATTCCAGAAGTTCAGCTCAGAATTTAGCTGTGGGTGTCTGCTTCTGCTTCCATAAGCTAGTGGATAAAGTCTCTAGGATGGCATTTAAAGTAGTCATCAATCTTTTTATAGGGGAAGGGCATTTAATGTAGCCTTTCCACTATTGCTTAGATTCTAGGTTGGGGCCAACCTTGTGGATTCCTAACAATTCCCCTAGTGCATATTTCTCTTTAAACCTATAATGCCCCCCCAATTAAGGTGTCTCTTTCCTTGCTTTCTTTCTCCGTTCTTTCCATAACTTAATCTTCTTGATCCCTCATGTTCTCCTCTCCTCTTCTCCTCTCCCCTCCTTGTTCTCCTACATCCCTTCCCCTCCCCTATGCTCCCAATTTACTCAGGAGAACTTGTAGATGGTACTTGGAAACTCCTACGCTAATAAACATCTTCAGTAAAAAGGCAGGATACAAGATTAACTCAAAAAAAAAAATCAGTAACCCTCAATACATAGATAACAAACTTGCTGAGAAAGAAATCAGAGAAAAATCACCATTCACAATAGTGACAAGCAATATAAAGTATCTTGGGGTAACTCTAACTAAACAAGTGAAAAACCTGTATGAAAAGAACTTTAAGTCTTTAAAGAAATAAATTAAAGAAGACATCAGAAAATGGGAATCCTCTTGGATAGGTAGGATCAACATAGTAAAAATGGCAATCTTACCAAAAGCAATCTATAGATTCAAGATAATACCCACCAAAATCCCAGGACAAATCTTCACAGACCTTGAAAAAAAAACAATACTCAACTTTATACGGAAAAACAAAACAAAATAAAACAAACAACAACAAAAAAAAAAACAACCAAAAACAAACAACAACAAAAAATTGGATAACCAAAACAGTCCTGTGCAATAACGGAACTTCTAGAGGCATCACCATCCCTGACTTCAATCTCTACTGTAGAGCTACAGTAATGAAAACAGCTTGGTACTGGCACAAAAACAGAAAGGTAAATCAATGAAATCGAATTAAAGACCTGGTATTAATCTACACACCTATGAATGCCTGTTTTTTTTTTTACAAAGAAGCTAAAAGTATAGAATAGGAAAACAAACAAAAAAAAAAAAAAACAACAACAACAACTTCAACAAATGGTGCTGGCATACCTGGATGCTGACATGTATATGACTGCAGATAGATTCATATCTATCACTATGAATAAAACTCAAGTATAAATGGATCAAAGACTTCAACATAAATCTAGGCACATTGAACTTCTTAGAAGAAAAAGTGGGAGGTACTCTTGAATGAATTGGCACAGGAGACCACTTCCTGAACACAATACCAATAGCACAGACACTGAGATTGACAATTAATAAATGGGACCTCCTAAAATTGAGAAGCTTCTGTAAGGCAAAGGACATAATTTACAAAACAAAATGGCAACCCACAGAACGGGAATACATCTTCACCAACCCCACACCTGACAGAGGGTTGATCGCCAAAATATACAAAGAATTCAAGAAGCTAGTCCCTAAACACCAAATAATCCAATTAAAAAATGGGGTACAGCCAGGTGATCCTACATTCAAAACAGCTGGACAAAGCAGCCTTACAGACTACAGCCAGGATTTCTACATCTTCTTAGACTCCCCCATGACAGCGCCTCTTACCAGCAGGAAGTAGTTTGGAAAGAATGACGCCCAAATTCCCAAATATTTGTCTATAAATGTTTGTTTTCATTTAAATGGACTTGGTTATATTAAATAAATAAATAAATAAATAAATAAATGGGGTACAGATCTAAATAGAGAATTCTCGACAGAGAATGGCTGGAATATACTTAAGTAATTGTTCTATATCCTTAGCCATCAGGGAAATGCAGATCAAAACAATTCTGACAAACCATCTTACCCCTGTCAGAATGGCTAACATAAAAAACATCAAAGACAGCTTATGCTGGAGAGGATGAAGACAAAGAGGAACAATCCTTCATTGCAGGTGGGAATGCAAACTTGAACAGCCACTTTGGAAATCATTATGGCAGTTTCTCAGGAAAGTGGGAATCAATCTACCTCAAGACCCAGCAATTCCACTCTTAGGCATATACCCAAAGGATGCACATTCATACAACAAGGACATCTGTTCATCTATGTTTATAGCAGCAGTTTTGGTAATAACCAGAACTTGTAGGCGACCTAGATGCCTCTCAATTTAATAATGGATAAAGAAAATGTGACATATTTAGACAATGGAGTACAACTCAACCGTAAAATCAATGCACCTTGAAGTTTGCAGACAAATGGTGGAACTGGAAGAAACCATCCTGAGTGAGGTGATACAGACACAGAAAGATAAACATGGTATATACTCACTCATAAGTGGACATTAGACACAGAGCAAAGGATTACCCGCCTACATTCCACAACCCCAGAGAAGGTAGGAAACAAGGAAGGCTGAAGAAAGACATGAACCCCTGAGAAGGGGAAAGGGACAAGATCTCTTTTGTTCAGTTTTAAGTAAGTAATTTCTCATGTTTATCCCAAACCTGTTACTGGATGCTATTTTTAAGAGACTATAAAATCATGGATTCTTCACTTGCATTTTTAACGTTAAAAAAACTCTACACATTGCTTTTTAGATTAAAAAAGATAAATGACCCAAATAACAGTATTAGTTTTATTTCCTAAGGATAAATGAAATGTACCATAAACTTTGTAGCTAAAACAAACAGATAAGTTTTGTGCTACAATCCTAATGAAGATGTCTCTGTTGCATACATTCATAGAGGACCCCATTGACGGGCCTCTGCTGGAGGTGAGTCTGGGACCAGTTCAGGTCGAATCCCCCCCAACCCTTGCCTGAAAACTCCCGGTGTTATCCCCAAATCTTACCCCCCCCATAACCTGTCCCAAGAGGGAACAGTCCTAGTATTCTGATCCACAAATCACCCCACTCAGAATCTGTGCCCCCACCTGTGCCCTACTGAACCCACTGCTCCACTGCTCCACTGCTCCGACTGAGCACTGGGCCAGACTGCAGGTCTAACAACCCCTCCACCTCTGGATCTGAGCACACTAGACAGGCCTTCCATGTGGGACCTCTCTGAGTTCCCACCTGCCCGATCTTTGACCTGCTTCACTGGACCCCTGCCAGAGGAGAGACCTCCTAGAGAGCTTAGATCATCCAGAGCGCTACAGACATTGAACTCCTGACCCACCTATGCCCACTGAGAGAGTAGTGTAGAGAGAGAGAGAGAGGTGCCACCTGCACCCACTGGAAGAAGTGATGGGAAAGGAAAGATGACATACAAGAAAACACCTAACAATAGAAAGACAAGCATGACACCACCAGAATCTAGGGATTCTACACCAATTAAACCTGAACACACCAAAGCATATGAATGAAAAAAATAACAACTTAAAAATTAACTTCATAAAAATGATAGAGGCCCTCAAAGATGATATGAGAAAATACCTTAAAGAAATGGAAGAAAAAAACAAAACAAAAAATTGGAAGAAATAGAAGAAAGACCAAGCAAAAAAAGAACAAATCTCATAAAGAAAGTAAGGAAAGCCAAGAAAAAACAATCAAACAGATGAAGGAAACAACTCAAACAGTTCAAGACTTGAAAACAGAAATAAAGATAATAAAGAAAACACAAACTGAGGGAATGCTGGAAATAGAAAATCTGGGCAAATGATCAGGAACTACAGATGCAAGCATAACCAACAGCTCAAGGTCAGAAGGTCCCAGATAGATGTTTTCCAAGTACTAAGAGTCCATGGATACCATCCCAGGGTACTATACCCAGCAAAACTCTCAATAATTATAGACAAAGAAAACAAGATATTCAATGGCAAAGTCAGATTTTCATAATACGAGTCTACAAACCCAGCCCTTCAGAAAGTTCTGGAAGGAAAACTCCAACACAAGGAAGTTAACTATGCTCAGAAAGACATAGGCAATAGATATTTCCACTTCACCAGAACCCAAAGGATAAAGTAGGGCAAATATATTAACAATACCACCACAAATAACAAATCAAAAAAGCAAACAAACAAACAAACAAAAATACAAAGACAGAATCCATCCTTCTGCTGCATACAAGAAACAATTCTAAGCATTAAAGACAGAGACAGACATTACCTCACATTGCCTCATGGTAAAGGGTTGGGAAAAGATCTTCCAATCAAATGGACCCAAGAAGCAATCAGGTGTAGCTATTATAATATCTAACAAGTTGGACTTCAAACCAAAATCAATCAAAAGAGATGAAGATGGTCATTTCGTATTCATCACAGAAGAAATCCATCAGCACAATGTCTCAATTCTGAACATCTATGCCCCAAATACAAAGGCCCCCACATTCATAAAAAGAAACGCTACTAAAACTCAAAGCTCACATAAAACCTCACACACTCATAGTAGGAGACTTCAACACCCCACTCTCACCACTACACAGGACCACCAGAGAGAAATTTAACACAGAAACAAAAGAACTAACAGAAGTTATGTCCCAATAGAGTTTAACAAACATCTACAGAACATTTCATCCAAACACAAAAGAATATACCTTACCTTTTTCTCAGCGCCACATGGAACCTTCTCTAAAATCGACCACATACTAGGCAATATAACAAAACTCAACAAATACAAACAAATTGGAATAGTCCACTGTATCTTATCAGACCACCATGCTTTTAAGTTCTAATTCAACAACAACATGAATCACAGTAAACCCTACAAACTGAACAATGTGCAATTGCACCATACCTGGGTCAAAGAAGAAATAAAGAAAGAAATTAAAGACTTCCTAGAATTCAATGAGAATGAAGACACAACATACCCAAACTTATGGAACACAAAGCAGTGCTACCAGGGAAGTTCATTGTACTACATGCCCATATGAAGAAAACAGAGGATAGTCACATAAGAGAATTAACATCACAACTGAAAGCCTTAGAACAAAAAGAAGCAAATTCACCCTAGAGGAGTAGACACCAGGAAATAATCAATTTGGGGGCTGAGATCAATAAAGTAGAAATCAGGAAAACAATACAAAAAATCAGTGCGACAAAGAGTTGGTTTTTTTGAGAAAATCAACAAGATGACTACACTCATAGAGCTGTGGGTGCCCAATTAGAAGCTGTTTCAGGCCCAGCTTCTTCTAGTACTACCCCAGCTATAGAAGGGTAACAAAATTGGCACCAGATTTTCTCCTATTGCAAGTATATCTCTATGTTCAGGGATATCATCATATTGAATTAGGGACCAACCCTATTTATATTTCATCTAATTATATTTTTAAAGACCTTATTTTAAGAAAGGACATATTTTGAGGACTAATGGGTCAATATAGGAATTATAAGAAAATACCCAATACAAGTGAGTGCCTAATTATACTTTATTCCAACAGACTAGTTTTCTTTTGGGTGTCTTATAGATGGATTTATTGGATAAGAAACCTAAAGTTTTCCAAGGGCCCCAAGTGATACCAAAAGGAACACAAGAAAGACACACATCAACTCTAATCTGCTTCTAAAAGCAGAAATAGAAATTATCATTTCATCAGAGAAGCTGAGAATTTCACTGTATCCAAGCAACTCCAAACCACTACAAGCAATGGAATTGATTCTTGCATACAAACTGATCACAAATCAAGAACACATCTTAGTCTGTGTAAAAGTTTACACTGATTCCTGAAGGTCTCAACTGAGTTTTAAAATATGAGTACATGATAAATTAAATTGTTAGATAAATAATAAATTGTTAAATCTTCTTTTTCATACTTCATAAAGGTAAAAGTTCAGTGTAAATTTATACTTCCTTTTCCATACATTGCACATTCTGTTAATTTTGACATTTATGGGCTGAAAAGATGGTTCTATGGTAAAGAGCACTGGTTGCTCTTCCAGAGATTTAAGATTTAATTCCCAGCACACACATAGCAGCAGACCACCATCTGTACCCCAGCTTCAAAAGATCTGATTTCCCCTTCCAGCTTCTGTAAGCACTAAGCATGCAAGTTGTGCACAGACATACATGCAGGTAAACCCTCATACATATAAAAAAATTAAATTAAAATATTTAGTGTTTACTCTTTTCATTAATACATGAAATTTAATAAACAGTGTGAGGTGGGGAGTTTTGTTTGCATTTTGCTTAGAATAATAGAGCTGTATTTGAGAAATAGTCATATAAATTGTAGGCATGTTTTTAATAGGACCACATTTCAATATGGGCCTTTGTTGACTGAAAACCATGTGTGCACAAAAATATGTTAGGACATAATTGCATCTTTATGTTTGGTGATTATTTATGAAGAAATCAATATTTGTTTCTCTAATTTTTTTTACAAGCATTCATTCACTGTGCATAAAACATAAAACCTGAACTGAAAACTAAAGAAGGGAGAGCAAGTTAAAAAGAGAAACACTGAAAACAGAAAGAAGGATAAATCAGATCAGGAAAGGTACAAAGGAGGGAGCAGAAGGGATTAGGATGGCAGTCAGGCCTTCATTCTTTTTGTTATATGAGGCAGCTACTTCAGAGATGATTCTTAGTAAAGCACTCTTCAGACACACTATGGACTTTCACATGTTATTTAAAAAAAAATACAGCACATTCGCTTAATTTGAAATAAATGATTTGCTAAAGGGGAGAAAAAGCCAAGAGGCTGAGTCATGACAAGGAGTTTTAAATCCTATTGGCTTATTTTGATTGCATTTGCAAGTACCTGATGAAAATGTGCAGAGCAGCCCATCTCAGAATCTGAGGCTTCCTGTTGATTGTGTGGCAGAGTTACCAGGCACATAACACATTTGTTTTACAGCACTGCGTGACAAACTAGCAGTGTTTTACCTCCAGGACTGAGAGTCCTTAATTTGCTCTTTGAGGAACAGTCTGTTTTCATCAAGAGACACGCTTTTCTTGATCAAGCAATTCTAGTAGGAGTGCATTAAAGAGAGAGAATCAGAGGGTGGGTGTAAGCAAGGAAGAAGCTGTCCAGTGTCCATGAAAACACAGCAGCATTTATTTTCCAGTTAAGCACGTGCATTAATTTTTACATGAAGTTTCTTGATATGCCTCAGCGTCCAGCATAATAATAATCTCCAGGACAAAGAGACAGGAAAACAAAAACAATGGGAAAATATCAGTGAACTTGCAGCGAGCACCTCATTTAAAGAAAGGAAAATGTGTGTTCTGAGAGATCTAATACAATTCAAAAACAAAAATGTTTTTTAGTAAGATGATGATGTCTGCTTCAAATTCTGTCCTAAATATAATTTAATATGTGGGAGAAGAATAATAAGTGGATGAAAAATAAGGCTTTTCTACTTGGTTTTCAATTTACCCTAGGGAATAGACCATGCACTCATTCAACACATATTTAGTATAAGTCTACTACCCCTTGGCCAGTACACTCCCCCCACACTCACACTTGTGAATGGTAGATATGCAGGCTGAAAATGGTAGGTGTTTTCTCTCCCTCTGTAGACTCTACTCCAGTCAGGGGCCTCAGTGTGGAAAGACATGAGGGAAGAGGGGCCAAAAGAGGTTTGCAAAGTCCTCTACACAGGAAAGGGGAGGAAGGCATTTGGGGCTGGAAATGGTAATAAAAGCAGGCAAGAGTTGAAGGTTTTAAAAGAAAAAATGAAGACTAAACCAAAATACAAACCACCAGTTGACTTACCATCATGGCTGGGAAAAAACTCTCACTGGGCTCTACCCATAGATGAAGAGCTGCAGGCAACTAATGACAATGAAGGAGAATTACTTTGGGAATGAGTCTCATAAACTGTTATCCAACACCAAGGAGTCAGTCCTAAAAATACACATGCAAGCAGCACTAAGTAGACTCAACAAGTTATATTTCTTTTTTTATTAATTTATTTTTTATTTTTAGTTTACATATCTATCCCAGTTCCTTCTCCCTCCCTCTCTCTTTTTTCCCCTCTCTCCCTCTCTCCCACCCTCTTATGCCCCCACCACCACCCTTTCCTCTCATCCCCCACCCACTCCACATGTAGGGTGATGCCCTCCAGGAATGATCATCTAAATCTGTCAAGCCATTTGGAGTAGGGGCTAGGACTTCTCTCCTGTCTCTAGGTTAAGGAAGTATTCCTCCATGGGGTATGTGCCCCCAAAGTCCTTTTGTGCACCAGGAATACACTGCTCAGGCCTTCTAGCTGAGACTCATGTTCAGGGGGTCTGAGTTGGTCCAATGCTGGATTCCCAGCTATCAGTTTGGGGGCCGTTAGCTCCTCCTTGTTCAGGTCAGCTGTCTGCATGTGCTTCTGCAGACTGGTCTTGTCCTCCCTCTCTGCATCTGGATTCCAGTTCTACTCAGTGTTTAGTTGTGGGTGTTTGCTTCTGTTTCCATCAGCTACTAGATAAGGGCTCCATGATGGTGGATAAGTTAGTTGTCAATCTCATTATCAGGGAAGGGCATTTATGGTAGCCTTTCCACTATTGCTTATATTGTTAGTTGGGGTCACTCTAGTAAGTCTCTGGACATTTCTCTATAGTCAGTTTTCTCTTTAAACATATAATGGCTCCCTCTTCTATTCTCTCTCTCGTCTCTTGTCTATTCCTTCCCTAAGTCACTCTTCCTAGTTCCACATGCTTTCCTCTCCTCCCCTTCTCTTTCTCCTATTTCCCTCTCCACTCACTGCCCCTCCACATTCCCCATGTGCTCTGGAGATATTGTCCCTTTCTCCTTCTCTAAGGAACCTTATATGAATCTCTTAGAATCCTCCTTGTATCCTAGTTTCTCTGGTGGTGTGAATTATAGGCTGTTGATCCATTGCTCTATGTCTAATACCCATATAGGAGTGAGTATATCCCATGTTCCTCTTTTTGTGACTGGGTTGCCTCATTCATAATGGTTTCTTCAAGTTCTATCCACTTGCCTGCAAATTTCAAGATTCCATTGTTTTGTTTTGTTTTTGGTTTTTTGTTTGTTTGTTTTTGTTTTTGCTTTTTTCAGGAGAGTAGTATTCCATTTTATAAATGTGCAACTTTGAGATACCATCTTACTCCTGCCAGAATGGCTACAATTAGAAAACCAATAACAACTTATGCTGGAGAAGAAGAAAGGGGAACACACCTCCAATGCTGGTGGGAGTGCAAACTTGTACAGCCATTTTGGAGATCAGTATGGTGGTTCCTCAGGAAAATGGGAATCAGTCTACCACAGGACCTGGCAAATCCACATCCATGCAACAAAGACATGTGCTCAACTATGTTCGTAGCAGCATTATTTGTAATAGCAAGAACCTGGAAGCAACCTAGATGCCCCTCAACTGAAGAATGGATAAACTAGTTATATTTATATGTTTATTCATATATATGTAACAATATTACATATTCATATATATGTAACAATATGCAACAAAGGACAATGAATTTGAAAGGAGGTAACCAAAGGGAACATAACAGGGATGAGTGGTAGGAAAAGAAATTATGTAATCAAATTTTAGATAAAAATAAAATAAATTCTCCACTCCCTGGGTTGGCCCCTGATCCTGCTGCTCCTGTCTCCAGAGCACCCTTGGAGCTCTGATACACCCTCACCCATCCCCACCGCAAGCCTGCCATGCCCTACCCTGTGCCCTACCCTACCCATGGTCCTGCAGCTCTGGTTGAGCACTGGGACAGAGGGTGGAGCCAACAGTCCACCCTACTTCAGAGACTTCTCCAAGCAACTCTGAACAAAGGAGACCTGCCTATCACACGGGACCACCCATAATTTCCACCTGCTTGGTCTCTGACCCCCACAACCAGTCCTCTGCTGGAGTCCCAGGCCCCTCCCAGAGATCTGCCTATCTCGGTGAGACCACTGTGAGTTCCTGCTGGCATCTTCTACTGGATCCTCATCCTTGACCCCATCCCTGGGTCCCTGTCTGCAGGGAGACCTCCTGGAGAGCTTGGACCACACAGCGCTACAGATATTGAATCTCTGACCCACATAAGCCCACCAGGGAAGTACCATAGAGAGAAGGGGAGACCCCACCAACACCTACTGGAAGAAGCTATGGGAAGAAGGCAATACAAGAAAACACCTAACAACAGAAACACGAGCATGACACCACCAGAATCTAGGGAATACACCAACTAGAATGGAACACAACAAAAAAGCAGAGGAAGCAGAAGGGAACGACTTAAAAATTACCATAATAAAAATGATAGAGGCCCTCAAAGAAGATGTGAGAAAATCCCTTAGAGAAATGGGAAAAAAAAAGTGGAAGAAATGAACAAATTCCTTAAGGAAAGCACAGAAAGCCAAGGAAAAACAATTAAGCAGGTGAAGGAAACAGTTCAAGACTTGAACACTGAAATAGAGAAAATAAAGGCAACACAAACAGAAGGAATTCTGGAAATAGAAAAACTGGGCAAAAAATCAGAAACTACAGACACAAGCATAACCAACAGAATTCAAAAGATGGAAGAGAGAATCTCAGGCACAGAAGATAAAACTAGAAGAAATAGATTCATCAACCAAAGAAAATCATAAATCCAACAAATACTTAACACAAAATATCTAGGAAATGTGGAACACCATGAAAAGGCCAAACATAAGAATAACAGGCATAGAGAAAGGTGAGGAAGCCCAGCTCAAAGGTGCTGAAAACATATTCAACAAAATCATCGAGGAAAACTTTCCAAATCTGAAGAAGGACATGCCCATGAAAGTATAAGAAGCATACCGAACCACAAATAGGCTGGACCAAAGAAAAAAGACCCCTCAGCATATAATAATCAAAACACCGAGCATACAGAATAAAGAAAGAATATTAAGAGCAGTGGAGGAAAAAGGACAGGTAACATATAAAGGCAGACCTATAAAATTACACCTGACTTCTCCATGGAAACCCTCAAGGGCAGAAGGTCCTGGATAGATGTTCTAAAAGTATTAAGAGAACACGGATGCCAGCCTAGGATACTATATCCAGCAAAACTCTCAATCACTATAGATAGAGAAAACAAGATATTTAATGACAAAACAAGATTTTCCCAATATGTATCTACAAATCAAGCCCTACAGAAAGTATTGGAAGGAAAACTCCAACTCAAGGAAGGTAACTATGCCCACAAAAATGTAGGCAACAGATAATCCAACTACACCAGAAACCAAGGGTAAAGTAGAACTAATATATTCACAATACCACTGCCAACAACAAACCTAAATCAAACAAGCATCAATAATCAATGGTCCTTACTCACCCTCGACATTAATGGTCTTAACTCACCTATAAAAAGACACAGGCTAACAGAAGGGATACGAAGACAGAATCCATCCTTCTGCTGCATACAAGAAACACATCTAAGCTTCAAAGATAGACATTACCTCAGGATAAAGGGTTGGGAAAAGATTTTCTAATCAAATGGAAATAAGAAGCAAGCAGGTGTAGCTATCCTAATATCTAACAAGTTAGACTTCAAACCAAGATTAATCAAAAGAGATGAAGACGGTCATTTCATTTTCATCGCAGGAGAAATTCATCAACACAAAGTCTCATTTCTGAACATCTATGCCCCTAATACAAAGTCCCCCACATTCATAAAAGAAACACTACTAAAATTCAAAGCTCATGTAAAACCTCACACACTTATAGTAGGAGACTTCAATACACCACTCTCAACATTAGACAGGACCATAAATCAGAAACTCAACAAACAAAAGAACTAATAGAAGTTATATATCAACTGGGGTTAACACACATCTATAGAACATTCCATTCAAAGACAAAAGAATATACCTTCTTCTCTGCTCCACATGGAACCTTCTCTAAAATCAACCACATACTAGGTGACATAACAAACCTCAACACATACAAGAGAATAGGAATAGTCCCCTGTATCTTATCGGACCACCATGCTTTAAAATTGGAATTCAACAACAACACAAATAGCAGAAAACCTGCAAACTCATGGAAACTGAACAATATGCAATTGCACCACTCCTGGGTCAAAGAAGAAATAAAGAAAGAAATTAAGGACTTTCTAATATTCAACGAGAATGAGGACACAGCATACCCGAACTTATGGGACACCTTGAAAGCAGTGCTACGAGGGAAGTTCATTGCACTAAGTGCCCATGTGAAGAAAACAGAGGATAGACACATTAGAGAATTAAAAGTACAAATGAAAGCCTTAGAACAGAGAGAAGCAAATTCAACCCGCAGGAGTGGATGCCAGGAAATAATCAACTGGCAAACCAACAGCCAGCATCAAACTGAATGGAGAGAAGCTTAAGGCGATTCCTCTAAAATCAGGAACAAGACAAGGCTGCCTTCTCTCTCCTTATCTCTTCAATATCATACTAGAAGTTCTAGCTAATGGTATAAGACAACAAAAGGAGATCAAGGGGATCCAAATTGGAAAGGAAGAAGTCAAACTGTCTCTATTTGCAGGTGATATGATAGTTTACATAAGCGACCCAATAAACTCTACCAGGGAACTCCTACAGCTGATAAACACCTTCAGCAAACTAGCAGGATACAAGATAAACTCAAAAAAATCAATAGTTCTACTTTTTTCCGACGACAAAGAGACAAAGACAGAAATCAGAGAAACATCACCCTTTACAATACCCACAAGAAACATAAAGTATCTTGGTGTAACACTTACCAAACAAGTAAAAGACCTATATAATAAGATCTTTGTAGCTCTAAAGAAAGAAATTAAAGAATATACCAGAAATTAGAAATATCTCCCATGCTCTTGGATAGGTAGGATAAACATAGTAAAAATGGCAATCTTGCCAAAAGCAATCTACAGATTCAATGCAATCCCCATTAAAATCCCACCACAATTCTTCACTGACTTTGAAAGGATGCTACTCAACTTTATATGGAAAAACAAAAGATCCAGGATAGCCAAAACAACCCTATACAATAAAAGAACTTCAGGGGGCATCATTATTCCTGACTTTAAGCTCTATTACAGAGCTGTAGCTCTGAAAACAGCCTGGTATTGGCATAAAAATAGAGAGGAAGACCAATGGAATCGAATTGAAAATCCTGATATTAACCCACACATCTATGAACACCTGATTTTCGACAAAACAGCTAAAATTATACAATGGGGCGAGGACAGTATCTTCAACAAATGGTGCGGGCACAATTGGATGAGGATGTGTAGAAGACTGAAGATAGACTTATGTCTGTCACCATGCACAAAACTCAAGTCGAAATGGATCAAAGACCTCAACATCAATCCAGCCACATTGAACCTCGTAGAAGAGAAAGTAGGAGGTACCCTTGAACAAATTAGTATAGGAGACCGCTTCTTGAACATTACTCCAGGGGCACAGACACTGAGAGAAACAATTAATAAATAGGACCTCTTCAAACTTAGAAGCTTCTGTAAGGCAAAGGACACAGGTGACAAGACCAAACGGCAGCCCACAGACTAGGAAAAGATTTTCACCAATCCTATATCCGACAAAGGGCTGATCCCCAAAACATACAAAGAACTAGTCAACAAAACACCAAATAACCCTATTAAAAAATAGGGTACAGAACTGAAGAAAGAATTCTCAATAGAGGAAATCAAAAAGGGTGAAAGACACTTAAGAAAATGCTCCACATCCTTAGCTATCAGGGAAATGCAAATCAAAACAACTTTGACATACCATCTTATTCCTGCCAGAATGGCTAAAATTAGAAACACCAAGGATGATTCGTGTTGGAGAGAATGTGGAGAAAGGGAAACACTCCTCCACTGCTGGTGGGAGTGCAAACTCATACAGTAATTTTGGAGATCAGTATGGCAGTTCCTCAGGAAAATAGGAATTAGTTTTCCACAGGACCCAGCAATCCCCCTCTTAGGCATATACCCAAAGGATTCACATCCATGCAACAAAGACTTCTGTTCAACTATGTTCATAACAGCACTATTTTTAATAGCAAGAACCTGAAAGCAACCTAGATGCCGCTCAATTGAAGAATGGTTAATGAAGATGTGGCACATCTACACAATGGAATACTACTCTGCAGAAAATAAATAATGGAATCTTGAAATTCGCAGGCAAGTAGATGGCACTTGATGAAACCATCCTGAATGAGGCAACCCAGTCACAAAGGAGGAACACAGTATGTACTCGCTCATATATGGATTTTAGACCTAGATCAAAGGATCACCAGCCTACAATTCACACCACCAGAGGAACTAGGATACAAGGTGTATTCTAAGAGACTCATATAAAGTTAAAGTCCCTTACAGAACTGGTAAAGGACAAGTCCACCAGAGCTCAGGGAAAATGGGGGGGGGGCAGCGAATGGAGAGAGAAGTAGGAGAAACGAGGGGGAGGAAAGGAAAACATGTGCGGCCAGGAAGATTGAGCCTGGTTAGGAATAGAAGATAGGAAAGAGAGAGAGAGAGAGAGACAGAGAACATAAAAGAGGATATTGGTTTGAAGATAAAATTGAACACAAAGAAAGGCCAACTAACAATTTGAGCTTCCGTGGAAAGGCTACCATAAATGCCCTTCCTGGATAGTGAGATCAACAACTAACTTATCCATGGAACCCTCAACTAAAGCCTGTTGGAAACAGGAGCAAACACCCATACATAAACACTGAATCAAAGTAGAACCCAGATGCAGATGGAGAGATCAAGACCAGGCGGCAGAAACACATACAGACAGCTTACCTGAACAAGCAGGAGCAAATGGACCCCTGACTGATAGCTGGAAAGCCAGCATGGGACTGACTCAGGCCCCCTGAATATGGGTCTCAGCCAGAAGGACTGAGCAGTCTAAGAGACATCAGACAGTGGAGCCAGGATGTATCCCTGGTGCACAAAAGGACTTTGCGAACACATCCTCCATGGAGGGATAACTGCCTTAATCTAGAGACAGGAGAGAAGCCCTAGTCCCTACTTCACATGACCTGTCAGACCTACATGACCCTACTGGATGGCATTCCCCTACATATGGAATTGTGGTGGTGAGATGGGAGGGGAGGGTGTTTAGAGTGCATGTGAGAGGACAGAGAGGGTAAAAGGGAGGGAAGGAGTGAGGGAGGGAGAGAGAGGGAACTGGGATCGACATGCAAAATAATAAATTAAATTTAAAAAAAATGCTTTGACTCCAAAATTTAAGTTCAAGGACAAGTTACTGGGGAAAAGGATTTCTATTTTTGTTTCCACAAAAAATGAAAAGATGTGGATTCCTTCCAGACTAATGTGGTTTGATCAAGCCAGACCGCCTGAAACAGAGTACCAGGTGATCCTACATTCAAAACAGCTGGACAAAACAGCCTTACAGACTACAGCCAGGATATCTAAATCTTCTTCGAATCCCCCATGACAGCACCCCTTACCAGCAGGAAGTAGTTTGGAAAGAACAACACTCAAATTCCCAAATATTGTGTATAAATGTTTGTTTTCATTTAAATGGACTTGGTTATAAAAAAGAAAATTGAAAGATAACAACCAACAACTTAACATCATACCTGAAAACCCTAGAACAAAAGAAGTAAGCATAAACAAAAGTGCAGACATCAAGAAATAATCAAACTGAGGGCTAAAATTAGTAAAATTGAAACAAAAAGAACACTACAAAGAACCAATGAAAGAAAGAGCTGGCTGGTTCTTTAAAAAAAAATCAACAGGATAGACAAACCTTATCTAAACTACCTATAAGGCAGAGAGAGAATATCTAAAATAAAAAGTCAGAAATGAAAAGAGTAATTAACAGCAAATACTGAATATATCCAGATATTTATAAGGATACTTTAGAAACCTGTACACAACCAAACTATAAATCTAAAAGAAATTGTTAGTTTTCTCAATATGTACCACTTACGTAAGTCAAATGAATAAATAATTTAAATAACCTCTATAACCCCTAGTGAAATAGAAGTAGTCATTTTAAAACTCCCAACATAAAAAAGCTTAGGGCCAGGTAATTTCAGAGTAGAATTCTACCAGATCCTCAAAGAAGAGTTAATGCAATATTCCTCTGTAGTGAGATATTCCCTCTGTCTGAAACTTGTGAATGTCTCACTACATTCTCCAAATTATTTTACAAAATAGAAATAAAAACAAGCATTGCTAAATTTATGTTATATGTCCACAGATACCCTAATACCCAAATGAAAATAATTATAGACCAATTTCTCTTGTGAACATAGATATATACAAAAATATTCAAATATTACTTACAAAACTAATACAATATCACATTAGAAAGATCATCTACCACAATCAATAGGCTTTATCCCAGAGATGAAGGGATGGTTTATCATATAAAATTCAGGTAATGTAATCCTCAACATAAACAAACTTTAAAACACACACACACACACACACACACATGAGATCTTCTCATTAGATGTTAAATATCCTTTTACAAAACCCAACATCCCATCATGATAAAAGTCATGCAGATATTAGAAATACAAGGGACATATACATAAGCATGGTAAAGGCAATTTACAGCAAGCCCATAGCCAACATAAAATTAAATAGAAATTCAAAGAAATTCCACTAAAATCAGGAACAGAAAAAAAAATGTCTACTCTTTCCATATCTGTTCAATATAGTACTTGAAATCTTAGCTACAGCAATAACACAAATTGAAGGAGATTAAAGGGATACACATTGGAAAGGAAGAAGTCAAAATAAGGTTATTTGCAGATGAAATGCAGTATAAATAAGCAACCCTGAAAGTTCCACCAGGGAGCTCCTATAGCTGATACATACTTTCAGCAAAGTATGTGGATACATGATTAACTCAAAAAACCACTAGCCCTCCTATATACAAATGACAAATGGACTGAGAAAGAAATAAGAGAAACAACACCTTTCACAATAACCTCAAATAGTATAAGATATCTTGGGAGTAACTCTAATCATGCAAGTGAAAGACAGGTATAGCAAAAACTTCAAGTCTTTGAAGAAAAATGCCAGAACATGGAATGATCTCCCATGATCATATAAGTAGGATTAACATAGTAAAGATGGCCACCCTACCAAAGACAATATACATATTTATTACAATTCCCATTAAAATTCCAACACAATTCTTTGAAGAAAGTGCAGGAAGAGATGGCTGGAATTAGTTGGCTGTGTGTGTGTGTGTGTGTGTGTGTGTGTGTGTGTGTGTGTGTGTGTGTGTTTATGTATGTGTTGGGGGAGGTGAAACCTGGTGCATGAGAAATTGCCTAGAATCCAGAAAGGTGTTCCTAATGAGGACTCCTGATAATGGGGAAAGGGAATCTCAGCTGTCCATTTCTTGTTACTTGGTGAGGCTTCTAATAGCAGGTCTGGGTTGTATTCAGCTGAATTGTTGGCCAACAGGGTCTCATGGAAATTCCTAAACAACCCAGGCTATTGCAAAAGCAAATGGTTGCTCTCTGAAAAGTGACAAAAGGACTATGATACTGAAGACAATACACATACACACACATACACACACACACACACAAACACACACACACACACACACACACACACGTCACTGAACATGGAGAAGTCAAGCTGTGCCTACATGGAGCCCTCACCCCTACATTATAGTGTCTTTGGTGTGGGATGGTACTCTTCTGGCTACTGAAAGAGAAACATGGACACTAACACAGACACAAACCTTTGACCCAAAATCTGTCCTGCCTGCAAAATATGCTAGGGTATGGTTGGTACAGAACTTACTGGAGTAGCCAACCAAGGTCTGATTTGACATAAAGGCCCCCTCCATGAGAACGAATCCATACCTAACAGTGCTAGGGTAACCAAGAACAAGAACCATGGACTAGATATCCCAGAGACCTATGGTAAAACTAATTAGTACTGGTCAAAATAGTATCAAAAAATGATTCCTTATGATACTCTGCCATAGTCATAAATCAGTGCCTTATCCAATAATCATCAACTAAACTTCCTCAAGCAGCAGATGGAAACAGATGCATAGACCCACACCAGACATTATGTGGACAGAGAGTTTAAATAGCAAATTTCCACCAAATCCCTCCATTCAGAGATTAGGGAATCCAGTGTAGATTGTTAAGAGCCAGAGGAAATGAAGGTCACCAGCAGAACAAGGCCCTCTGAATCAAGTAAATAAAGATTATATCATCTCACAGTGACTGAAGCAACAAACACATAGTCTATCTACATGGGACTTCACCAAGTCCTCTGTATACACTACAGCTGTTAGCTTAGTATGTTTATGGGAGTCCTGACTATAAGAAAGAGTGAGTCTCTGACTCTTTTGCTTGCTCTTGGAACTCTTTTCCTCCTATACAGTTTCCATGTCCAACTTTGATGTAATAGTCTTTGCTTCCTTTTATTATATTTTACTTTAACATGTTCAGTTGTTATCTCTTAGAACCCTGCTCTTTTCTAATAAGAGTCAGAAAGGGAGTGGATCTCAATAGGAATGGGAGGGAAGTTAGGAAGAAACTGGGGAGGGGAAGAAGAGAATGGGGACATTGTAATCAGGATATATTGTATAGAAGGGAATATATTTTCAATAAAAGGGAAAAAACAACTATTTTTAAGTGGACAGTTGGACTGGGGAGATAGCTCACTGGGTAAAGTCCTTGGCTTGCAAGTAAAATTTTAAGTTTGATCCTTGGTATCTGTGTAAAAAACTGAGCGTAGCAGCATACTCTTCTAAACCCATTGCCTGGGGAGTGAAGCTAGGCAGAACTCTGTTCAGAACTCATTGTCCAGGTATCACAGTTTACTTAGTGAGCTCCAGGTAAGAAAAAGAAAAAATAAAAATAAAACTGCATCCAAACAGAAAATAGTGACTTTGAGTGAAGAATAATGTGAGACTACTTTTATATGTGGTATACACACCTTTAAGAACATTAACAGGCAATAATACCGATGCTACATAAACACAAACATACACACTTAAATATACACAAGTGCAGAGAACAGCAACTGAGAGAAAGTAAGCTAGAGAGGGTGTTGGAATTCCAGCAGGGATTCTGCCATCCTGGGTAATTGCTTCACTTGGATTTTTCAAAAAGCAGAAATTATAGTTCAATAATATGCTAATGAACGTTCACACTCACAGCATGCTTGTTGATGACTCTCATGGAGAAGCACACAGATTCCATTCAGACCTGAACAGCTTGCCAAGTAAGATCATACCTAGCTTCAATCTTCTACCATGGATTAAATAATGCTTTATCATTAACTTACTTTAAAATACACACACACACAATATACCACTGTCATAAAATATTAATTTCAAATATAACAAAATAGAAGTGCAATCAGAGAAGAAAGCAAATTCTGAAATACACTCCCCCAAAAATGTTTTAAAGGTTAAACAAATCAAAATAAATCAGAGAAGTCATACTTTCATTGAAATTGGCTGTCAATGACAGTTTATGAGAATGCTGGTGCCTGGGAGACCTGCCATAAGTAAGATACAGTACTGATATAGCATAGGCATGATTCTCCATACTCTTAACACAAGTGGCTAATCTCCTCCTGTGTATACATGCCGTACAATGTATATATCGATCAGGTTCATTTTTGCCAACTAAAGAATTGAAATATAGGAAAAATATTATACGTACAACAGGTAGCAACAGAGAAAAATTTTAGATGCAGCAGACAGCAGTAGATAGCATCATCCTGTAAAAAGTGGTTTCTCTTATGAGTGAGAAAATACACACACAGCACAGTATGCAGAGACAAAGACCCTCTGCCCATTGCATGAGAAGCTGAAGCAGCACCTCTCTTCCATGGTTAGGGGTCTTAAGGGTCTTTGAGAAGATCTTCCTCCTCAAGTTTAGCATTGGTCATTGTGAATGGACAGAAAGGCTGGTAAGCTAGAAGGTGCACAACTTTGGTGCAAACACCACATTCTGGTCTGACCTTGAACTTGTTGGACTGCTCCACCGGCATGGTGCTTACTAGCAGAGAAAAATTAAAGAAAGAATGAAAGTAAGAAAAAAAAACTTCTGAGCCTTTGGTTTAATCCATAGGGCTTCTGTATCAGGTCAGGAGGGTGAGGAAGAAACCATTGGAATTTCACCATTTTTATCTATTCATGGCCCATCTCTCCATGTGTCTGCCTATCAGAGAATGTGTCTAACTCCTAGTCCCTCAAGTGCACCTGTATTTTACATATATGTAAATGTTCTGTACAGCCCGCATCCTGACACAATAATACAGCTTTTGAAGTCTGAGTACTTCAGACATTGATTAGTTTCCTTGTTGTCTCTCCACAACATTTTGCCAGCTGATATGAGAAAATCCAGAATCAGAAAATACCTGAATGGCACCATTGTCCTTCCTCTGGATGTGAACATACAGCATGGTTGGGACTTTGTGCACAACACTTGTTTTTTTTTTTTTTTTTGTTTTTTGTTTTTTTTCCTTCTTCTGGCTTTTCTACTCAGGAATTAACTAGATTTGATGACTTATCCTAACTGAAGCTGTACAGTGAGTTTCTGTCTTGAGATGGAGTCCATTTTCTCTTCTTCTCCTTCACCTTCTTCTCTCTCTCTCTCTCTCTCTCTCTCTCTCTCTCTCTCTCTCTCTCTAGTTATCTAGTTATCTATCTTTTTCAGGGTTTCTCTATAGTTTCTGGAAGTTGTCCTGGAACTAGCTCTTGTAGACCAGAGTGGTCTTGAACTCAGAAAGATCCACCTACCCCTGCTTCTGTCTCGGCCTCTGCATCTTGAGTGTTGGGATTAAAGGCATGTGCCACCACCACCTGACTTCCATTCTCCTTTTTTTTATATCCCATTCTGAGAAAATCCCATTACAAGATTGAAACAGTACTCTATCAACTCTAGGTATCAGTTCTAATCTGACACTAGGCAGTTTTACATTCATGGATGTATTCATAGATGTGTCATAGCCTGACCTACTCCAGAAGACTACAATGAAATAAGAAACTGTAGAAAGGGCAAAACTGGCAACACATACACACACACACACATACACACACACAAACACAGAAAGATACACACAGAAACTGACATACATAGAGACGTATATATACAGATTCAAATACACACATAGACACAAACATACACTCACACATAAATAAAGTCATACAATCACAGATGCAGAGAAATTTGTGCACACAGACACACACAGAGAGACACATGAATACTTACACACACACACACACACACACACACACACACACACACACACTGAAAAGGATGAAGAACATGGGGCAAATAACTAAAGACAAACAGTTTCTGCTATAAGAAATTGACTCAAACAGGAGAATGATAAAATCTAGAACACCAGAGCTCTACTAGCAAGTTCTAGAGAAGATGATAGATAGATAAGATAAGATAGATATGACACCATACTCAAGGCATGATTCAATAGTATTTATTAAATTATGGCTATAAGTAATGTGATTATGATAAAATATTTTTGTTGGCTTGGATGCTTATTTATATACAATCATCTTTGTGTTTTTCAATGAATTCTTTAGTACTATAGAAGTCTATTTTAGTACTTATAATAAAATCTAAAAAATTTTGATGTGGAAAATTAGGAGAGAAACAGAGTAACAATATCAAACAATACAAATACATTTCATGACAATCCAGATGCATGTCTTGACTGTAGAAATGGCACCATTTCAGCCAGAAGATTTTATGTTTAATCCAAGCATAAAGGACAGAGGAGGAATGGGGAATTTGTTCTGGATCCACAAATGACCATCTAAACCATTTGAGGACCAAAGATAATCTGGAGACAATTTTGGCCATAATTTCCATAAAACTCTATTACAAGAAATAAAATTTACAGTGACATATGGTTATGCAGTTGTCAGTTTTACTGAGATACGGGGCCACATGACCTTTCTCCTGCTTATGGAATTTTAAATAAGTAGTATCTGAAGAAGGTTCTGTCTTTTCCTACAGACTCACACAACAATAGACTTTATCCATGAGCAGGGCACTTGCAAGAATGCATATAGCTTTTAAAAGAAATAAGGCTTTCTCAAATTTTCTCCATTTCTCAAACCTTTAATGTTTATTAACATTTTAAGGTATCTTGCACAAAACTAAAGCATACCTGCATTTCTTTTTACTCAGTATTGTGTCTAAACTTAAAACCAGAATCTGTGTCTTCTCAGAGTAGTCCTAATTGAAAGTAACAATAACCTCAATGTCAGTGAAACATAATAGGTTTTTTTTTCTTAAACAATACTTAACAATGGTATGTACTTTGTGTGGGATAACTTATATTACTCCTACTTTCTGTTGCCTTTGATAGAGAATTTTAGATTTGGAGATCGATATCTGACCAAATATCCATAGTAAGAGGTCTAAAGCCTATGACCTGACATTTGTGTTTCTCTAAGAAGCCATATGTTGAAGACCTAACTCTCAAAATCGGGATGTTTAGGAAGTGGTTTTTGGATGTGATTAGGTTGTTACAGCAGAGGTCTCATGGATGGAATTAATGTACTGTTGATGTGGCCAAAGAGAGATTTCTTACCATTTCTTCCATGGGAGGTTAATATGAAAAGGGTCCCTTCTATCAATCAGAGACTAATTCCTTACCAGACACCAAATTGTTAATGCCTTCATCTAGAATTTCTCCATAAATGAGATAAAAAGAAAAACTTCTATCACTTAAAAGCTTTCCAGCTCATGGTTTTTGCTATAGCTGTCTGAACAGATTAAGATTAGACCCAGTTCCTTTACCTGTTAGACTAATAACTTTGTCGCATTTGTTATTGTCAGTCTTCTAGAGTTCCCTAATGGAATTAAGAGAGTCAGTCACAGTGTGTTCTTTTTTGGTAACAGCATCTCTGATCAAAAGGTGATCTTTTCATTTAGTTTCTCTTGTTCTCTTTCTAAAGATCCCTGGAATCGCCTAATCACACCACCAGTGAATATGTATGTTATCTCTGAGTTTTCCATAATAGGAAACCAAACTAAGACAATTAATGGATGAGTTGCCATTAGTGTGCTGTATTAGAACTAGCCATCTTTTTTTTCTAGCTACTTTCCTTTGTTATCTTCACCAAATGTAACTATGAGTGTTATTTGTATGGTAGGTACTAAGTTGATTATTGTATTTTTATTATGCCTAAAAACAACACTGGCCATTCAGTTAAAATATGATAAGAACATCCCTTTTAATGATATATATGTATTATTTTTAATTGGCATATAATAAATGCAACTATTTATAAGATACAATGTGATATTTGATAAACATTTGAAATAGAAAGATTATATAATGGTGTTTTGAATGCCCTTCATTCATCTTAAGCATTTCTCTTTTCTTTGTGGTGAGAGCATCAAAATTTCTTCACTTATTTGATCTTATTCATAAATATCATCCAAAATAATTCTTCCTAAATGTTGCACTGTACCCATTGAGCACTTTATCCTTCTTCCCCTTTTCTCTTTTAAATGTTATCATTACTTATAATTCTGCTAGATCAGCTTTGTTAGATTCCACAAATGAGTCAGATAAAGTGGATACCTCCATGCTTTGTGTGTTCTGCTCTAAAAATAGCACAAGAGAAACAAACAAAAAAAACCATATATTTTCAAAGTCTTGTAGTCTCCAAAGGCAAAAGACACATTGAATAATGGCTGACATTACACATAAATGATTGAAACTCCCCCAACAACAGTCTTGGAATACACAGAGAAAATGGCATCTTTCTTGTCTCCATGTCCATTTTAACTCTTTTCTTTCCATCCGTACAGGCAGAGAATGATCAGAGTAGAGCGATAGCAAAGGGTACAGATCTTAAGTCAGATGCAGATTCTGATACATCATCTTAGAAATGCATCATGATGCATATCTTACCTTGGGCATATATGCACCTAGGAAGACAACAGGGAAGAACTAGCATAGTCCATCATCTCCACTAAGGAAACAGTTTAAACCCCTGATGGGAGAAAAAGATCATTCCATAGATGTGAAGCATTTGCTGGTTTTTGTGTGTGTTTAAGTTTATTTTTAATACCCACTCACTAATAATAAAGGTACCAGGGAACATTCCCTTTAGCAACCAGAAAACTGTCAAGTGTGTGAGTAGTAACTTGCCAGATTAGCTATAGTTGTTTTTGTGGAAATCAGATAAATAAATTACAGACAGAAGACAGATAAATATATACAGAGACAGAGAGATACATAGGTAGTAGATAGATGCCAGATAGCACTGATAAAAATGCACACATGTTCATATACACACAGTCACTCACTTGCATATTCATGTAGACATATAAAGATATATGCTGAGGGACATAGAAGATATAGAATGAATTCATATTTACTTGCCTATCATCAAACATAGGACTAAAATTAGAATTAATTAAAACAATTAAAAGTATATCAAATTTACCTATTTTCACCAATTTAGCTGCTTTGTAATGTAGACCTTGTTGGGGGTAGGAAACACTAGATCTATTATTATATAGAAGACTATTCATAGTGTCACCATTGCTCTAGATTGCTTTCCTGTTGCTGTCATAAATACCACTGCACCCAGGTTCTTGCTATTACAAATAATGCTGCAATGAACATAGTTGAACAGATGTCCTTGTAGCATGAATGTGGATTATCTGGGTACATGACTAAGAGCTGAATTGCTAGGGCCTATGATAGACTGATTTCCATTTTCCTGAGGAAGCACCACATTGATCTCCAAAATGGCTGAACAAATTTGCACTCCCACTAGCAGTGAAGGAGTAATCCCCTTTCTCCACATCATCTCCAGCATAAGTTGTCATTGGTGTTTCTAATTTTAGCCATTCTGGCAGGAGTACGATGGTATGTCAGAGTTGTCTTGATTTGCATTTCCCTGATGGCTAAGGATGTTTAGCACTTTCTTAAGTATCCTTCAGCTGTTTTGGATTCCTCTATTGAGAATTTTCTCTTCAGTTCTGTGCTCCACTTTTTAATAGGGTTATTTTGTGTTTGGGTACTGAAGAATGGATAAAGATGATGTGGCAATGATTTTTTTTAAAGTTTATTTTGTATCCTGCTAGTTTGCTGAAGGTGTTTATCAGCTGTAGGAGTTCCCTGGTAGAGTTTATTGGATCACTTATGTAAACTATCATATCATCTACAAATAGAGAAAGTTTGACTTCTTCCTTTCCAATTTGGATCCCCCTGATCTCTTTTTGTTGTCTTATAGCATAGGTAGAACTTCAAGTACAATATTGAAGAGATATGGATAGAGAGGGCAGCCTTGTCTTGTTCCTGATTTTAGAGGAATTGCCTTAAGCTTCTCCCCATTCAGTTTGTTGTTGGCTGTTGGTTTGCTGTATATTGCTTTTATTATGTTTAGGTATGTTCCTGTTATCCCTGATCTCTCCAAGAACTTTATCATGAAAGGGTGTTGAATTTTGTCAAAGGCTTTTTTAGCATCTAGTGAGATGATAATATAGTTTTTCTTTTTCACATTGTTTATATGATGGATCATGTCGATAGATTTTCATATGTTGAACCATCCCTGCAATCCAAGGATGAAGCTTACTTTGTCATGGTGGATGATTTCTCTGATGTATTTTTGGATTCAGTTTGCCAGTATTTTATTGAGTATTTGTCCATCGTTTTCATCAGGGATATTGGTCTGTATTTTCTTTCTTAGTTGTGTCTTTGTGAGGCTTCAAAAAAAAAATCAGTAGCCTACTTTATTCAGACAACAAATAGGGTGAGACCAGTGATGACTTATGTTGGAGAGGATGTGGAGAAAGTGGAACACTCCTCCACTGCTGGTGGGAGTGCAAACTCATACAGCCATTTTGGAGAACAGTATGGCGGTTCCTCAGGAAAATAGGAATTAGTTTTCCACAGGACCCGGCAATCCCCCTCTTAGGCATATACCCAAAGGGTTCACATCCATGCAACAAAGACATCTGTTCAACTATGTTCATAGCAGCACTATTTGTAATAGCAAGAACCTGGAAGCAACCTAGATGCCTCTCAATTGAAGAATGGTTAATGAAGATGTGGCACATCTACACAATGGAATACTACTCTGCAGAAAAAAATAATGGTATCTTGAAATTCGCAGGCAAGTGGATAGCACTTGAAGAAACCATCCTGAATGAGGTAACCCAGTCACAAAAAGAGGAACACAGTATGTACTCACTCATATATGGATTTTAGACCTAGATCAAATGATCACCAGCCTATAATTCACATCACCAGATGAACTAGGATACAAGGTGTATTCTAAGAGATTCATATAAAGTCCCTCACACAACTGGGAAGGGACAAGTCCCCCAGAGCTCAGGTGAAGTGGGGGAGGACAGCGAATGGAGAGAGAAGTAGGATGAAATGAGGGGGAGGAAAGGAAAACATGTGCGACCAGGAAGATTGAGCCTGGTTAGGAATAGAAGATAGGAAAGAGAGAGAGAGACAGAGACAGAGAGAGAGAACATAAAAGAGGGAGCCAATATTGGTTTGAAGATAAAATTGAACACAAAGAAAGGTCGAGAGAACTACAAGACTGCTCCCAACTAACAATCTCAGCTTCCGTGGCTATCATAAATGCCCTTCCCGGAGAGTGAGATCAACAACTAACTTATCCATGGAGCCCTCAACTAATGCCTGTTGAAAATAGGAGCAAACACCCATACATAAACACTGAGTCGAACTAGAACCCAGAAGCAGATGGAGAGGACAAGACCAGGTGGCAGAAACACATACAGACAGCTTACCTGAACAAGGAGGAGCTAACGGCCACTAGACTGATAGCTGGGAAGCCAGCATGGGACTGACTCAGGCCCCCCTGAATATGGGTCAGCCAGAAGGACTGAGCAGTCTAAGGGACCTCAGACAGTGGAGCCAGGATGTATCCCTGGTGCACAAAAGGACTTTGCAAACATATCCCCCATGGAGGGATAACTGCCTTATTCTAGAGATAGGAGAGAAGCCCTAGTCCCTACTTCACAGGACCTGTCAGATCTACATGACCCCAACTGGATGGCATTACCCTACACATGGAATTGGAGTGGGGGGATGGGAGGGGAGGGTATTTAGAGTGCATGTGAGAGGACAGAGAGGGTAAAAGGGAGGGAAGGAGTGAGGGAGGGCTGGGGGAAGGGAGGGAGGGAGAGAGAGGGAACTGGGATTGACATGTAAAACAATAAATTAAATTAAAAAAATGCTTTGACTCCAAAATTTAAGTTGAAGTACAAGTTACTGGGGTAAAGGATTTCTATTTTTGTTTCCACAGAAAATGAAAAGATGTGGATTCCTTCCAGACTAATGTGGTTTGATCACGCCAGACCGCCTGAAACAGAGTACAAGCTAATCCTACATTCAAAACAGCTGGACAAAACAGCCCTACAGACTACATCCAGGATATCTGAATCTTCTTTGAATCCCCCCCAAGACAATGCCCCTTACCAGCAGGAAGTAGTTTGGAAAGAATGACGCCCAAATTCCCAAATATTGTGTATAAATGTTTGTTTTCATTTAATTGGACTTTGTTATATAAAATTAAATAAAAAAAAATACAGAATGCAGAATATTGAAAATGAAAAAAAAAACAAATAGGGTAAGAAAAAAATCAGAGAAACATCACCCTTTACAATAGCCACAGACAACATAAAGTATCTTGGGGTAACATTTATCAAACAAGTGAAAGACCTATATAATAAGAACTTTATGACTCTAAAGAAAGAAATTAAAGAAGATACCAGGAAATGGAAAGATCTTCCATGCTCTTGGATAGGTAGGATATAGTAAAAATGGCAACCTTGTCAAAAGCAATGTACAGATTCAATGCAATCCCCATTAAAATCCCACCACAATTCTTCACTAAACTTGAAAGGAAAATAATCAATTTTATACGGAAAAACAAAAGACTCAGGATAGCCAAAACAGCCCTGTACAATAAAAGAACTTCAGGAAGCATCAAAATCCATGACTTTAAGCTCTACTACAGAGCTATAGTTCTGAAAACAGCCTGGTATTGACACAAGAATAGACAGGTAGACCAATGGAATAGAATTGAAAATCCTGATATAAACCTACACACCTATGAACACTGATAGCTGGGACTCCAGCATGGGACTGACTCAGGCCTCCCTGAATATGGGTCTCAGCCAGAAGGACTGAGCAGTCTAAGGGACATCAGACAGTGGAACCAGGATGTATTCCTGTTGCACAAAAGGACCTTTTGGACACATCCCCCATGGAGGGATACTGCCTTAACCTAGAGACAGGAAAGACATCCTAGTACCTACTTTAAATGACTTGACAGAGCTACATGATGCCACCTGGATGGCATTGCCCTACATGTGGAATTGGGAGAGGAGATGGTCTGAGTGCATGTGAGGGGGCGGAGAGTGTAAGAGGGAGGGAGGGAGAGAGGGAGGCAGGGAGAGGGAACTTCGGTCGATATGTAAAATAAAAAAATAAATTAATTAAAAAAAAGATGTGTCACATTTGCACAATGGAATACTACTCAGCAGAAAAAGAAAAAAAAAAAAAAAAGAAGAAGCAATGGAATCTTGAAATATGCAGGCAAATGAATGGAACTTGAAGAAACCATCCTGAGTGAAGTAACCTGGTCACAAAAAGAGGAACATGGTGTATACTCACTCATGTATGGATTTTAGACATAGAGCAAAGAATCACCAGCCTATAATTCACACCGCCAAAGAAGCTAGGATACAAGGAGGAACCTACAAGCTTTATACAAGGCCCCTCACAGAAGCGGGAAGGAAGAAGATCTCCTGAGTATATTGTAGGGGGAGGGCAGTGTGTGGAGAGGGAACTAGGAGAAAGAAAAGGGGAAGAGAGGAGACCATCTGGGACTAGAAAGATTGAGTCAGAGAAGGAATAGAGAAGAGCAGAGACAGAGACAGACAGAGAGAGAGAGAGAGAGAGAGAGAGAGAGAGAGAGAGACCATAAGAGAGGGAGCCATTATAGGTTTGAAGAGAAAACTGACTATAGAGAAATGTCCAGAGACCTTCAAGAATGATTCCAACAATCTGAGCAACAGTGGAAAGCCTAACTTAAATGCCCTTTCTTGATAATGAGATTGATGAACAACTTATCTGCCATCATAGAGCCCTCATCTAGTAGCTGATGGACACCCACAGCTAAACACTGAGCCAAGCTCCTAGAATCCAGATTCAGAGTGGCAGGAGTGATAAGAAAATGGGGACAAGATCAAGCTACAGAAATCAACAGAGAAAACTGACCTAAATAAGGGGGAGCTAATGAACCTCCAGACTGATACCTGGGAAACCAGCACTGGACTGACTCAGACCACCTGAACATGGGTCTCAGTTAGAAGGCCTGGGCAGTCTAAGGGACCTCTGACAGTGGAACCAGGAGCACATTCCCCATGGAGGGATACTCCCTTAACCTAGAGGAAGGATGGAGGGCCTAGTCAATACTCCAAATAACTTGACAGATTTTGTTTACCCCTCCTGGAAGGCATCACCCTCCCTGTGGAGGGGGGAGGGAATGGGGTGTAAGGGGAGTTGGGGGGCATGGGAGGGATGGAGGGAGAGAGAGGAAACTGGAACCAATATGTGAAATAAGAAAAAAGATAATATTAAAAAGAAAAGAAAATGAGAGAGGGAGACTGGTATTTATTATTAAATAAATAAATACCAATACACAAAGCAATTTCAAGGAGGCAATAGTTTGTTTCATCTTACCCTTCCAAGTCACTGCCCATCACTGAAAGATGTCAGGACAGGGATTGAACCAGGAACTAAAACAGAAATGATGGAGGAATACTGCTTACTGACTCCTTCTTGGTTCCTATTCTGTTAGGCCTTCTTATATATCCCACACAGACTTGCCAGTTATGGTACTTACAGTGGAAGGAGGCTTTCTACATGCATTTTCAATAATACAATTCCTCACAAATATGGTCAAATATTAGTGTAATTCAGGAAAATATTCAACTGCTATTTCTTCTTCCAAGGTTATTCTGTATTGTATCAGGTTGACATTAAAATCCAACCAGAACAACCATGACCATAATAAAGAAAACAATTTAAAGATATGTAATACTGGAAACTAGATACAGGAGAAAAGTGGCTACTACCCTGCCATAATGAAAGGAACATTCTATTTCCATTGAGCAGTTTAGTCAGGTATAACCTGAGTTTGTGCTCCGGGTATTAAGGATTAAAGGGTTAAAACAAGCAACATTTGAAATTCAAGTAACTATTGCATCCAATTAGGCATTGAAAAGGATATATTAGGGTGATCATGTTGCCATGAAAACGTTCTGTAAATAGTGAAACTGATAACACAAAACTAACCCTTCTTATCCAATATAATTGGTAGAAAGCAAGAAAATGAATCTGTCTGCATTTACACACAAACATACACACACACACACACACACACACACACACACACACACCAGTAAATATAATCCACAAAATGAGGCAGGAATATTTTAAGTCTCTATACAATGTCATAACATAGTAACTAGTTTCCAAATGCAGCCACATTTAAATACAAAACTTGTTCATATCACACAAGGTACTCTGTATCTTTGTATTATTGCCAAAAAGGGGGCACATTTATTAGAAAAGTAGGCACATTTAAATTTTTTATTATATATATATATATATATATATATATTAGAAAGCAGAAACAAACTCATTTCATCTATGTATTAGACACAATATAATCAAATTCACAGACACTATATACTTTGCAGTATTTGGTATTTCAAAAAGAGAAGACATTTGAAGCTTTCTGTGTAGGTATAATTCAGGGGACTTGATTGTGTGTATTGAAGTGGGGGAAATAAGTAATGGGTGTAGCAAACTTCCCCAATTTGTACTAAATAAAGGGAAGTAGTTTGAATTAATATCTATGTCGAAGTCAATACCATTGTTTTTTTCCCTCTTGTGTTCAGGACCTCACACTAGGCTAATAAAATGTAGCCTGGAAGCCATCATTAGAGAAATTGCTTTACTAAATAAGACTATGAGTAAGAAAAAGTCACTATTTGTAGTGTATTGATTGTTTTAAGGGATTATTTCAAAGAACAATTTACATAAACTAATTAAGGACAAACCCAACAAACTTGCTTCCACTGATAAAACCAAGCCATGGGCTCCTATCACTGCAGAACAATACTACAAAACTTTGTGGATGTTCACATAGCAAGTCTACCACAAACACTTCACTACAATAAGGATTTCCACTCCAGATTGCTAATATCATATCCACTCTATCATATGTCCAAATTAAAGAAATGCTGACAATCCTCCTTACAGAAATATGCATATAATGTATATGAAGCATTTCTTAATATTTATCAAAGAAGAAATAAATATGCATTATTTGTTACTGTGTTCTAGATCTTGTTAGACTATTTTAACTGTCCAATAGAAATGGCCCAATGTGATTTTTTTATCTGCAAGATTATTAGTAGTAAAGTTTATTTTAAATATTGCAAACTAAATCCTCTCAAAGACAAAAAGACGTGTATAAATGTTTGTTTTCATTTAATTGGACTTTGTTATGTAAAATTAAATAAAATTAAAAAAAAGACAAAAGACAAACCCAATATGTACTCACTCATACATGGATTTTAGACATAGCCAGAAAAGCTAGAAAACAAAGACAGCCCTAAGGGAGACATACATGGCCCCCTGGAGAAGGGGAAAGGGACAAGATCTCCAGAGGAAATTGGGAGCTTTGAAGGAGGGGAGAGGGGGTTAGGAAAAAGAAGGGGGGAGAAGAGGAGGAGAGGGATGTGTATGAAGAAACAGGAAGATTGAGACAGGGAAAGAATAGAGGAGAATAAGAAAAGAGATACTATAATAGAGGGAGCCATTATTGATTTAAGGAGAAATCTGGCAACAGGGAAATGCCCAGACATCTACAAGGATGAACCCAACTAACAATCTAAGAAATAGTGGAGAGGCTATCTTTAATGCCCTTACATGATAATGAGATTGACCACTACCTTTTATGCCATCCTAGAGCCTTCATTTTGTAGCTGATGGAAGCAGAAGCAGACACCCACAGCGAAACACTGAGCCAAACTCCTGGAATCCAGTTACAGAGAGGGAGGAGTGATGAGCAAAGGGGTCAAGACCAGGCTGGAGAAACCCATAGAATCAACTGATGCGAACAAGTCTGATAGCAGGGAAACCATCATAGGACCACCTGAATGTGGGCGTTAGTTGAGAGGACTAGGCAATCTCTGGGGCTTCTAGTAATGAATCAGTATCCTTAGTATACAAATGGACTCTGAGAGCCCACCCCACATAGAGGGGTACTTTTTCAGCCTAGACACATGGGGGAGGGCCTAGGCCCTGCCCCAAATGATACGACAGACTTTGAAGACTCCCAGAAGAAGGCCTCACCTTCCCTGGGAAGCAGAAAGGGGATGGGCTGGGGTTTGGTGGGGATGATAGGGGAGGATGGGAGGATGAGGGAACTAGGATTGACATATAAAACAACCTTGTTTCAAACTTAGATTAAAAAGAAAGAAAAAAATAACTTTGAACACAAATGCGCTCCTCAAGGAGTAAAAAAGAAGAAAACAAAACCACTACTTGGACTTATAGCTAATAAAGAATAATTTTAATCATATTTTTGTTTGGGTTTACAAAATTAATACCAAATACAAAACTGAGCCTGCCGTGATGTAGTTACTCTACAGGCAAATGCTGGTCGGTCAGCTAAAGATCGATTAGAGATGAGGTCAGAATTAAGACAACATCTTTGAAAACACGATTCTACTAATCAAACTAGGTAGCTAGCTGGGCAGCAGGCAACAGCAGGAAATGAGGGTCTGATGCTTGTTCTTTCTGTGATGTTCTTGTTAAAGCAGGAAGCTGTCCCTGGGCTGATCAGGATTACATACCACTAAGTATGTAAAGGTCAGTCTCCACTTCCTCTGGAAGATTCTAGTCATCCATTTTTAAGCTGGGGATAATGAGGTTTAATAAGGATCAGGAGAAGCAAATAGGCCGAATAGATGTTTATTCAGGGAGCAATAACTTACAACATAGATGAACACCACCAGTTTCCTGGTCCCAATGATACCTCCAGATGTTCTCCTGTCCCCTTGCTGCAAGCAAGAGAGCTCCCAAGGCCCCTTCCTCAGACTTAGTGGCCCCAGGTAAAGTCTGCCCCTGTCCCCACCCCCAATGGGCATTGTCTGTGCCATAGGTGTGGACAAAGTAAATATCTCACTACATGGGAAAATCTATGCTTTCTTAAAAACACATAATTTCTAAAACCCATTGGATTTTCCTTGATGGTGGTTCCTTCTTTATTTTAATTTGAGTTTTAGAGGAGCCCACACAGCATCCAGGCCAAAACAGTGGCAAGAGAAATCACTATTCACTGGATCTCATCAGCATGGGACAGGAAATTTCAACTAAAACAGGCTGTCCAGATATTGTCTCTGGAACTTGGTCCAGTATCTGTTGCTCTGACACAAAGACAGAAAAAATAGTTGACCAGCACATTACAGTTGTATTTTTTTCTCATGTATTTGGCAGAATCATTAGCAATTAAATGCTGGGTATATAGGTCAGTTGGTGGCATGACTGCCCAGTATGTACCACCCTCAATTTGATGTCCCTCTGGCAAAATATCAAGCCTGGAGGTACATAATGTATTCCCAGAATGTGAGAGATGGATACAAATGAGTATCAGGAGTCTAAAGACATTCTCCACTTGGGTTTCACACCAGCCTGGAAAATGTGAGATATTATATCATAAAAATCAAAAACGAAGAAGGAAAACGTGAAGAACAATAAATTGGAGACAGTCTACAGAAAATATATTTTGAGACTGTAAGTATATTCTCTTCTGGCTGCCTTTCCAGAATGATAAAGGAGACATCAGGCTACATTACTATCAAGTCCAGTGGAATTACCAGTGACATGGACAGTTGAGTTGTTGAGAAATGGACGAGGTCTACCCATTCTTTTAAACCAACATTTAACAAAGCTTTCCGAATATATTACATATGGCATGTATCAACTTCTGACATTTGGCCAATAATGACAGATACAAATTCAACTCAGAAAATTAGATGTGAAGGGCATACTAACCCATTAACAATTTTTATTATTTAACATTAGCAGCAATACACAAAGTAATAGACTGTGACACAGTCAATGAAGAGATTGCCACCATTGTCACTATCAGAAATTCAATGTGGGAGTTCAGTTCAGAGAAATAGAGCTTGCAGGAGTTATGGAGGGGAACATCCTCACAAATCTTCCAGGGTCACAGAAAAAGATCATAGCAGCAGGAGAGCTGTAGAGCATTGCCGCTAAAGTAAACTGTTTTCATTGGAAAAGCAAGTCAGGAATGGCTACATAGCATCACGAGTCATGTGCTAGAACTCTTGAGGTCAGATAGGGTAGCATACAAAAATCACAGACAGCAATTTCTTTATTTAAGACAAAATTGTCCCATATTTAATATCCTCAAACAAAAAAAATAAGAATGCACAGTGCTGTAGAGGAAGCTTAAAACTCAAAAGCCCCCAAAGGGTGCCACTTTTAGAAGGTTTTAGAGACTTTAATAGGTCAGGGCCTAGTGGCAAAAGTGTCCTTGAAGAAGACATTAGAACCCTGGCCCCTGAATGAGTGTTCTCCTGTATTCTTTTGCTTCCCCACCCCTCACTGTCTTTCTTTCCCTTCTTCCCTCCCTCTTCCTCTTCCCCTCCCTCTCATTCTATCTTTCTTTCCAGCTCACCTTTCTCTCTTTCCTTAGTTCATAATAATTCAGACCTAGAAGCAACCTTTTCTTCCTCTCCTAATTGGAAAGCACATGAGTTTCAAACCAGTGTATACGCTTCTGAATTCTGACTGGCTTTGTCACAGTGACACAAATCTTACCAGCACACATAAACAGAGTCTTAAATAAACCAATAAAATGTTCTGAAGATGATTATCATTACTGCTTAGAACATGAGCTTACCACTAAATAAGAGATGAGTAGGCAAGGACTGGCGTACAGGCTTCAGACTAACAAAGAAGAGGAGTGCATCTGACTGGTATGTTTTAGACATAAAAGAAATGGATTGAGCTAATAGTCATTATTAGAACACAATGATCCCAAAGGAACTTGCTAAGACAAGGCAAAAACTACAATTCTGCCCTATGCCATGTTGTAGACATACACATTGCTATGGAGCACTTAAAATGTGGCTAATGCCACTGAGAAAGTGAATATGAATTTTTTAACTTTAATTAATTATACTTTAAATATAAGTGGCCACATGAGGCTACTGATGAGTGGGGAATCTCTAGAGCTTTAGGAGAGAAAAAAATGGCAGTGCTACTTAAAGATTTCCAGAGATAAATGAGATGGCATGTTGATAAATTGACCTGAAGAAAGTGGTATCTTCGAAATGATACGCTACTGCCGGGCAATGGGGGCACATGCTTTGAATCCCAGCACTCCAGAGGCAGAGACAGGCAGATCTCTGTGAGTTCAAGACCAGTCTGGTCTATAAGAGTTAATTCCTAGAACAGCCTCCAAAACAAAACCACAGAAAAACCCTGCCTCCTCGAACAAACAAGAAAGAATGAAAGGAAGGAAGAAAGATGATATGATACCACTTACCATGATGGGCAGCTCTGTTTAGCTAAAACCTTTAATTTTAACTGTCTCTTAACAAGGCTTTCTAAACTAGTAGCAACATGGTTCATAACATGAACTCATCCCAAAAGTCCATCAGATTGTCAGGCCTAAGGAAATAAGGTAAGTAGTCAAAGAGCTGTCACACACAATACAAATGATAGTAAATAAACAAAACCACAACATGAAATACATAGTATTATTGCATGCATAAAATAAAAGCACATGTCATCAAAGTCCATTTTTATGTACATGATAAAATCAGAAACAGAGATAAATGGTTTAGTGAAGAAGATAGGATGGTGGCTTCAGTTGTGGAATGAATGGTGTTGCTTCATGAAGTATTTCCAGGGCAATTATTAATATGGTTACTTTCTAATTTAGGTGGTGAATTTCTTCTACTGGAATGTCTACTTCATGTACTTCTAGGAGGACATGAGGAGCAGGAATATTGAGTCAGGGGAAAAATAGAGGAGATCAAGAAAAGAGATACCACAATAGAGGGAGCCATTATAGGTTTAACGAGAAATCTGGCACTAGGAAAATATCCAGAAATCTACAAGAATGACCTGAACTAACCATTCGACTCAATAGTGGAGAGACTATCTTAAATCCCCCTCCCTGATAATGACTTTGATGATTATCTTATATGTCACCCTAGAACCCTCGTCCAGTAGCTGATGGAAGCAGAATCAGACACCCACAGCTTAACACTGAGCTGAACTCCTGGAATCCAGTTGCACAGAGTGAGGAATGATGAGCAAAAGGGTCAAGACCAGGCTAGAGAAACCCACAGAAATAGCTGACCTGGACAAGTGAGAGCTCATGGACCCCAGTCTGATGTATCTGTAAATATGTTCCTCTTATTAATTAAGAATAAAGCACTGTTGGCCAATAGGAAAGCAAGATAGGCAGGACTACGAGACTAGGTGGAGAAAGGAAGTAGTAGGAAGGAGTCAACATGTAAGGACTTGAGAGAACAGAGGTCCAGGCCCTCTCTTTCGTAAGATAAGACCATGTGGAAATACTTAGATTAATAGAAATGGGTTAATATTTAAGACAGAGCTAGCCAATAAGAAACTAGTAACTAGCCAACAAAATTACATCTAATTTGGGACTGGTGCGGTGGTGAGACCATACCAGCAGGGAAAATCCTACTCATAACAGAGGAATACTCCTTTAGCCTAGAGACACAGGGGAGGGCCTAGGCCCTACCCCAAATGACTTGACAGATTTTGATGATCTCTCATGGAAGGTCTTACCCTCCCTGGGAAGTGGATGGGGGATGGGATGCAGGTCAGTGAGGGGCATGGAGGGATGGGTGGGAGAGTGAAGTAGGATTGATATGTAAAATAAGAAAAAAATTAAATAATAAAAAAATTTAAAAAAAAATAAAGTAAGCAGAGATGACCAATAAAAATATATGACCTCTAATTTTCTGTATTTTCTTTTAGTATTTGTTGAGACTAGAGGTAGTGTGATTCACTTCCACTTAATATAGGTATTCTTTGTCACTTACTTTGGCTCTTCAGATGTAAGTCAACATACTCCATGCAAAGACTAAAAGTAATTGCACTTTGGGGCTTGGACTTTTTAGCTGTTTGGAAGAGGATGGATCTGATATGTGGCATGGTATGACTTGAAATCACAGCAAACCATCAAACATACCCAGAAGTTTTAGGTTCCTTTTAGCTGAATAGTTCTACAGAAAGGGAATTGCCTGAAACAATGGAAGTTCCTGCCTGAACATATCCCACATTACTAAATCTAGGACATTAGCAAAAAACAATATTTCAAGTCACAAAGTTTTGGGTTACCTAGGTAACAAAGCAGCAGAACATTTTTATTTTTTAGCTACCTAAATTTTAGTTTAGTTGATTAAGGGTTCTAAACCCAAGTGTTTAGAGTGCATAATTTGATTCTTTGTCCTCAGCATCTAACAATAAAAGGCAAAGAACAACAAGGAACTATTGACTGTCCTGTTGACTAGTCATAGGTTTGAATTTATCACATGGCTCATTTAAAATAACATTAGCTTCCAAATGAAAACTATAGCTTCAATTTTAAAAGTCACAGAAAAGTTCCAAGTCAGACAAAAAGCTTTACAGTTGTTGGCTATGGTGGCTCATACCTGTAATTCCAGTACTCAAGAAACCAAAGAAAGAAAAGGCAGAAAATCCTAGACCAGCCTGGGTTATAATGTGAGACAGTATCCAAAAATTAAAAAATACAAAACAAAAGTAACTCTAAATGGGGTGATGGAGGGCAGGATAAGAGGAGTCGATAATTCAAGAACTCAGGGAAAATATTTAAGCTAGGGAATAATTTGTTTTCTGATGAGAAACATCACTGTGACGATATCACATCACTTAAGCAAGTTTTGGAAGTGTCTGTGTTATAGTCAACTTGGGAGTAAAAACAAACCAAAAGTATAGGTGTACTGAAGGATGTGTCTTTAAGGTACACATATGCTGAGGACAATTTGTTTTGCTGATACACTAAAACTTCACCATACGTTTCTACTTTTTCATATTTTTACCATTGGAGACCTTTACTGCCTTCCACATTGTAATGGTTTCAATTCCCATTTATTGTATTAGTGAGTGCTTAGGGCACTAATGAGGCATACCTTCCTGTGTGGCACTAATGGTATTTACAGAAAGGAGAAGCTGAATATGGGTGGCAACATCCCACAGGTTAGGGCCAATGATTAAAAGACAAAAATTGGGAAGGAGACAAAATGAGCATCCAAATTTTCCAGTCTCGGTTCCCGGATTAGCCCCAATGTGAGCAAGCAAGCTCATATACCTGCAGCCATTTCATCCGTGCTTTTATACCTTCAACCATAAGCTGAAACTCTTTGGCTTTCCTGAAGTTGATTCCTGTCAGTTACTTGCTTGCAGAAATGATTGAAGTAACTATATACACAGAATTTTTAAATGGTTTATTAAAAATTTAAAATAGAATTAAAATTAGGAGGTACAACAAGATGGCATAGAAACTAGAGACTGATAACTTGAGGTAAATTCTAGGAATTCCATGACACAAAATTGTCCTATGACCTATACACATAAGCCAATGATGTGAATATCCCATCCTAGGCATATAATAGATACACACACACACACACACACACACACACACACACACACACACACACGGGGGGTTGGAGGGAGAGAGAGAGAGAAAGAGAGAGCGAAGAGGAGAGAGGGTAAAAAATTGTAATTATATGTTCATTTTGCAGTATAACCCAGACTGGCCTCAAATTTGTGATCCTTAGCTCCCAGAATTCTGGGATAATGGTTGAGAATTTGCATGTCCATAGTACTACCATAATTTTAAATTTTATTATTGTGAATATATATATATATGTGTGTGTGTGTATTATACATATATATTTATATAGTCTCAATTTCATATGACCATACAAATATGCAACCAGACTATTGCATGGATGTCCTGCTGATCCTGTCTGTAACAGTGTAAAGACAGAGCTACGTTTCCTGTGGATATATGCACAAACTGAATCAGCAGAGATCTGCAACAGGTCACTGTGCTTCAACACCCCCTGAACGTGTGCCTACATACTGCTTTCCTTCTTTTTAAAACAACATTTAGATTGTTCTCCTTTGCTTTAATAGAGTCATTATTGTACAACTTAAGTGTGTTGAAGACAAAGATCATTTGTTATTGCTTTGATTTGTCCTGGTACTCTGTTCATAAAAATGATCTAAATAGATATTCAGTAACTTGAAACTTTGAAATCCAGTCTCAATCTTCTATTACTATGGTCACCTAACTTCAGCGTGAGCCTATGTCTATACATAAAAGTGAATTTAATTTAGCTAAAATGTCCCAAAGACTATGTGCTGTGAGCACTCCAGAGTACAGGCTTGGGAAAATATTTGTGCTCATTGTATTGTCATCACATGGAGTCTAGATGGTGTTTCTGCAAAACACAGAACCTCAGTTATGAGAAGGAAAGTGGGCCAAGATGAGTTGGAAGTGGTGAAGAAAAGACAGTGGAATATAATGTCTTAAAAACTGATATCCCTGTGATTCTATACAAGGCAGAGGAAGAGCCCCCGTGCACAGGAAAAGCAGCAGTGCTTGTATTACTTAACACACTCCCAATGTGCTTTCACTTACAAATGCTGTGCAATCATCAGTCACTAAACTGAAGACTTTATATTTCTTCATTTTTATCCACATAAGGCAGACCTTAAAACTTGTTTTCTGTATTAATGTAGCTAATATTCCTTAATTTGATTTCCACTAATTTCTGTATTTTCCTATATCAATGGACAACTCATCTTTATTTAGTAATCAAATGAGTAAAGAACAAGTAAGCAGTGATTATTCCTCAGCAATGCATGTTTGTGTGTTAAGCAGCATTAATAATAACAATACTTAAAGTAAGATGTATCTTTGGAGCAGTCACCAGAATGCCACCCCTCTGGACTGGATAAAAGTCCTAAGAGTTTAATTACCGTGGTGACAAAACAAACATCAGAATAAACTTACTGCTGCAAACAATTTAGAATTTGTTGTTTTATTTATAGGGCTGTTTCGTTGTGTACATTCAGAGGTGGCTGAGCCTTATTAACCATCCAGACAAAATCATCACTGTTGATCACACCACACTGCTCTGGTGTTTTACTGCTACTGCCGCCCCTCAGATTTTAATGGGATACAAACTCACCAGTTTTTGCATCATTGCTTAAAGCATTGTCAAAAGTCATTAATAGTGTGCTACGCTAAAAATCATAGTCTCTTATTTTTTAACTCTTGTTACATATATGTGTCAAAGATATAGTTATCTTGAAAAATATTTAAAACAATAAATTAATGGTTTAAGAAAATTTTCTATAGCCTGGTTATACTTTGTACTGCTTTTTTTAAATTCATTATCCTGTCTCTCATGTGTATAATTTTCTATCAATGATTAGTGCACTTTCATTGGCTGCTATCAAAATTTCCAATGATAAGACTCTAAAACTAGGTGAGCTTGTTAAATCAAAGGTAGTGTTAATCACAGGACATGATTCCTGATTAACAAAAGGAACCTCTCAAAATATATACACAATGTTTAAGTGCTAAATAGAGTTGATGTTTCAGAGTTCCCTACATTTTATAAACTTTATAAATTTCTGAGGATCATGAAAAAATATTGTAGGTAAGTAAACTGTACAGATATCAAAAGTTATGTTTCGTGCAATATTTTAAAAATAAAATATCCACTTATCCTAAGTAACTTCCAAGACTACTGTATCAATGGAACAAACTACATAGTTAATGTGAGATGGTAGTAAGAGAATTTGGCAAAAATTTCTCAACAAATATGACTGATACTTTATAAACTTTACAAGCTATTATTCTGGCTTTCATTGAAGCTATCATTTTATCATAAATTTGAACCTAAAATATTTTTAGCATTTGTAACTTCTGTGTGATGTATTCAATAAATATATTGTAGAATAGCTACTTTTAAAAAAACACTTATTGTTTGTTCTGCATTTTAAATTATGCATTTTAAGAATGGTAGGATCTGATGAGTTTAGTCATCTCAGAGGCAGAAGGAAGATGCCGAATAGAATACTTACCCGCATTCTCTGAAACATCCTCACCATCCTTACACTTGTTATTTACTTACTCCTAGATTCCTGGACTACGTTGCTGCAAACAGCTTAGGGCAGAAGAGGGTGACATTGTTTTTATGGTGGGCAACTTCAGCATTTAGGGGAGAAAGGAGGGACTATCAGTACCAAACACATGGGAAAAAAAGACAGAACAGTCTGAAATATTTTCCCAGACTGGAAAAAGAATGTGGGGTTACATTGACAAAAAGGGCTGTATTGAGGGGCTAAAAGACTCTCGTGACAGCCCATAAAGTAATTAACCCTAAATGCTTAGGACTGTGTCCGCCAAGAATACTTACCATTGCTTCATTTTAAATTCTGAATCTGCAGTCACTGTCAACCGAAGTGTCTTTCTCTCCAGTCAGTACTACTTAGCATACATGCCAAGTATTAAGCTACTTTCTGTTTATACACCCGTGACTGAGTCACAGGCATCTTGGTACAATTAAGAACAAATCTTTCCGTCAACTATTTCAAGTGGAATCCGTATTATCTCCTAGTTACTAACCTCAACATCAGTAATAATGCTAAATATTTCCCATAAGATTGCAGGCACCAGTATCAGAAGAACCCCTTTGAAATCTCCATTTTTTCCCTGCCCTCACTAATGGATTTAAGATTATTAAATTGCAAAAGGCAGGACTGCAAGGTGATGTTTTGACAAAATGAGCTTGGTTGTTTGGAAGCAGCCCCGAAGCAGTCACTCTGAATCGGGGCCTTGTGCGTTTCTCTGTAAAGCAGATAGAACTTCATGATATATTTAAATCCTTTTCCGCAAACATTTCCCTGATTTGTTGCCAAGCCATCACTGAATTTAGTAATCCAGACAGATTACCAGAGGGGGCCTATTTTTAGTGTCCGTCTGTTGCTGTGGCAGTTGCAGCTGATCGGATTATGACTCCATCCTACCCATGTAGAATGCATTGATGCTTCAAGAGAAACCTCTCTCTACTCCTGTAATTACAATGTCAGACTCTGAGCTGGATATTTCTCTCTGAATTTATTTTGTAGCTCTGTTGTGGCCAATCCATTATTAACTCCTGAGATGGTATTTGTCTTTTAGCTTTGCTCTGTGCCACTCAAACGAGCTCATTCTCTCTCTCTCTCTCTCTCTCTCTCTCTCTCTCTCTCTCTCTCGCTGTGTGTGTGTGTGTGTGTGTGTGTGTGTGTGTGTGTCTGTGTGTCTCTGTGTGTTGGAGGATGGTAGGTGACAGTAAATTTATGCTGTGGGTCACAGAGAATATATATATATACATATATGTATATATATATATACATATATATGTATATATTTCTTATTCATAGGGCAGAAAAATAAGTCATCCAGCCCTTCAGCCCTGTCTGCCTTCTACAAATGACAATATCTCCATCTAGTGGTTTCATGGCCACATTCTACTTTACCATTAGATGAGGAAATCAGTGTGTTAATAAATTTATCTCCCAAGCAACCTTGTGTTTTACCCTTACAATGAAATGTTTTCCTTAGAAGAATGATAGGTGGAGCCAACCCATAGTTTTGTCATAAAGAAACAGAAAAAAAAATGACACTTGTATTAGAGGGAAGTTGTTCTTACAGATGCCACATGTTCTTACACATGCACAAAGCTGGTCTTTGAAATGTTTTCATGCATTGTAAGTCAGAAAGTTAGCAAATGCAATAAAATAACCAATGAAATTAATTTACCAGCCTTGTATTTGGTTGAGAAGATAATTACCCAACAAATCTCACATCTCTTATTAAATGTCATCACCTTCCCAGCTATTACAGCCAAATATACTAATAGTTATTATATACACATAAGCAAATAAATTACATTTTTCCTTGGAGAAATAAGGATTAAAACAGATTGCTGAGAAATATTTTTTTCCTCATAGTTTATCACAACAGTAGTCTTCAAGCTGTTGTGGTATGAAGGCAGCAATTTAAAGCTCTTTTACAAATATTTTTGATTACATTATTGTTATTTGTTAATGCAAATTCAATATTGTTTTGTCTATTTCTCCAGTTAAACACCTTGTTGTGCTAAATGCATTTATATGAATATAGGAACTACCACCAAGAAACAAGTGAACCTATCTAGGTACAACAGAACCACCAGGGGGCAGCACTTTACCAGCTCAGCTCATTTGAGATCCTTTTCCAGAAACCCAGCTTTGTTGGTAGACTTAGAGATTTGATTCCTTCATAGAAACCCAGAGTGCTGATTGATCAATGCAAAACTGAAGTTTGTATAAAGTCTTTTCTAAGACTGTATCATCATAATGTCTACACATTACCACCCCCCAAGGAACATATAAAACAATGGGCCCAAGACATAGCAATTTCCTACAAGAATCTCTGCTGGGAGAAGAAAATTCTAGGCCAGCCAGAACAAATCCTCTTCTCTCTAAAACAGGAAAGAGATGTGCAACACTACAGAAACAGTGATGAGTGATGGGAGATGTCATTCTGTAAATATGTTTCTCTTACTGGTTAATGAATAAATCACTGTTGGTCATTAGGAAAACAAGATAGGCAGGACTAGGAGAGAAGGAGGATTGAGGAAGAAATAAGGGGGAGAGTCAGCATGTAAGACCAAGAGAACAGAGGCCCGGGCCCTCTCTTCAGTAAGATGACACCAGGTGAAAATACTTAGATTGATAAAAATGGGTTAATATTTAAGACAGAGTTAGCCAATAAGAAACTAGTAACTGGCCAACAGCATTATATCTAATACAGCAGCTCTGTGTGTTATTTGGGGCTGGCGCGGCTCTAGGACCAGACTGGCTGGAAAACCTACTCATAACAGATGGGTTAATAGCAGGTAGGACCAGTCATTAGACAATGTGATTAGATGTGAATATCCCTGGCCCACTATGCAAAATATACTTCAGAACCCCAAAGATAGCCTCTGGGGAGTTGTTGTATCCCTTTGTCCCTCTTCCCAATGTGAACATATTTACTAGTTCTCTTTTTCTGCGTTTAGCTATTATTTTAGCTCTTCTTTGAGTGGTTTAACCCTACTTTTGGGGGACACAGACTGTGACTGGAAGTTCTGTAACATTTTTATGTCTTCATTTTCCTCTAACTTTGGTGGCTTTCCTTCTTTATCTATTTCTTTATTCCACATACCTTCTCTCCTGGTGTTGATCTTTCTTCCTTCAAAAGTAACACTAATCATATTAAAAACCAACATCAGCAATAATAAAAAGAATGGAAATTATAAGACTTTCATGTGTTGTCAACTCAAAAACCACAGATTTCATCTTAAAGTGAATTAAGAGACAGCCTCTTTTTGACCATTTTGAGTAACAGTGGCCCAGGGACACATATTTAGGTTGTCCCCAAAGTCCATATTTGAACATGAAGTTTCATGAAGTTTGATAGTTTTATGGAACAAAGAAAGCCATATCAAGGCAAGCTTAAAATTCACTTGTGGGTATCAGAGAAGTGGTACAGCAAGATGGCAAGCCTAGTCTATAGGCCTAAACTGCTATCTGCTGGCATTCTTAGTGTTTGGGTTGGTGGAAGCCAGTGAATCTGCTACACCAATAGATTACAGAAGATGTTAGCTCTGGCGTGGCAGTGGTTCCAAGATGAAAAGCTAGCTCAGTTGCTGGACCTGTAATATTCCAGTCTCTCCACAGTGATGAAATTCTAATCAGCCAATCCCTCCCTGTAGACATAGCTTCTCTTCATCATTCATTCACAGCACCTTGGCAAGATAATCTCATTAACTATTTTAACCTCTCCCTCACTACCTAAGTTTATAAATGAGTATGTTCAAGTAAACCTTTCAATGTATTAATTCAGTGAAATTTGAATACCTACAGTGTTAAAGATGAAACTGAAATAAATCACAAACATATTCTCATATGTTTACATTCCAAAAGAAAAAAACTAATATGAATGATTTGTTTGGTTTATGATTTCAAGGGATAAAGTCTACTATGGAGTTGAATGAGTATGTAATAGGCAGCTACACAGTGGCATGAGCATGTGTCTGAAACCCATCATCTTCTCAAAACATAGTAGAACATGCAGTGGAGACCAAACTAGAAGTATAGCATGCTATATTACTCAAAGACCTATGTAAGTGACTCACTTCCTCCTTCAAGGCCCCACTTCCTCAAAGGTCCAGTCTCCCAAAACAGCACCATCTGCTAGAAACCAAATGGAAAAGTAGAGATGTCTATGGTGGAATATTGTGCATTCCAACCTCAACAAGATACCTTTTTAAAAGGAAACTGTTGGGTGATTAAGTTGTATTAATACATATGTGTTGCCTAATGACTGATACTTGAATGGATTCATTTAGTTTAGGAACATGCTCTCAACATCTTTTCTTTACACATTTAGGTAGTGAAGAAGCTGTATACTCAAGGTCTGGCATTTTCCCTAACACATATATAAATAAATCTCAAACTGACCTGGTCAATTCTACCCTGCTTGCTAGTTTTCATAATTCTGTAAGGTATTATGCAGGCTGATGAATATAATAATATTAGCCACGTGGGCGCCATCTGTAAGAAGTATGTTTTTTCTGCCCGCCGCCGGTTTGGACTTGTCCCACCGCCAAGCCAGCCCCAAATAACACACAGAGACTCTGTATTTGATATTATACTGTTGGCCAGTTACTACTTTCTTATCGGCTAGCTCTGTCTTAAGTATTAACCCATTTGTGTTAATCTATGCATTTCCACGTGGTCTTCTTACCCGGAGCCGGCTGCCGCGTACTGCTCTCTCCATCTCTCCATCTTGACTCCTCCTTACTACTTCCTATTTTATAAATATAAAATAGTAAGAAAATACTTACTATTTCCTCCTTGTCTCCTAGTCCCTCCTATCTTCCTTTCCTATTGGCCAACAGTGTTTTATTTATTAACCAGTATGAGAAACATATACAGAATGACATCTCCCATCAATAGATGGTTGTACCCAGCTCTGTACCCAGCATGCTGCAATACTAGCCTACCAAGCAAGATGAACTCACTGGTATAATAGTGGCAAAACTATTATGGAGTAACTAAATACTCTCTGATTAGATTTAGGCATGCTACACAGGAGAGAATTTCATCTCTGTTGCTGTAATTATGGTCTAAAGATCATGGCTGTGAAGGTTATTGCCTATCATACAATCTGCTATTGTTATTTTGCTAAATGGTTATGCTTTCAAATTGTTTTCTAAAAACATATGTTTAAATTCATTGATATGAGAAACTCTCAACCTTTGTCAGAGAAGAGTCTTCTTCTTTTGTAGGGGTCAGTCAATGCAGTGATACATAAACTGGTCATTAAGTGAGTGCTCAGGGTTAAATTTGATATCTTTAACCAATATCACTACCCCCACCCATACCCCCTTCTCAACAATCAAGGAACACAGCAAAAGAGGAGGTGAAAAGAATATAAGAGCTGGAATATGGGAAGGAATCCAGTGAAATGCAGTTTTCTGGATATGATATGCCATGGAATTTATGAATTTTCACAAGACCTACAGAAGATCAAAATTCTGCACAGGGAATACTCTGGGTTACATGATGGAGGTGCTCTACATGTCCCTCACCTTACTAAGGAACTACTGGCAGTTGATAACTACTAGGATATGGAAGGTCTTTTTTTTTTTTTTTTTTTTTTTTTTTGAGAATGTGGACACTTAGTAGTCGGTTTCTCCCATGCACATATGGGAAGCATTAATTGGATATATTGGGATATATTGAAGGGCTATAGGAGGAATTAAAGAAGGGAAATATGGACCAATATAATCATGCTCCATTTTATACATGTGTAACATTCTCAAAGAATAAAATAAATCATAATAAAGAAGTTGAGAAAATGTTCTTAAACTAAATAAATGCATATACAAATAAACTCAGCTGTTACTGAGTTCAATTTGCATGTACTTCGTGAACAAGTTTCTTTTTTTTTTTTTTATTCACTTTGGTATTTCTGTTTATATTCTCCTAAGTTTTGTTTTGTAAATTCTAAAAACATTAGAGTCATCTAAATAATATACATTAGTCCTGTTTCCCTGAAGTGTTTGTCCACCAGATTAAAATCAACCAGTTCTCCAGACACATACTCGCAAAGCCTCCTTTTTGATGAGATGGCTGCATTCATTCCTTACTAAAAAATTCTAGTTTTAACATTAAGCTTTGCAGATTTTTTTACACACTTAAGTTACCTAATACTCATGAATGAAATAACACATCACATTTTAGAAGAAAAATTGTGACATTTGAAATATATAAAAGATTTATAGAATAGGCAATCTCAAATATAAAAATGTTGTTACTTTAATAACTTTAAAAGAGTTGGGTTATTATTTACTAGCTGCATTTTAACACCTTATTCCTCTTATCAACTGCCCTGTGTTGCTATGCTGTATAAAAAAATTGTAAACATTATGACAGGGTATTTGACAAAGCAGTGAAGGAGTAGAGGTAGATTGAACACAGGTTTAAAATAACAGCCTTTAAGCTACATGATAGAAATACATTTTTTTCTTTTACATCATAGTTACAACTTTGAAGATATCCTTGAAAGGTTTTGTAATATTATTAAAGGTATACCTAAATTTTTCTTATCCCAAGAAAACAGCATTTTGTGCATAAAAACTTTTAAATAAGCATTTCTTTACTGTATTAGTTAATAGAAATCAAAATTTCTCAGGTGGATAAAGCCATAATAGTTCCAGAACAAGAAAAACTCATGTTCAATATATTTTCTACAATAATTAATGAGACTTTTCTATTTTCTAGCTATTATGTTGGATTCTTTTTGTTTAGTCTTGAGAAATATTTCTGGGATATTAATTGAGAGTCTATATTAATTAATAAACTATACAAATAAATAATTTAGTTTAAATTATTGAAACCTCTAAGAAGAACAGGAAATGAATAGAATATACTAATGAGATAGTCTACTTATGAGAGCCATTGGGCTAGAGTAATAAGAAACTAATGAGTTCTCAGTGACCTAAAATATTTTTTAAAGATTATAAAAATCAGTCAAGATCTAGTGAGCACCCAACTCTGATATTTAGCAAAAATTAAACCTCAGGCTGAAAAATTAATGTGTACAAAGCAAAAGGCCCTCTCACTTTAATTCTCGCAGTGATGGCTCTTGAACTGTACACCTGTATTTGCAATTTGTCAGTTACCTTTCTCTGTGCCCTGAAGACTGTCTAGCAAATTCCAAATACTTTTCTTCAATGTCCGTCTTCCTTTCTGATGTAGGTGGTGTTGCCAGGAGCAGTTGTGCCTCACTGTTAAGAAAAACCTTAAACCATATTCTGTAGTTTTTTGAAAGGTGTAAAAGAATGCCTATCCATCTCAGATACATCTTGAAAACCTAACTAACTTAACTCTTAAGTTTTGATTATCATAGGTAACTATCTATAATATGTACTAAATTATACATTATATTTTTAAATGAGCTATACAAACACAATATCTAAACAAGAGGAGAAATATACATATCACAAAATTGACCTGAAATTTGTATCAATAAATGAAAATCCATTTCAAAACAAAATATTCATATCTATACCATAATCCCCTTTTTACCTTTAAAGAGATTGGTTGTAGTCATTAACCATTTATAACCAATCCCATTTAAATGAAAGAAAACATTTATAGACAATATTTGGGAATTTAGATGTCGTTCTTTCCAAACTGCTTCCTGCTGGTAGGGGGTGCTGTCATGGGGATCCTAAAAAGAGACAGAAATCCTGGCTTCAGGTGGTCTTGTTTGTTCAAACCATGTTAGTCTTGAAGGAATCCACAGTGTTTTATTTTCTGTGGAAACAAAAATAGAAATCCTTTTCCCCAGTAACCAGTCCTTAGACTTAAATTTTGGAGTCAAAGCATTTTTAAAATATATAAATTGAATTAATCCAGCAGCATTTCTTTTAACAGTTGTTGTTATTTTCTTAGCAGTCAAACAATACAAAGACAATATAATACCGTACAGTATTCTCTCTGTGCTTTTCATCTTTATATGACTTTATTACTCTATTTCTTCTACTTCTATTTTTTCATTTTTTTGAGACATGGTTCCTCTGTATAACTCTTATCTGTCCTGGAATTAACTGTGTACCAGGTTTACTTTGATATCACAAAGATCTGCTTGCTTCTGTCTCCTGAGTGCTGGAATTAAAGGTGTGTGTCACCACACCCAGCTTCTCTTTGTCTTTTTATTATTCTTTTTAAAACCATTTTTATCCTGTTTCTTTTTTTCTCCCAAGACTACGTATATTTTAAAACACACAGTAAACCTTTAGAGATTTTTCTTAATGTGAATCTGTTTTTACTGTAAATTCTTATCTTTTTCTGCCCACGAGTCTTTATCTGGTAAACAACATTGCTAAAATCAAAGCCACAGCTGTATTAGCCATGGTCTATCAAAGATGGTGACAGGTACTTTTACCACCAGAACTGAGAGCTGTGCTCACTGCCTTGGTCTATGCTGCCATCCAGCAGCATGTTGTCAGCTTGGAGATGTGGTCACTGCCATTGCCAATTCTTGTACACACCATTAAGTTGTTAGCAGAGCTCTTTAAAAAGCCTTCTGGTTTTTTGCCGCTTATGCTGAGTCAGGAAATCTCCCTTAAAGGAGCCGCACAAATTTCTGCTCGTCTCTAGCAAAATAGAGTTCCACCGAGAAAAATGCTCTTACTAAGAAGCCTTGCCTGTCTCTGTTCTTTTGTTTCTAGAACACTTTTTAAAGCTTTTGTCAAGTTTTAAGTGAAAGTTCTTTGATCCACATTGGATGCCATTTTGTTAGTAGTTTTTCCCGACCATCTTGCTTTCCTATTGGCCAACAATGTTTTATTCATTAACCAATGTGAGAAACATTTAGAGAATAACATCCTTATCAGGAATAGTTGGTGCTGCATCTTCTCATTCACCTCCCCCCCCCCGAAAGGATGTTGGAGCAGGGTCACCCACAACAACTCAGCAGTTATAATGTGTGTGCAGTCAAGTATATTCTTGACATGGTGTTAACAATTGCACCAGGCACTTCGCATGTGGATTGAAGATTTGACTAATGAATTCCTCCAGTCCATTATAATAAAAGGGTACTGCATGGCTACTACAAAATGCTCTCACTTAAACATTGCAAATACTTCAGCTGAAAGACAATCATAGATTAATAAGAATCTAAGAAAACAAATAGGCTGATGGGTGTTTATTCAGGGAGAAGTCACTTACAACAGAAACAGATGACTTCCAGCAGGTTCCCATTCCAAGGATGCCTCTGGATGCTATCTGTCTCTGACCAGAAGCAAGAGAGAGAGCCTGCTGGGATCCCTGACCCCAGACCTAGTTCCCCCAGGTCAAGTCTGCACTTGTCCCCACCATAATGGGCGTGGTCAGTGCAACAGAGGAGTGGATATCTCACTACATATGGCTGAGAAAAGAAACCACTACTCTCTCTTTTTTCTTCTGTGAGTGTGTGTGTGTGTGTGTGTGTGTGTGTGTGTGTGTGTGTGTGTGTGAGTGTGTGTAGGAAGGCTATATCTGTAGAAATGGAAAGGATAGAAAAATGGGAAATGTTAAACTTAAGGGGATCTAAACTAAAGGTAATTGAAAATTTTATGTTCTAGACTTACAACTTCTCTGAAAGTCTGAAATTGTCCAAAATAAAAAAAAATACATTTTTTGAAAAGTTGTACTAAATATAATTCTTGGCAGTAAAATCTTCATAAGTGGACAGCCCTTAAGGGCACTGGTTATACTCACAGAGGATGTGTTTTGATTCCCAGCACATGGTTGCTCACAACCTTCTGTAATTCCTCTCACTTTGAATCTGATGCCTTCTTCCAGCCTCCATGGACACCAGGCACTCTTAGGATGCCTGTACACATAAACTAAAAATCACAAGTATGTTTAAATTGTCATAAATATTAAGCTTAGACTTAAAATTTTCAATGAAAAACAATTCAATGAACAGTGGGACTGACTCTCATGAGTATAGTAAACTAAGAAATTTCCTTCAACGTTTTATTCACAAGGAGTTGTTCATGCAGGAAAATGGAAATTTTTCCTCTGCCAATCTCCATGAAATTGTAGTAAATATACTCAAACAAGTATTGCTTACAGACTATGAGGAAGAAAATATAACATTCATCAATCACATAAATGTAGAATTCTTACAGCACTGAAAAATAATAATTTTTTTCTGATTGACAAATGAGAATATACAAGGTAATTAAATTATGGAGATTGAGAAAAAGGGCGAAGAGTGTTTCTTCATGTGACATCCCAAGGAAACCAGTCAAAGCAGACAGTGAGAGGCGGGAAAGACAGGACTTCAGTCACAGATCTCAGTGTAAGCTGAAGTCAGGATTGTTGAGATTGAGTCCTTCCAGCTGGCTACACTCACTATACCATCTCCAATAAAGTTCAAAAGAAAATGTCTATCCTATGTTATCTATTCAGCTACAGAGGACAAACACAACAGGTAGCATAGCCACTGTCTGGGGACTTGTTCAAGCTCAGCATCTTTATGGAGCCCATGGTTAAGACCTAGAAATTCCCTATTATGAGCAGGAAGTAAATCCTTACATGTTAAATCCACATTTAACCAGGCTTTCTTTCAGCAGCACCCTGAATCATTTAAAGACATGGTCTACATTTAAATATGCAAACACAGTTATCAAAACAACTCAAAATTGCAGGGCAGGTGATATTAAGGAGAATGAATAAGTTTGTCTTCGTCCCCTTTCTTTCTTTCTTTCTTTCTTTCTTTCTTTCTTCCTTCCTTTCTTCCTTTCTTTGTTTGTTTTTTGTTTGTTTGTTTGTTGTTTCATGACAGTTTTTCTGTGTAGCCCAAGCTATCCTGGAACTCATTCTGTAGACCAAGCTGACCTCAAACTCACAGAGATCCACCTGCCTCTGCCTCCTGAGTGCTGGAATTAAAATTGGTCACCACCACTACCCGGCTTATCTTCATCTTTAACAGTCAAAGCTTTAGCATGCATTTGCTTTAGCATGTTAATTAATTAAGAAATAGATCTATAGATTTTTAGGCAAACATGTTGAGTTCAAAACTTTTCAAAATTATGAATATTTGAAATGCATTAAACAAGGCCACATGAAAACAAATTTTAAAAGTAACTAGTAAATACAAGGAAGTTCATATGAGGTGAGGGGAAATTTATATGATATTTATTTCTCTGTCTGTTTATCCTGTCCATATTTATCTGCCCAAAGTTACTACAACTATTTCCTGTATTCCTTAGTATATTGTGGTTTGTTTTGTAAACTACTTTGAAAGAATGGGCCAAATACATTAAACATTTTTCTTTTCACAAAGCTGAGAAGAATAATTATGTATCAATGCAAAGAAAACATATAGTGTTTATGGCAGATGCTTAAACGTAACCTTGGAAATAAGCAAAAGCAGTCAGTGATCCTATGAGGCCCTGACTGCTGCATTTCCTCCCCTGCTTTTTCCGTTTCCATGGCTCTTTCTGAATTTCTTCCCTTTGTATCTAACTTGTACTCTGTATTTGATGCTAAAACTCTTGGGCATTTAGTACACTGCCTTCAGTTGTGACCCGATATTGGACATTCTACAGCAAATCCAAGAGGCAGTTGGCACAGAACTCCCAAAACTAAGTGAAGAGTGTTTCAGAGCAGGAAGGGTTGGGTCAATTTCTACCCTTCAAATTGCTGAGTTCTAGCTGGAGTTAATAGCTTGTATTGACAGTGTACCTGGTGAGACCCAGAATGCTCTGCCTGTGTTCATGTCCAGTTCAATTGTTGGCACAGTTATTGTTTTTGCTGTCTTCCCATTGGTGACTGGTGCGATGGTTTATGTAAGTGGCGACATGAACGGCTCGTGTTTTTTGTTTTGTTTTGTTTTGTTTTTTAATTCTAATATCGCACAATATAAATCTTAAATAGGGATTTCTTTCAAATAAAAAAAATGTGTAGGAAACATTGGGTTTTTTTTGTTTTTTTTTTTTTACAGTGGTGATATGTAGACATGTAATCTAGAGTCCATTTATAGTTCAGTGTGTAAAAGCCCTTACTGTGCAGTCTTAGCAACCTGAGCTCAAGTCCCAGACACGGAAGTGAAAGAAAGCAACTGACTCTCACAAGTTGTTCTCTGATCACCACAGCCTCTGACCCACACTCAATACACAGCATACATACCCAGACACATAATAATAATAATACATACCAACTTCAGTTTCAATGCGTAATTCCTCTCCCCACTGTTCATGTTTTATACCCCATTATTTCCATGATTGTCTTATACTTTCTGTAAATGTATTTTAATGATTCTTGGGTTACATTGCAAACCCTAGAAAGGTTTTTCTTTTTTTTGGGGGGGGAGGGGGTCTATTGCATTTTATTGAGTAGGATTCTTTACACTAAGAGCACCGAAGGGAAATTTCACAGTATCACCACTAGATGGTGGTAAAGATAGAAAGATAGATGAACCCAGAGTTTTCCAACTGAAGTATCAGTTTGCAATAAATTATAAATATGTCCATCAGAAACCAATATAAATAGTGCATTGCCTTCTTTTATAGCTAGAAAATATCTAAAATATGCACAGTCCTATTTAAGTGTTTTAAGTAGATTATCTGGAGAAAATGGAAAAGTTGATGTCAAGGTGCTAAAGTAGAAAACCTAATGACCCACTGTTTATGTGAACCCCTCAAAGAATTCTAAGCTCTTTGCACCATGAACGAATCACACCTAAAACACCATCATTGCCGGCCTTTCTGTCAGTACAAGATCTCCAGTATGTCACAGTGGTGGAGCTTCTTTACTTTGAATCTTAGTCCTTTTCTTTCTAGCACTTTTATCCACTTTTCTGTAATATATGGATAGGATAACCAATATTAAGAAGTTATGCAATAATTGAAATAAACAACTATTATAAATATATTTAGTAGTGCTTTGGTGGGGGCTTTAATAATGTCCCAGTTGCTCACATTTTGTCAGCATTCTAGAAAGGTCAGTGTTGCCTCTCAACTGTATGATAACTTTACTATCTCAGCATTCTAGCTTAGACCAGAACTTCAGGGGCCCACAGCACTTAGGTGAACATGTTTATTGACAGGAAACATTCAGGAACATTTAGCTCAGCAAATAGCTCTCACCCTGTTTTTAATGCTTTGCCCACCTACATAATCAATTGGATATTTCCGTATTACATAAAATGGTTGTTTTAATTTTTAGTTTAGGTATAAGAATGTTTTGCCTGCATGCAGACATGTCACACCTGTGCCTGAGTTCATGCTCAGGCCTGGGAAGGGCTTTGGAAACACTGGAACTGGAGATAAAGATTGCTATCCAATGCTATGCATACAGACTAGGCTAGGCAAGACACTATCTTTAATTTTACATACTTTTTTGAACTTGGAAAATTCTTGAATCTTTAAGTACAGACAGAAAAGAACCAATAAAGAGATAGAAAGCATAGGTGGCCAGTAATGATCTGGGAAATGCTGTGCTTCACGGAATCCATCAAATCACAGTCGAAAAAGAAGAAACAATGGACAACTTGACTACATCTGCAATCAACTAAACCTCAAGCAGCTGGGTGTGCCTCTGAAGGCATTGCTAGATTGCATGATTTGGTGGGCAGTGCTGCCCTAATCTTAGCCACACCTGCTGCTGGCAGCCTCCATAAAAGGACATGGAAAAAGAAAGCCTTTTCTTTCTGTTCTCTTGTCCTCACTTTTGCTAGAAAGTTCATCTATCCTGTTCCTGAGGCATTACTTTAGTTCACTGGTTCTAGAATCTACTTCTTCAGGATGCCAGTGTAGACCACTCACCAGCAGTTCTCTAGGATTTCTCTGGGACTTCAGCACAAGAATGGAACTGCCAGATTTTTGGCAAGAGACAGCCATTGTTGGATTACTTGGAGCATAGCCTGTAAGCTAGTATAATAAATCTTCTGTGTGCGCACGCATGTGTGTGTGTGTGTGTGTGTGTGTGTGTGTGTGTGTGTGTGTGTGAAATAAGTTCTATTCTTCCTGCCTAATACAGTCAGCTACCTTTCCTATACATACCAGCACACCTGCCAAAAAAATTATACTGCACACAGAGCTGGACCTTCCAACATTAATTCAAAATATGGCCAGGGGCTGATATGGTCTGGCCAATTCTTCAGATGAGGTTCCTTCTTCTAAAGTAATTCTAGTTTGTTTCAATTTGATGAAAGCTAACCAGAATATGTGCCAAAATAGTCTTTCTTTGTTGTCTCAAATTATTTCGTGACTTGAGTTTATTATCCCAGTATAGCAATAATTTCCTTCAGTCCTCCCTTCCTTTTTTTCTCCCTCCTTCTCTTCTCCCGGCATCCTTGCCTTTTCCCTTCAAGCCTTATGCCTCATCTTTTCTTGCCCCGCCCTCCCTCCTTCCTGTTCTTTTTTCTTTATTTTCATTTTAAAATAGGCATAAAATACAGCTTTTCTACATGTGTAGATAGGTTTTGTGCACACTTCTTTGATAGTTTCTTCGATTTTCTTAGGTTTGGAAAGACCAAAATAGAGCTCAAAATTCAGACATCCAAAGGAAACATATGTAGATGTTAAACATTCCCCATCCATGGTATAGTGGTATTTAAAAATACAAGAGTCGAAACATTTGAAATCAATTAGCTGGTTTGTATGCTGCCAACACAAATGTTCCAATGGTCACAGTCTCCACTAAAATGCTACCACACTTACTGCTTCCAGATTAAAAAAAAAAAGCCTAAAATTATATTTCCATTGCACTGCCCCAAACATTCTTTTTCCAAAGGGATACTCTGGCTAATGCCTCACCCTGGGGCTGTGACTGAATTTGTGTAAACTTCTCTTTGGGGCTTCAAATATATGCAATTCTTTTTCTGTCTCTCTGTGTATATGTATGTTGGGTGTTTTTTTTTTTTTTAATTCAATCACACAACTTAATTAAGCTGGAATCACTGCTAATTTCATAAAAGCCACACAAATAACAAACAAATGACATGTTCAACAAAATAAGAAAATAAACTGATATGTGAGTAACGAAGGCTCCAGAAGGGGATCCACATGTTTGCTTTAAGATGTATTTATTTAGTATGTGTACAGTGTTAATCCTTCAGGCCAGAAGAGGGCACCAGATCACATTATGTATGGATATGAGTCACCATGTGGTTGCTGGGAATTGAAGGTAAGGACCTTTGGAGATCAGCCAGTGATCTTAACCTCTGAGCCATCTCTCCAGCCTGAATTGATATGTTTGTTCAAGTTGTTAAAGTAATTTTAAGCTATGCAGGGGTATGTGCATACAAGACATCAAAAAACTCCTCTATGCACTCTCCTCTGTCCCCTGTGTATCAGTGATCTAACCATATCCAGGCCCTACAAATTCCTCTGTTCACTCACGTTATTTGGGTCCCTTGTTGTCTCACTTAGGATTTCTATTGCTGTGATGAAACATCATGACCACAGTAACGCTTAAAAAGGGAAACATTTAATTGGGTGGCATACAGTTTCAGAGGTTTAGTCCATCATCATCATGGTGGGTCATGGCAGCATCCAGGCAAACGTGGTGCTGGAGAAGAAGCTACATCTTAATCAGGCAGGCAACAAAATGTTATATGAGACAAAAGGAGTGGCTTGAGCATATATGTGACTTCAAAGCTACCTCCACAGTGACATACTTCCTCTAACAAGGCCATATCTACTCCAACAAAACCATACCAACTCCCTTTGGGGGAATTTTCTTTCAGATCCCTACATTGCTTATCTATCTTTCTGGCATCTCTGGACATAGCCAGCATTTTCCATTCCTTTTCTAGTACCATATCTATTACAGCTCTGGATTCAACATCATTGGCAATAGCAGTACCTTAGCAATTTTTTCTATGTAGGTACATTTAAGCATTTTGCTATTCTTTCTTTCTCTCATATTTAACATTTCCACTTTCTTCTGTTATGTTCTTCCTGCTCCTATATTGTCTTCATTTGTGTTCCAAATTCTTAGGGGAAAAAAAGACAGGTAGGTTGGCAGGTACTCAGTACATTGCTATAAAAACTAGCACTATGGGGTTTAACAATCTCGAGAAGGAAAAACACAAGACATATCATATAAACCCACAGCATTTTACTAAATATAAAATTTTACATCACAGTTGTCTTCCTTGTAATAGGAAATGGTGTGAGGTTTCTCATATTATAAGCTGTATCATGCATTATCATATTAAAGGACAATTTAATGCTTAAGAAGGTGACATCACGCCATGCACAAAACTCAAGTCCAAATGGATCAAAGACCTCAACATCAATCCAGCCACACTGAACCTCTTAGAAGAGAAAGTAGGAGGTACCCTTAAACAAATTGGTATAGGAGACCGCTTCTTGAACATAACTCCAGGGGCACAGACACTGAAAGAAACAATTAATAAATGGGACCTCTTCAAACTTAGAAGCTTCTGTAAGGCAAAGGACACAGGTGACAAGACCAAACGGCAGCCCACTGACTGGGAAAACATTTTCACTAATCCTATATCCCACAAAGGGCTGATCTCCAAAATATACAAAGAACTCAAGAAACTAGTCAACAAAAAACCAAATAACCCTATTAAAAAATGGGGTACAGAACTGAAGAAAGAATTCTCAATGGAGGAAATCAAAAAGGCTGAAAGACACTTAAGAAAATGCTCCACATCCTTAGCTAGCAGGGAAATGCAAATCAAAACAACTTTGAGATACCATCTTACCCCTGCCAGAATGGCTAAAATTAGAAACACCAGTGATGACTTATGTTGGAGAGGATGTGGAGAAAAGGGAACACTCCTCCACTGCTGGTGGGAGTGCAAACTCATACAGCCATTTTGGAGATCAGTATGGCGGTTCCTCAGGAAAATGGGAATTAGTTTACCACAGGACCCGGCAATCCCCCTCTTAGGCATATACCCAAAAGATTCACATCAATGCAACAAAGACATCTGTTCAACTATGTTCATAGCAGCACTATTTGTAATAGCAAGAACCTGGAAGCAACCTAGATGCCCCTCAATTGAAGAATGGTTAATGAAGATGTGGCATATCTACACAATGGAATACTACTCTGCAGAAAAAAATAATGGTATCTTGAAATTCGCAGGCAAGTGGATGGCACTTGAAGAAACCATCCTGAATGAGGCAACCCAGTCACAAAAAGAGGAACACAATATGTACTCACTCATATATGGATTTTAGAACTAGATCAAATGATCACCAGCCTATAATTCACATCCCAGACGAACTAGGATACAAGGTGTATTCTAAGAGATTCATATAAAGTCCCTCACAGAAATGGGAAGGGACAAGTCCCCCAGAGCTCAGGTAAAGTGGGGGAGGACAGCGAATGGAGAGAGAAGTAGGAGAAAATGAGGGGGAGGAGAGGAAGGCATGTGTGACCAGGAGGATTGAGCCTGGTTAGGAATGGAAAATAGGAAAGAGAGAGAGAGAAAAACAGAGACACAGAGAGAGAACATAAAGTTGAACACAAAGAATGGTCGAGAGAACTACAAGACTGCTCCCAACTAACAATTTGAGCTTCTGTGGAAAGGCTATCATAAATGCCCTTCCCAGAGAGTGAGATCAACAAATAACTTCTCCATGGAGCCCTCAACTAATGCCTGTTGGAAACAGGAGCAAACACCCATACATAAACACTGAGTCGAACTAGAACCCAGATGCAGATGGAGAGGACAAGACCATGTGGCAGAAGCACATAGAGACAGCTGACCTGAACAAGGAGGAACTAATGGCCACTAGACTGATAGCTGGGAAGCCAGCATGGGACTGACTCAGGCCCCCCTGAATTATGGGTCTCAGCCAGAAGGTCTGAGCAGTCAAAGAGACCTCAGGCAGTGGAGCCAGGATGTATCCCTGGTGCACAAAAGGACTTTGCAAACATATCCCCCATGGAGGGATAACTGCCTTATTCTAGAGATAGGAGAGAAGCCCTAGTCCCTACTTCACAGGACCTGTCAGATCTACATGACCCCAACTGGATGGCATTACCCTACATATGGTATTGGGGTGGGGGGTTGGGAGGGAAGGGTGTTTAGAGTGCATTGAGAGGGCAGAGAGGGTAAAAGGGAGGGAAGGAGAGAGGGATGACTGGAGGGGAGGGAGGGAGGGAGGGAGAGCGAACTGGGATCGACATGTAAAATAATAAATTTAAAAAAAAAAAAAAAAAAATGCTTTGACTCCAAAATTTAAGTTGAAGAACAAGTTACTGGGGAAAAGGATTTCTATTTTTGTTTCCACAGAAAATGAAAAGATGTGGATTCCTTCCAGACTAATGTGGTTTGATCACGCCAGACCGCCTGAAACAGAGTACAAGCTGATCCAACATTCCAAACAGCTGGACAAAACAGCCCTACAGACTACAGCTAGGATATCTGAATCTTCTTTGAATCCCCCAAGACAGCGCCCCTTATCAGCAGGAAGTAGTTTGGAAAGAACGACACCCAAATTCCCAAATATTGTGTATAAATGTTTGTTTTCATTTAATTGGACTTTGTTATATAAAATCAAATAAAAAATTATATATATATATATATAAAAAAAAAAGAAGGTGACATCACCCCTAGCAGTGGCACCTATAGGTTCTAATTCTTACTGAGGGTATTTTTGATTCTGGATGCTGATATTCTCATTTACTTTTTATTTATAATCACTACTGTCATCATATCACACTAAAACATGCATACCTCCCCCCCAAAAAAACACATATTCACAGCCTACAGAAAGACATATCCTATCACTCTGGTTAGGTTAGATGTTTTTATGAATTGGCCTGCTTCCACAACACTTTTCTCAGTATGCTTGATATTGGTATTCAGAAAGGTCATTGTTTCTGTAAGTTTATTTTTTTATCCTCCTACTTTGAGAAAATTGTTGGGTTATCTGGAAATGCTTTCTGGTATAACTTTGTGATTCCATGTCTAAAATCATCTTCACAAGGGGAAAACTGACTTCTCTTCTTCTTTGTTAAATTAAGCCATTTGATTTTAAACACACACACACACACACACACACACACACACGCACACGCACACGCACACGCACACGCACACACACAAAGAAAATCAAACTATTAGAGCTGATCATACACCAATTGTCTTATAAAATTGTTTTATTTTAGTCTCCATAAACTTACTTCCCAGGAATGCTAACAAAGTAACTTGCTTACAGGGATTTATAATTTGGGATAAACATGATAAAACAAGTATTTATTGTACAGAGGTATGATGTAAAACTTATTCATCTGTTATTCAAAGTGGGTAATTAGCTTGTTATCTGCTAAAAGCAATCCTCCTACTTAAGTCTGCAATAGAGGGAAAGCAGCCGCTAAGGGATGTTCTCATCTCAGTGCTTCAGAGCAGCAGGGACATCTAGTTCCCACCACAAAGGGCCACCAAGATCTTTTCATAGTCTCCTTTGGTTTCATCCTGTTGGTTAAAAAAGAGAGTAAATTTGACATGGAGCAAAACCATGATGAATATGAGATATTCAAGAAGAAGCATGATGTTTGTAGAGTCAGCTAAAGGCAAGCCATACTTTACAGTGTATGTTATAGCCACCTTCAAAAAAATATAAATTAAACATACTGCAGAGATGAATAAACAGTTTTGAAGAATCAGAACAAAGTCTACCCTGAACTAATTGTATATTACAACAAGTATTTCTAAGTATCAATATATCATATAATTATTTGAAACATTGTATATGAGGAAATATATGAGTCACTCAACAGAAGGAGTGAAAACTATGGGCCTGTAATTTTCTCATTTGTTCTTCATATGTTTTACTTGTCAAATACAAATAATATGAATTTAAATAATTATCTTTCAATAGGATCAACCCCCTTCAGTTCTTTGTGTTATTTTCCGACAATCTAATAATATGACTTGAAATACATTTTAAATGTTTCACATAGGAAACTATTTAATAACAAGTAAAACACTAGAATTTAATTTTACTACCAAATTTCCAACCATAAGTTTTAATATAAAATAAATCATGATGTGTATCAGTACTTGTAAGAATTCTGCAATATTCCAGGACTGTTTATGTACAAAGACTAAAATAAACATCTCTGTGCTGCAAAAATACACTTAGTTCTTTGCCAGACTAGATTTAACTATGTTAATTTATTTATGAATCATTCACCCTAAAAATCAGAGTTAATCTTATATATACAATGTACAGCTATAATACACCACATCACCTCTGTTCTTGGGAAATGTTGCACAAGGAACTATATCTTTTGTGGAGATGCCATTATTGAAAAGCACAACTTACCAGGATGGCTTGGCAAAGAGAGATTCCATACTTCTTCAGGTAAAATGCTTTGATTTCATTCATGTCTATTTCAGAACGGGAGACCATAATCCTGATCAATGCCTTATGGCGAGTTCCAGCTCCCTGTACAGACAGACCGTGGTTTTATTACATGTAGGAAAGAAACATCCCGCTGAAGACTGGTTTTTCAAAGGGAGTTCCATTTACCTTCCACACATGCTACATAGAGAAAATGAACCCTATATGCTCTCCTCTTTTCCCTCTCCTCCATCTTCCTCTCTATAACAGGGAGAGAGAGGGAGGGAGGGAGAGAGAGGGAGAGAGAGAGAGAGAGAGAGAGAAACAGTGGCAATGAAAGAAGAGACCAGGAGTTATATTAGTAGAAGGTGTAAAGAATTTTGTTTTTGTTTTTTGTTGTTGTTTTGTTTTGTTTTTTCGAGACAGGATTTCTCTGTATAGTTTTAGTACCTCTGTAGACCAGGCTGGCCTTGAACTCACAAAGATCTGCCTGCCTCTGCCTCTGCCTCCCAACCTCTGGGATTAAAGGCATTTTCCACCAACTCCCAGCTTGTGAAAAAGGGTTTCTACAGCTTACTAACTGGCTTACCACAATCCATTCTTTGCTGTATCATCTGAACTATCCAATAATAGCAAAATGGTTTTTTCTGAAATAATAAATTTAACGTATCTACTATAAACATCTCAGTGGTCTCCCATTTCTCTTACAATGAACTAACTATCTTCTCAGGGCATACAATGTCCTCCACAACTCTACAGCCACTTGACTGCCAAGCTAATGCTGTCTCAAAATAATCCATTGTGCTTTCAGTTCCAAGTGTATGCCCCTTTCCCTTTCCTCTCTTGAGTCACCCCTGCTTTATTCCCCCTTATCTTCTTCCTCCCCACTCACCTACTTACACCTTACTCTTACTTAAACCTCAAGTTTTTAAGTTTTTATTGCATTTTCTCATGTCTTATTTATTGTAGTTATCTCTGTGTATACACTCATGAGTATGTTTATGGATACACAAGGCAGAGTGTTCGTGAGGACATCAGAGAATAATTTTCAGGAGTTGGTCCTCTCCTTCAACCATGTGGGTGCCAGGGATTGGATTCAGGTCATCGGGCTTGATAGCAACTGCTTTAATATGCTGAGTCATCCCTTTGGCCCACACTTAAGGTTTTAGATTAGATCAGAAAAATGCTATATTGACCTCCGATATTTTGGGCACATGTTCCTTTTTCATAGCAGATATTTGTCACTACTTATCTGAATATCACACACAGAGAGGATTGATTACTATTTAACTAGACCTGTGGTGTCTGTCTCCACTGACAAGCATTGGGATCATGCCTATCCTTTCACAGAAGCTCGCCAATACTATTTAAATTGTTAACTCTTTTCGTCTCTCTCTTTCTTATGGCTTCGTTATACATGGGTTACAAAGGAAAGATCACTTCATAATTATTGTCTTGAGATCTCAAAATATAAGTGCTGGGGCAATGTCCACTATGGTAACCCCCTTGCCAGAAAAATCTTAATGCATCTCAATACCAACTTCTACTTCTTTAAATACAGAATGATGATGTCTTAAAAGGTCGCCATTAGCCTGTTGCTTGAAAGATAGCCTAATTAGGATAATTAGGAAGACAAAAGTATAAAGCTTACAGCCTTGGTTGAAGTGGATCATTAGTGTAGCATACTAAATGGAGAAGTGTACCACTCTTCCTGGTGATTCAGGTTTTAAGAAAATTCTAAATCATCTATAAATTTCTTGCTAACTCACTTCATAATCATATTTACACATACCTTTTCAAAAATATACCAAATCCATCTAGTTTATTCTAATACATGTTTCAACCCTCAAGTTGAATAAAGCATAATTTTCTTTGAAGATATGTATTGTGATTTTTGAGCACGATTAGGTTCCCTGCTCCTCTATCTACAGATAATTTCTCCTCTGAGCAAAGCTTATAAGTAGAGCCTTACCTTCATGGCTTCGTAAAGTTTCTCAGCAAAGAAAGCTGGGGTGCTTGTGGCACATTTCACTGTAAGAGACAAATTTCTGTTGAAGTATTCATCGCAAAATAAAGATACATACTGGATAAATACGAAATAACTACAAAAAGGGTTCTAGCCCTCCTGCCTAATAGGGGATGTTTGCTTTATTAGAAGGCAGAATCACTTTTTACAAGGTGGTTATCAGTATTCTTTCCCTTGTCAATATTCAGTAGTGACTCTAACCGGAATATAATACCATCCTCTCTGTCGGTATGGGGAAACTAGTGTAAATGCCAGGCACTCAAATACTCAATCATGTTTACAAACACTTGACAAGGCAGCACAGCCACTGACAATATAAAGCAGCTGCCCAAGCCAAATACTAGCACATATTTGTAGTGTCCTGACTTTATCTTGCTACTCAAAGTGAGATGTGTGAACAGCAGGACTGATACCCATCAGAGCGTCTTAGGAATTCAGAACCCCGGCCTGCAGAAGCAGACTATGTCCCTGGGAGACATGTAACCACTAGATTAGATCATTCAGGACTTGCTCAAGACTGAACAAATTGTTACACCAGAACTGGAATGTGCTGCTCTTGATAAGCATTCACAGTGGCTGAGGTGGTGTGGCCTGCTTGGTGCATTGCTCTATAAAAAGTTGCTCAAAAATATATTCTGCGTCTCCATATCTTGAAAAATATCTATTGCATTAAAAAGACATCCTTATTTCTTCTTCAGTCTTACATATTGCCTCAGCCTGAACATAGATGCATAGGTGTATCATATTTACAGGGGTTTTGTCTTATATTACTTTTTGTTAAGGACAACAGTGAAATGAAGTGTATGAGTTCAGGTCAGAGTTTTGCCTATGCAACTTCTACATACCAACAGCGGTGAGGCATTTCTCAATGTCACCCTTCATTTCCAGATCCAGAACTTTGTTCATGTCATGGTCACTGTACTTTCTGTAATTCTGAAACACTGAATAGGAAATTGAAGTTAAGTTTTGTGCAAAGCAGCCTGCCTTCTAGTAAATGTCAACAAAATCAGGATGCTGTCATCCAGGCAAACCTGACCCTGCCTCTCAACCACCTGTGCATGGCAGGTGTATGTACCCTGGCTCTTTAAAAGAAAGACTCTACTGGGTGATGGTGGTGGTTCAGGCCTTTGATCCCAGCAGATGGGAGGCAGAGGCAGGTGATCTCTGTGAATTTGAAGCCAGCCTGGTCTACTGATTGAGTTCCAGGACAGGCTCCAAAGCTCCAGAAAAACACTGTCTCAAAAAAAAAAAATTAAAAAGAGTCCACTCACTTCTGTCACACACACACACACACACACACACACACACACACACACACACACACACCCTGCTGTTTCTCTGAAGGGCAGACAGGACATTTCCCATCTCTCCTTCACCCCTTCTTTTTTCCCATCTGTGTCTCTTTACCTCTTTTCCCTTCCCTTATTTTCTTACCTCCCCCTCAATAAAACTTTCACTTTGAGTCACGTCTACAGGTCTCTGTTTCCCCATCCACTCACTTTCCACCACAAGCAGCAGAATCAATAACCTTGAAGTCCCAGTGTGGGGACTGGGACCTGCCACCTGCAGTCCCATTCCATGAAGCTTTATTCCTAATACAGGGTAACTGACTCAAGCGCTCCTTGGGTACATTGAACTTCAGTGGACATTTTAAATGCTATTTACATGACTCCACATAATACATCTATTCCATATTCATATTCCAAGTGCCAACCATTATCAGGTGTGCCAGGTAATTGACAACTTTACTAATGTCTGCAGCAGTGTTAATAGTACTTTCCTTTCTAATCTCAGTATAGCAAATTCACTTTGTGTAGTACAGAACTTGCTATGTTGGTATGCAGTAATGAACTTTCTGTTATCCTTACACTCTGGCTTCCCAAAGATTCAGACCCTAAGTCTTAGCTGTGAATCTTTGGGAATTTGGGGACTTTCTTTTGCTGTTTCTTATTTCTGCAACATCTACATATTCTTTCCTTCATTTAAATTCTCAGAGATATTTTTGTTTCTTTTATCTCTCATGTGTTATGTTTTATTTATATTTGTTACGACTACTCCAAAATTTTAAAATAAAAGGGCTAGTGAAAATAAGTGATGTTGCCCATTCCAAAGTCACAAAGTGTATTCTCAGACATATGAACTGTAGCAGTTCAAAGCTGACAAATGGGCATACAACAATAAGTGGTCAGTATCATTGCACCCATTTGATATGGAAAGATCTCTTTCTTTCCTTCCTCTTACTTATTCTCCATAAGGAATATTTGATCTTCCATAAACACATTCCAGAAAAACTAAGTTCTTGTTACCTCTGCGAAGATGAGTGTTGCTTCTAGTAGTCAGAATTGTAATGAACACATTTGCATCTGTCCCCTTTCTCCTCTCTCCAGCTTCATACAAAGCCTATCAAGAAATGAATAAGTAAACATGTAACAAGGTGCTGAAATGACAAACACACAAAAATGTTATATTTAGCAAAGGTTATATAAATAATTATGCTGTACTTAGTACAATCATAGTAGGCATCATTGGGGTTGGGTCTTCTTGAAATTGAGAACAATAAAGTCAGCAGTATAGCTCAAAGTGCATTGTAAACATGATAAACAGAAGATATGGAATATCTGTTTGCTGAGTCAATTGCTTTAAAATTATTTTGTACATAAAGACAACTCAAAGGACTGTTTAAGACAGATTTCCTTTTTCTACTTTTTATTGCTCAAAGAAAATATTAGCAAATAATATCAATAAACAAAACTTTAATCACTGCTGAGGTCTTATATTTTCCCCCTCTCTACACACATTTATTTGCTACTGAAGAATATGTCATTTTGATGCTATAATTTCTGTACACAAATTTCAACTCTGAAATTTGAAATCTGTATAATCTTAAGTAATAATTTAAATAAAATTATTTCTCCTTTGTGAATGAGAATAATAATCCCTGTCTTTTTGTAACAAGTGTCTTCTACTAGCTCTAAAACATTTGTCCATTTGTTTGTTTTTCCAAACAAGGTTTCTCTGATAGCATTGACTGTCCTAGAACTTTCTCTGTAGACTAGGCTGGACATAAACTTAAGAGTATTCACCTACCTATGCCTCCCAAGTGCTAGAATTAAAGGCATGTACCACCACCACCACCACCCACCTTAAAATATTAATTTCTTTGATAATCCTGAGCCATATTAATCATGCAGTCTCCATAAATATACAACAAGGAGACCTAATAGTCTGGAAAGGGAAAGCACATTCACAATGATAAGAATAATTTTTATTGTAGGAAATTATGCATCATTATTATTTTTATAGGTTTCCACAATTTCTATTAAAACATAATGTTCAATGTGTTTATTGATTTCACTTTACATAGCAAAACTTTCCTTTCCCAGCTGGGCATGATGGTGAATATTTCTAGTTCTGCAATTGAGATACTGAAGGAAGAGGATCTCAAGTTGTAGCAACTTATACTACCCACCAACGGGTTGGGTTTACATATAGCTATGTTCTTATAAAGCCAAAACTTGGAGTGTTCTCCGCCAAATAGTTCTTGGGAAAGACAGAAAGATTCTCATTGTTCTTTCAGCTATATTTGGCTTTCTAAACAATAAAATATATTGGAAACAGACTTTACTTTCGATTCCTGAGCTACAAGAATGTGTCTAATGAAATGAATACTAAGAAACAATTGGCTTCTCACAGGACCTGAGATCTGCTTCCACATTGAGGAAGCTAGAAAGTAAGAAAATTTGCTTCATTGATAATGTCTCTCCATTACTTACCCTGGCATCTGTGTCAGCCAAATCATGATTCACACTGAAATCCTCACAGCGGTCACCCTGAAAAATACCCAACATATTTTAAGATACTCTACAGGATGTACTCACAAAATAGACTGAATTCTCTCAAAATCAGCCATAACTTTTGAAGAGAAACAGTGAAAACAGGATCATTTGAAGCAATATTGCTCAGAGAAATAAAAGCAAGACAGAACAAAGCAAGTATGCATGACTTCACTTAGATGTGCTTCCTAAAACCCATGATGACCAGAAATAGTAGAGTGGGAAACAAAAGATTGGAGGATGCTAATAAAAGGGCACAATCTCTAATAGACAAGAGGGTTACATTGTGGGACTATCATAGAGAAGGATGAACATAATCAAAACATAGTAGGTATTTTTAAATGACCAGAAAATAAATTTCAAATATCTCACTGAAAGAGTGGTAGGAAGTGAGATTATGAAGTTTTTTGGTTTGGTTTGGTTTGATTTGGTTTGGTTTTTTCAAGACAGGGTTTCTCTGTATTGCTTTGGCGCCAATCCTGAAATTTGCTCTGTAGACCAGGCTTGCCTTCAACTCACAGACATCTGCCTGACTCAAAAGCTGGGATTAAAAGCATGCGCCACCAACTAGATTATAACATTTTTATATTGCTAATTTTACATCACACACATAAATATATCACATTAATCCCTCAAATACATACAAGTGTCATTCATCAATGAAGCAGTATTATTCTCATTCTTACAAAATGCTCACAAAACCAAGGTTTCATTATTCATAAATTGCAAAGACATTTAACCCATACCTTGGCAAGAGAAAGCAAGGCCTTCCGGAAGTCTCCAGAAGTATCTGAAGTGATGTCCTTGGCCAGATCTCTCTTTAGCTCTATAAGATGAGAAAATTATTTTTTCAGTCAACTATTGAAAAATGGCAATGTTTGCATTAGCTTATAGTTTACAAAGTTGATTGATGCATGTAACTTATCTCAAAACATTTTTGTGAAAAGGAAGAAACTGGAGCAGTAGAAATGTTAAGCTATAAAATAATTTCCTATAGTTCAATGGAAGAAAACTGAATAACACTGTGTATAAAAACTTAGTCATAAATATTTGCTAACAATAATGAATTGTTTAAACATACTTTATCAAATCATTTTCAAATATAACATGTGAAAATTTAATCACTAGGATGAATAGAACAGTATTTAAAAGAAGAACGATGTTACTTGCTTAAACACTGGCTATTTATTTACCTTAAAATTATAAATATTTGATATATAATATGTTCAATGGTGTATGAGTTACATTTATTTAAAACTTGTGTCTACAGACATCCAATTGGCTATAAGATATGCTGCTTTAGGGGAAAAATAACTAAATGTATAGCAATTCAAAAATAGTACCTTAAGCTATTTTTGAACCAAATCTTCAGGGTTGAGGAGAAATGTGGATGTATACCTTTGTAAACTGCATTTTATCAAACACATTAATAATTATATCTCTTGAATTATTATTACTAAGAAATAGATCTAAGAAACTGGAGTAAAAGTTACAGAAAATGTGGTCATGTTTTGACTTGTGTACTAAAGTGAGATCAATGTGCAATGTTTCTACACATTGTGCTTGATAAGAGGGTTAGAAACAAAGATGCTGCATGAGGTCACATACAAAAAAGCCAACGGTTCAGAGGAACTAGAAAAATCACTGAAGATGTGCAGCTATCCCCTGTGCAATGAGGACTGAGTCATTTGACTAAAGGCTTCACTATACAATGAGCCACTGATAGTCACTCATGCCAAGTATCTATCCAAGCACAGAGAAAGATGAACTGAATCATTTATGTTCTCAATGGTAAAGCTAAGGTTCCCAAAAGATTAAAAAAATGGGAAGTGTTCTGATCAGAAATATTAATTCTTATTATGCATTCTTTTCAAAATGAAAGGTACAGGGTAGGTCCATCCAGAACAATAGAAATGTTTTTAGAAAGTAATTTAAATGCAATGTTCTGAATTCAGTTGACTTTATAAGACATTTGTGCTGATTAGCTGCAGAAGATATTTTCTATTAAGGTGCAAGGTGCAGGTGGGTGGGGTGTGCGTTTTCACACTGGTATCTTGCCCTGCATTCCAGAGATGTGGGCTAACCAGAAAGGGAATGTTTTAAAATGTAGGCTTTCTAAATTACACAGTTACCACCAATAGGTGATTTTCAGAAAGTATTTCTATCTAGTGTCCTGTTCATTTAAGGACTCAGAGGATGGCCCTGACCTTCTCTGTAGACTCTGTTGATTTCTCTGATTTCTCTGTTATTTCTTGATGCCAAAATCTCAATGAGAGTGTCTTCATCTGTTCCAAGCCCCTGAATTTAAAGAAAATAAAATACATTCAAATTTTTTCTTTAAGATAATCACCCTGTTTTGTCCACACAAAGTGTGCTGTAATTGAATCAATTTTGTCCATATTTTTAAAAATATGATATTGTTCTAAAACAAAATAGTTTATGTAAAGTATTTGGGGTGAAGATTAAAATATTTAGATATTTGACTTGTGTGTTTAATGTGCATGAAGAACATTAGTTCTAATATTTAATTTTTCATATATCCACCGATTGATTCATTAAATTCAGAACTTGTTTGTTCAGTAAATTTGAACTGATTGACAGTCCTGTATTAGATAATGAAGGCCTAATCACAGTAACATACAGATTTGTCCTCCACAGTTTTTGCTTCTTAAATAAAGAATCATGTGGGGGATTGGTAAGAAGGCTCAGCAGTTCATTCTGAAGACCCAGATTCAAGTCCTATCGCCCACACATACAATCATCCATAACTCCAATACTAGAGCATCCAATGGCCTCTTTTGACCTCTGAGAGTACCAGGCACGGGGGGGGGGCAGAGGGGTAGAGGGGGAGCATGCAGACATGCATACAAATAAAACAAATCTTAAATACTATAGTTGGGGGGAGGGAGGAAGCATTTACCTTCATGGCAGCACGGAGTTCATCTGCATCAAACTGGGCTGGAGTTTTTAGCAGAGCCAAAACAACCTCCTCCAGGTGACCTGTAAGGGCTTTTCTCAAGACTTCATCCAGGGGCTAGAAAAACAAAAGGATTAGAGTGATTTACTAACAGTCATGCACTTAGCAACACTTTTCACTTCAGTCCCCCTTTGTAGCTCTTTCCTTCCATGGAGAGCAAGATGGATATTTAGGAGGCTGCCTCAATCTCTTAATCTAGAGGGATTAGAAGAAATGTATTGCATCCAATACAAACTTCCTAAAAGATTGTGTTCTCCGTGAGCTCAAAGCACAAAGCTGTTCCACACTTTTCAGTGATCTAATAAACACTATAATTAAAAGCTTTGACCTTCCGTTTTCTTATTACACCCAGTTAAAAATAAGCTGTACATACTTGCCACAAGAAATAGAAAGTGCAAAATATTTAATGTCTGCATAAAACAGCTCATGTTTAGTTTTAGCAAAACAAACAAAAAAATGCACTTCGATCAGAACAAATTCTTTTCCTTAAATTGATGCTTTGCCTATAACGTAGAACATCACCTCTGGAAAACTTCACAGTTGGCCCATGTGTGAATTGAGTAAATTTGCTAAAAGTGACCCTATTGCAACAAAGGAGACAATAGTATAATTCCTGTCTAGGGATAACAGGTTAGCAGTGTTTAAAACAGAAGGAGCTGGGAAAGTTGCTTCAAAATCACACTAGAACATAAACAGAAGCAAACAGAATGTTTGAGTTCATCATTCTCCTCACCTTTCCCGTCTCCTGCAAGTATGCTGCCTTGATCTGCTGGCGCTGAGCATTGGTTCGCTTGGTAAGGATGTCAATGATAGTTGCTTCATCCACACCTGGAAATAAAGGATCTAGGCTTTTAATATCAATTTTCTTAGTCACCAACAGTTGCCATAAAATGATTCAATCCAGGTCAAGGTGCATCATAACAAAGTTGAGAACTGCATTAGTTTCCTAAATGAATGCCATGGCCCTTACTTAGCCAGCTGAAGAATGTAAAGTGGCATCACATTAATTTGAATGGAAATTGAAGAACCAGTTAATAGTTTCTGGACACTAGTATTCCAGGCTTGTTCAAACCCTAAATGTGGTCACAGGTATTGGTTTAAGCATTGAGTTCTATTAGAAACCAGCTGGTAAGGGCATCTACTATAGCAGCAGGGATTTCATCACAGACCAAAATTTCCTAAGCACTGACAGGAAGAACACCTTCTTCTTTTGGTGGCCTCAAATGACAATCCTCCTACCTCAGACTCTCTAGTACTGATATTAAAATAAAGCCATTATAGCTTACTAAAACTTTTTAATCTCCCCACAGAAAGACGTTGTATCATTAAGGTTTATTTCCCAATAATCATTCAAGCAGTTTCTATGAAATGTGTAAGAGGAAACCCTTCTGTGGATTTGCACTCACCTTTAGCCATGATAGCTTTGTGCAAGGCAGCAACATCCGAGGATGGATTGAAGGATGGGTAGGGGCTCACTGCTGACCCAGGACCACCTTTGGATGATTTTACAGCTTGCTGTGTATATGAGAGACATAAATTAATCTCCATTCATTCATTCCTTCATTCATTTTGGTGTCTGTTTTAACATGGTAACGACTTCCTAATACTTTAAATACTTACAGCATATTCCTGCTCTTGATTGTCAATAAACCAGGCCTGCTTGAGGAACTCTGATACCATCGCCATTTTTAAAGAAGTATCTAGAAAGAAAATGGGGAGAAGCTTTATGGCAACAAACTCAACACTCACAAATACTATCTTATAGACTTGACACACTGCAATAGACAGTAAACTAGTTCTTACTAACTATGATTATTATTTGGAGCATAATAAATTACAAGATGGAGATACTTTATAAAGACTACAATTACTGTTTATAAAAAGAAAAAGAAAAAAGAAACCCACAGCTTTTATGAGAAATGCGAGCCATTTTCTTGGTCTTTACAGCCTTGCCTTCCAAGGTCAGAAGAGTGGGGTATCCTTAATTTACAGAGCACCCAGCAGATGCTGAACATGGAGGGTACAAAAGCTTTTATATGGAGCCCGTTGCTTTAGGGGAAGCTATAGCTGGTCTGTGTTCTCCTACTGAAAACATAAAGGCTACGGAAACTTCTGAGGAAAGCGCTGGTTCAAGCAAGGCTTTCCTGAAATGAGTTAAAAGAAAAATCTGGCAGAATGCTTCGGAGGAGAAAAAAAAAAAAAAAAAAGTAGAGAAAAGCCTGTAATATTTGAGAAGCAGAGTAAAGTTGGCTAGGTGGAGAAATGTTGATAGAAGTTGCAACAGGGAATTTAAAGATCGGTCCACAGCTAAGAGCAAAGTCATTAGGCTTGTAGATGGAAAGCAGTGTGATAACATTTGTATTTTGATGGAGCATCATTTCTGTGTCATGAGGAAGCATGGTAAAGAGCACAGGGAAAAGGGCAAGACCAGTCCATCAGTAGTCATCTTAACACCTGTGTGGGATGAATCAGGGCCTTTACCAAAGGCAGGTCTAGAGAAAGTGTGTTTACTTTTATAAGGTAAATAATCCAGAACCATCTACTAGACTGGATCAACTCAAAACTCCACATATTTCCTTCTCATTAATGTAGCTTTCTTCCTCCACCCACATAGGTTGGCATAAAATTGTTTGAATAAATAACTATCTTCACGTTCTTCACATTTAAACTGTTTAAATATTATTGTTGTATGCCCCACATACAAATATAAAAGGATTATTTTATACATCATTTCAGCTCTTCTAAGAGAATCATTTGGGTGATGCTGCAATATGAATAAGTTTTTCGCAACTATATTAGAGGATGCCTCTTAAGTTGCCTGCACAGCTTGCAGCCTGGTCATATTTGCATATAATGGTACAAATCTTTTTAAAATTTGAAGTATGTTAACAATGAATCTGTTTTCTCCACATACACAAAATGCCACAAGTGAGAGCTTTTGTCTGAGTGCACAGTTTTAGATGCCAGTGTCCAGTGACTATACTGATCTATCTGTGATGCCCTTTGAAGATTTCTTTTGATGGAGGCTGAAAAGATAATCTGTGGGATTTTATTTCATGGAATTTAGGCATAAGACTTAATGAAGAGTAAAACTCATAAACTGATCCCTTTCTAGCATGTCCCAACAAAGTCTTTCAGTCTGAATCTGCTAGCATGACTAAGTTCCAAGAAACAAAATTAAATACCAGACAGAAGTAATACTCAAAGGAGATGATTCAATTACTTTTCCATCATTTGTATGAAGACCATTCACTAATGTACTGTATTCTCTCTCACAACCAACACATTCAAAGCTGTTCCCTCAGGTAAAGTTAAAATGCACGATCATGCATGACACTGCACTTTCCCCTGTAGCTGAATCTGGTGCAATTGCTGTTGCCACACATTATTTCACATTTCGACTGCCAAGTTGGCACACCTACAGCTTCACAGCCATTCAGGCAGTTACAGCATTCAGCATTACTATTGCAACACTGCACTCAAGCCCCCAGTAAAAGGGAGTCCTCAAAATGAATGATCTGATCACCTGCTTAAAAAAAAAAAAAAAAAGAATTCAACAATTTTGTTGTTTTCAGTTAAGACAGAAAAAAATAATTCTCCAAACCTGAGGATGGCATACTATCAGAAGTGATTATGACAATTTGACACTGATTTTAGGAATTTTATGAAAGTAGTACACTTTCACAGTATTCATGCTATTAAAAAGAACTGCATAGTGTACAGTTTTGTTTTTGAAAACTGAGAAAGCTCAATCAAATAATGATGAATATGTTAATTACACTGTTCAGCAGAACAGGAAACAGTAGGTTGAGCAATTTACTTGACAAGAGTATCCCTGGAGAAGACAGCTTTGAACTTATGACTTCTGAACATCTACATTCTAGCCCAGTATATATGATAGCCCAGAAAGGTGATCCAGAAAAGCAAAGAGTGTCAACAGAAGAAAATGGATTCTAAAGTCAGCTCATAGCCCTTAGCAAAGCTTAAAGATGCAAGTACTGTAAAAGGATGCATACTGTTCCAAAAGAAAGGCCTGCTAAGTGCCAAAGATAATAACCTTCATTAGGAGGAGGATTTACATACAAAGCACTTCTCAAGTACCACAGCAAGAGCATCAGGCAGATTCACATATGATCCGCTTTGCCTGCTCAGCACTTTGATTCTTCATGGACACAAAATTAATTAAACAGGTTCAAAAAGATTCTGTTTCTTCCATATTATTTTGTTTTACTGAAGTGTTGTTTCATCTCAACATATATTTCAATTAGATAGCAATGAGTTCTTAATCCAAGTTGATCTCCAGGATTAAAAGGAGCTCATTTGAAGACAACCACTTGGAAATTGACACTATTTCACATTTTTTTTTTTCACTTGACAACCTCTTTTGTGAATGTACACCATGTATTAATTTTTACTTACATATAGATTAAGTGGGAAACGTCTAAGGATTAGTCTTTTGGTATATTTGTATGTGTGTAATCATCTTAATTTTTTTTTTCTTTCTGAGTGTCAAGGAATGTGACTTCCAGAAACTGAGTGGAAAATGGCTAAATTTCCTGGTTTACCAACTCTTCCTGGTTTCAACACTGTTCTGTATTAATCGCAAAGTGCAAAATGAAGAAAAATTTGTTAAGTAACTTATCCATTAACACAAAACAGTGTCTCTAGAGAAGACAGCTATGTGGCTTAAGTCCTGGTTACATGCTAGGACTACCTGTTTCACAATGAAATTAGCAATCACTAGCTATTTCTTGACAAAATAACTTGGTATCCATCCTCTTTATTTTTTGTACATGCTGTCCTTTTCAGATAGACATCTTCATAGTGGTGTCAGTAGTTATAATAAAAATATGTGCTTTCTCACTGGAAAATACTGTATATTTCTTTACATTATTGAGCAAAGAGATGAGAACAAGGTCAACACTTAAGAATCAGTTTCTTTAATAGAGAATCCATGGAGACTCGGTATGTTTCACTGTAGCCTAAGGGTATTTATTATCATATGATTTTGTCTTATGTACAGTTGTTCTTTGAATGTAATCCTTCCAACAACTACCCACATGAAGAAGATAATTAGACTATTCAATGGCCACATGAGAAGATAATTAGACTATCACAATGATATCACCTTAAGTCATTTAAACAAAAGGAAGTTCCTGGATATTTTGCCTCTGGCTTCTAAATAGGGAGTTTCTGTTGCCTGGAATTCTCTGACCTCATCTACACTGCTGTCTTTTGTCTGACTCACTGCTATTTGATGAAGACTAAGCATAGAGGATTCATTGCATCGCCATGATGCCTTCACTGGTACTCAGCATTGTACTAAGGGAGTTTCCAAAAGTATCTTGTTTCTAGCCATCCAGTAACCTCATGCCATTATGCATTATCCCTTCATGTTGATATCTATACCTCCATCACTCTTCCCTGAAGATAAAGCTCATTTATTGTACATCTCCAATACCTCATGAAGCACTGGGGATTCTATATATTCATAAGGATTATTAATTATTAATAATAAACAAATAAGTATTATTAGATAAACAAACAGTACATTGGGAAACAGCTACATAAATTTAACCAACAAATTTGGCCCATAACAATGGTATTTTAAATGGAAGAATCATGGTGTCATGCCTCTTATTTTAAGTTTCTTTAACTAAAAATCAGACTTCACAAAAACGTGAAACTTCATTTATAAAATGAGAATGTTGAAATACAGTGTCTGACAGCTGTTGGAGTTCTAAAGCATGTAGTTTACATTTCACCTTGAATAGTAATAGGAGAGAATTAGCTAAAGAAGCAGATATTACGTAGACAATGTGTGCAAATTTGAAGGAAAAGAACATTTTTGACTTTTAGAATTGCTCATGTTCATCACTAAAGATCAGGAAATTCTTTTATTTTGTTCTGACTTTAAATATGTAAGGAATTAATAGACAGTCAGTCTGTACAACTATTTTCATGCTCAGAAATCAACTTGGCAGATGTTTCTGATATCTCAGCATTCAGAAGGCAGAGGCAGAGGCAGAGGCAGAGGCAGGGAGATCTCTGATAGTGTAAGGCCAGCCTGGTCTACAGAGGTAGTTCCAGAACTGCCATGGCTAAGCAAAGAAACCCTGTTAAAGGGGAAGGGAGGGAGGGATAGAGGGAAGGGAGGGAGGGATAGAGAGAGGATGGGAGTGAGTGAAAGTATTTGATAAGCTTGTAAATTAAGCTGGTTCCTTAAGAGTGTTCCTATAGTCTTGAGAGCATCAATCTCATATCAGGTATCTAAGGGGTGTGGGTGTGTTTTTGGTTCTCTGGTAACCACATAAATTCTGCAGAAGAGACCATTTCGGAAACCAGCACTTTACCAAATATGAATCAGCTGAAACAGGCATTGTCTGCAGCTAGCAAAACACATTCTTCACTCATTATGGGGGGGGGGGGCATTGATTTCTCAGGATTCACACAATTGTAGGCATCTATAGCAAGAAGAACCATAACTTTCTTGATCGGCTCCCATAAAATTGGAAGTTAAGTCATTTCATTAATATTTTAAGTGGGCTAAGAGAAAAGTCCCTGAAGAAAGGTTTTGTGATGTGCCAGATTATAGTTAGGAATTATCCTCTCTCACTCTTGCAAGTCTCTCTAAGGATGGGCAACTTTGGTCTTTTGTTTTTCTAGGGAGTTTATCTTTTCTTATGTGATCTTCAAGATGCCACTCAGCAGGAAAGTTTCTGTGGGCCCACCCCTCTGGCAGTCAGTGGAATGATTTATCTGACATCACCCAGGAAAAATCTGCTTTCCCCTTAGGTTTACAAATGAACACCAGAAAAGCCTGTCTATGACACACACAGAGATTATAGGGAGGAAATGTGGCCACACCCTGTTTAAATGAAACGAGTAATAAGCGGACCATCTTAAACTATGAGTAAACATAACATTCATTCAAAACGTTAATTAAAAAGGGCATGGAAACTACTCGGAAGCTGGTATTCATTTTGTTTCATTAAAGAAAAATATTTTAGCTATAAAGTGTTTTATTTTGGAAAAATTCCTCGCAGTTTGCCACTTCTGGTTTCTCTGGGCCCCCTCCTGCATCCTGCACTATACTCCCACAAACCCCCATCTCTGGAGACAAGATTTTCCAAAGAGGAGGAAAGAAAAATCTCATTCTTAGATTGCCAGAGGAGGAGCACACGTTCTCTTCTTTCCTTTGATAACTCAACAACAGGGCAAAAAAAGTAAACTTGGCAGAGTTTCAAAACTGCATTTCTTAGATAAGAAAGGCAAAACTTTGCAATTTTTGATGTCTAAAGGACAACAACACAATGTAATTTTACAGCACGATTCATTGAATTACTTTAAATGCAACTATCCATAACTACAGAGAGTTCAGCAGTCACAACACTTCTCTATGAAGCCCCAGGCAAACCATGCAAGGAATTCTCACAAGGTTTTTTGTAGTTTCTAAACCAAGCAGAACTCTGTAAAACAAAAGCTTAGCCTTACCTTTTTATCTTCTTGTCTTCCCAGAAACTGAAGAGAGGCTCTGTTCAGAAGGCTTCAGTCTGGAAGTGGAGGGCTGGACTTCTGATTTTATAGGATATGAAAAGAGGCCACACCTAGCAACCAGAAGTTAGTAACTGCCTGTCTTTTGTTTGAAGAACTTGCTCAGCCCTGGTCAAAACCAAAGAAAAACTAGGCTTGCAAAACTACTCCCGGAGCCAACTCAGTTACAGCACAGAAAGGAGAATAGATATTTCTCTTCCCTCTTCCTTTTGTGGTTTTATTTCTCCCAGCAGTGGTAGAATGCATTGAACTTCAGCTATGTTAAGCTCCTTGCCCTAGCCTAAGGAATTTACTGAAACTTCTTTCAAACTAAGCACATTATAGAATAAAAAGCACATTAACTACAAAACTAAAAGAGAAAAAAGAAGGGAGGGCTTCAGGTTAATCTTAACCATAACACTTAGTACTATGTCACCTTGGGTACTTTATTTCTCTGCGCTTGTCACCATTTTTGTATGCAGAAGTTATATCACTAAGACTATACTTATTCTTAAGAACTCATACACATTTGAGATACAACTCATTTGCAGGTTTTAAAATTGTGCTGTACTGAGTACATTTTATATTTCACCAGCGATGACCCTGCCTTCCAAATGAGACTTTCGGAAAGATTTGAAACTAGAGATTGCTTCAGCATTTTTGAATAATCAATTATAAACGTTAGATTATAATGGCATTTAATTAAAATGTTGCCATTAGAGGAGAGATTATTTTCTTAGTTTTTGAATAGACTCAAACTGCATAACTAGAGTATAAATAGAGCCCAGGTGTTGGTAGAAGAGTTGAGCAATAAGCAAAGTCCTGGAACTGTGAATTGTAAAGATTAATGGATTAGCAACTATCATGCAATAGGTGTCATAGGAAACTTCCTACCTGATGTAAAGAAGGAAACTTTTTCCAGGAAGCTCAATAGTGATTCATTTCATTTTTTACCAAACCTTACAAAATAGTATCCGTTCTTTCCTCTGAACTTTACACAGTAAGCTTTTGCTTGCATTGTACTTTTATATTTCCTCAATTTTTTCTTCTTTTCCTCACAGGCCTCGTAGGTAATTATATATTTTATGTTTATAAAAGTCAGTGAACAGTTACTGGATTGCAATCCAAGCATGGTGGCCTGAGTTTGATTCCCATAAGCTAAATGGAAAAACCTGGCATAATGGTATGATTATAATCCTAACACCAGAGAAGGAGAGAGACAGATCAGTCCCCAAGGCTCATTGATCACCCAGTTCTGACTAACTGTTGAGTTCCAAACCAAGTTAAAAAACAAGAGAGATGACATCTGAGTCTGAGGTTGATCAGTTGATCTCTAGCCTCCATAAATTATGTATACACTATACACTACATACACACATACACACACACACACACACACACACACACACACACACACACACACACACACCACACCACACCACACCAGTCAATCAAGGGACCAAAAATGGTGTCTCATACTGGGGAGGCTGAAACAAGAGTATTGCTATAAGTTCAAGGGCAACATGGGTTACACAGTGACTACTAGTCTAGCTTGTGCTATAGTGAAAGGTGTTTGCCAAAGAAGAAAGAGAGAAAGAAAGAGAAGGGGGGAAGGGACTGAAGGGAGAGGGGGGAGGGAGGGAGGAAGGAAGGAAACTTGAAAAGTCAATGGAGATACTTCCTTCAGATTGACAATATTTATGGCACATTACTGAATACTAATGCCAATTTCAAGGAAGCCAATGTGATCTTAAGTATTATGGCCATATAGTATAAATACTCAAGAGAAAGTCAATCTATATTTTTGATACATGCTGCATGTATGTGTTAAAAATAAAAGTCAACTAATTGGATATTAATTAATATGACTGACAAAGTGGAAAATTGATCCTGACATGTGTAAACTAGTTTTCAGCATCATATTTATGTTGTCAACTAAAAAGGGAAAAGATAATTATATAAACTAGTTAATTTCCATTTTTTATCTATTTTTATTTATACCTCTAACTTCAGTAACAGAAACGTTGGAGCATTCATGCATATTAATAGCCTTATGAAGTAAAAACATCCATGTATTTAAAATAGAATTAATAATATAGAAGCAATATGTAGTCTCATTTTGCTTAGCTTTTGTTTCCTATGACATAAACCAAGTTGAGAAGTTGAGATGGTTTATATATTTGAGTTTGTGATGCAGTAGTAATAGCAAAGCTAAACATAATACTTACTTATTATGGTAGAATTAAGGGGAAAATACGTTTTAAAGAACTACTTCCCCAAACAGTTTCCAGCTGTAATGTGAAGGCAAGGAAACTCCCAAATATAAGAGGGTAAAGATTATTCATTTGGAATCTGATGTCCTGTGGACACTACTTGAGCTCTTGTCTGGACACAAGTAGATTTCTGAAAAGAAACAACATATAAGGGATCTTCTCATTGACAGCTAAGGGACAAGCAAAGGTTAAACAGTCCTTGTGTGTAAACCACAACCCAAGTTCCAAAGCTATGACTCACCAGCCTCACTCTTTCTTGAAGGCAAATGATTCATCAGCCTCACAGACTCGAAAACAACCAGAAAGCAAGCAAAGGAGAAAAAAAAAAAAATGAGAGCAGCCACGTATTACCTTTCCACAGCATATTCATTTCCTTTCCTCTAATGTAACACAGGGCAAGGCAACAAAACTGTTAAAAAGGGGAGGGGGGCACAGCTTTAGTGAGTGGCTTCCCGACTATTGTTGAGCCCCCTCAGAGCCCCTGGACTCCAATAGAAGAAGGAATGCACATAGAATCATAAAGAACATAAATTCACTCAGATCCCAACCTCCCACAGCCCCCTCTCACCCGCTGTCCACAGCCAGTGGAAATTGTTGTTTGAGTCTCTAACATTCCTAGATAAAGCAGTTTTGAGAACTAACATTCCAAGTGGGGTTCCCCTTGCCTTCTAAGTATGTCAAATACAAAGCAAATAATTCTCTCCTATCCTCCTCCTAGTCCTCCTTCTCTTCTTCCTCCCAAGAAATAATTAGTGAAGCAATAATTATCATTATCCTTCAGTATTATCAACATCACATATAATAGAGAACATTTTTTAAGTTAATAAATAGACCCTGTAGAAAGCTAAGGCCTTGAAAGGGTATTTCCTTTATTGGATCTCACTTAAGAAAAAAGACAAACTTGTCTGTGTTCAAATGAGCCAAAGAAAGAACACTTCATTTTTAATGAATGATTTAAAAAAATCTGTAAAATGGCTCTTTGATAAATTCTTTTCTGTCCCTAATATGGATTCAACAAAAGAGAATAAATGAGCAGGGCTGTGGTAGCATAACCCTTTAATGCCTGTACTAGGGAGGCAGAGACAGGCAGATCTCTGAGTTGGAGGCCAGCCTGATCTACAGAGTGAGTTCCAGGATAGGCTCCAAATTACAGAGATGAACCCTGTCATGAGAGAAAGAGAGAGACAGAGACACAGAGAGACAACGATGAACTAGACTTTGATCACTTTGAAAATAGAAAGGAAGAAAGGAAGAAAGTCAAGTAGTTTATCATTAGAGTTGGATCATGAGAAGACAATGGCACTAGAAGGCTGAGATCCACAAAGAATAAAGTATTCCAACACTTACTTCAAAATGAATAATAATGGCTGAAGAATGACAAATGTTTAAAAACACAAAACAAAATGAAGGAGAATAGAATGAAATAAATGAAATAAAAGTCACCCAGTGTTGACTATGAACTATGTAACACCACTATGAAATTTTATTTTACAATAGTGTGTGTTTTAAGTCCATAAATTTATTCCAACTAAATTTTGTGATTAAAATTTTTGAAGCTCACACCTGTAATATTGGCATTCGTAAAATGAAGGCAGCAGTTTCAGGAATTCAGGTCACTGTCTGATACACAGTGAGTTCGAGACCAGTGTGAACTTGCAATCATATAGCACCCACAGCTGTGCTCTTCCTAAATATACAATCTAGAGAATGGAACTATATTAAATTTTATGTTTGTCCAAAAATTCCATTCAGTTCTATTCAGTATACTTCAGTATACTTCAACAATCAGGGATAGACTTGACATAGTATGATTAAACTAGATATAGGATTAACAATATGAATAATGTTTGAAGATACAAAATCATTTGAAAAGATTATATTGCAAAAAATAAACAAATAAGCAATGGTTGAAAATAATTTTAAAGTATCAAAACAACAGTGTAGTTCAATAATGAAGAAGTTGCCTGGTACATGTGAAGGCATGAGTTCTGTCCTTAGCACCTTAGCACACACATACAGTTCTAAAAATAAAATGATGCAGATTCCAGAATTGGGGGCATAATATTCAACAGTATGATTGACATGGAGACTTCCCAGCTGTAGATTCAGGCTAACCCCAAGAATAGAAACCCCATATGAGTATGGCTTCTTTTTTAAACACATTTAAATACTTGTTTTCCTTAAAAAACAAACAAAAGACATTTTGAAGCCAAGAAACATTTGGTATGTTTGGCAATTGAATAGAAGTGTTCAGTATAGCTTTCTATATAATTTCCCACATTTTTTTAAAAAAATTTAAAAATGTTTGTGATAAAGAAATTAGAAATCCCATATGACATGTCCATGCTATATATTCATGAACACTGAAAGTGTGTGTAAAATTGTTGTGAACATTATTATTGTGTGCATATTATGTCTTTGGTTTTCCATTCTCTATAACTCCTATTCAATAACCAAATTCCAGGTCACTCAATACATTTTCCCTCATTGAATACTGGCAGCATTTAACTTCTCACTAATATAAACTATGATGATATAAACACTCTGGTGTATATCTTTAGCATTTTTTCATGTAATAGGTTAGGTATATATGCTTTAAACTCTAGTAAATGTTACTACAATGTTTTCCAAAGTTGTCCTAACAAGTTACACATCCAAACATAAATGAGAAACATGGCTACTTATTAGCCTTTCCTTTTTTACATTAAGTATTCTGTTGTGAAATAGACATTGAAATAATTTGTCTTCCTCCATCAACTAAAGAGTCAAACACTCTTTTACACAAGAACACATGGGCTCACAAACATGTCAAACACATATGTGATAGACACACGCCATTCGGCTATATTCTTTTAATGAATTCAGAGTTAAAAGTTTTCAGTCCGTTTTTCTTATACATGTGTTACTGCTATATCATAGATGGTTTGTGCAATATTCATAAACACGTAAATTTTACCTATCATATTAGCAATAAGATTGGCAGTTCTTCTTGACACTTAGGTAATTGTATGGCTGCGTTAAGGTTCTGGGTTTGAAGGTAGATACTGTAGCAGGAGTGTATCCATTTTGTAAAAGCTCACTTTACTGTGTAACAGGAGTGATGCCACCTCAGGCAGTTAGGAAAGACAGGTAAAGCAGGTTTTCTTGAGTACATACGAACCTGCTCATGTGCCTTCCCTCCAGTGTTGTCTCAACAGAGGCCACATTCACAGTGTGTGAAGACTGCCACTAACCCAATGCCTCAGGCCTGAGCATGCCTCTCACTGACAAGCTACCACCAGAAACTTAGAGCTTTTTGAAACAAGATTAGTTTTTTGTTTGTTTTGTTGTTGTTGTTGTTTTTAACCTCCATTTTATTAGGTGTTTGTTATTGCTCTTATTATTGTTGTGTTTTGTGGAACCTAGCATTGTTGTGACATAAAGAAAAATAATAACAATAATTAGTAATAATAATGTGAAAATTCATTTCTATTGAGATTATTGTTATGCCTACTTTCTGAGATTTAAAGTAAATTTAATTTTATTAATTTATTAAGGGAACATTACATTTCTTTTACACTAGTAACTTAATTCAAAATGCTACCAAATAATACATTTGTACTAAAATCTTCTCTTGATAGCTCTGTGCACTTCTTTTCCAGATAAGAAAATATAGGACTGGAGAGATGGCTCAGCCATTAAAGGCTAGGCTCAACCAAAAATATAAAGAATATCAGAGAAGATAAAAATTAAGTTACTGGTTAGTGTCTTCTTACATTTTTGGTTGTGAACCTAGCCTTTAACAGCTGAGCCATATCTCAGGCCCCTGGTTAGTTGTCTTCTATGGGGTAGTTTAGGAGATGCCCAAAAATGATTTGATGATTTGTTTACTAGAACATATATACAGAACCATGTTAGGATCTGTAATTTTTAGTGTCTTTTTATACATGATTAAGTTGTCCTTCTTTCCCCTTCTACATTTTGAATCTGTCCCATGCAATGCCAGGATACATTTTATCCAGATAAGCTCCCAAAATTGTGGGGGAGCAAATATAAGATGTGTGTTAAAGCCAAGAGGTCAAATTCAGCTTCTTTTGGTTCCACAAAACAAAACTATTATTCAAACCCAAAATTGGGAATTTCCACTTTCTTAGTGTAGAGCTTTAGTTCCATAGAGTCTGTGTACAAACTCTCATGTAACACTTGATAATCTGCTCCTGTAGAGTTTTCTCCTCAATATTCCTATCCACTTGTGACAGAACCTTTGACTGAAAATTAGCAAACACATGAAATCAATGCAGATAGTTACTTGTTTGATTGAATGATTTTTATTTAAAACCATTTTAACTAACATATTAATATCACAAAATGAAGAATATCACTATGACAAAATGAAGAATATCTTGTTCTCCTATCCACAGCTTTTAGTTTCTGCCCATAGCTCCCTCTTGTATCCACTTCCTATCCATGCTTTTCCACTTCCTCCTCCAAAGAGTCTTCTTCTACTTTCAGGACCTCCATGTATATATTTTTAAGATAAAATGTCTACACAGAGGTAAAATATGTGATGCTTGTCTTTCTGTGTCTTAGCACGCTTGTTTCTGATTCCATCCATTTTTCCTATTCATTCAATTACTGACTTAGCAGGAATTCCCACCCTTTGTGGGAAGGATGCAAAGGGGCACAATTCTTAAGATAGTAGGCTGGCATTCCTTACAAACTTTGGAACCTAAGAATTGTGAAGTAGTCTTTTCTTAACTCAGTCTGCAACTACATGTCTACATAGAACTCCACGCAAGACCATCCATAATTTGTAAAAGAACAATAAAGATGTTCTTTAGAGACAAATAAACAAAACAAAACAAACAAACAACAAAAAAACTGGAGTACATTCATATATACAGAATACTATTCAAAGATAAAATGAATGTAAGTCATGGAATGATCGCAGCACTTGAGAAACTGAGGAGTTTGAGGCTGGCCTGGGCGCCATAGCATGAGTGTATCAAACCAAGAACAGACACAAATGAATCTATCTTCAATATATATTGCTATTGGAAGAATGACAATATGAGAGAAATAATTGCATAGGATGCAGATTCTGCAGAAAGTAAATGATAAAGGGAAATGACAAGGCAGTGAGGGGCCAGGTTTCTACTGGAAAAGTAAAACTACTGTGTATGAGACTGCGATGATGTAAACACATTGGATATTTGGCAAAACACAGAACTGGATAACATGATCAAAGGCATCCTAATAAAAATATGACCTTCAGCTAATGATGGTGTAGTAACACTAATTCACAAATACTGCAAACGAACTACACAAATGTAAGATATCTGTAAGAGGAAAGACCAGGAAATAGGGAATGATTGGGACAGATAAGAATTCTTTGTACTTTCAGCTCAAGTCTTCTAGAAACCAGAGTTTTCTTTAGAAAGAAGAATCTATTAAAGAATAAATAATCAGTTGGCTGCATTATTCTTAAGATGTATTAGTGCTATGTAATTCCCAATGTAATAATTAAAAATCATCTTAAAGTCCAAAGCTTAAAAAGTCATGCATATCTTTTATAAGACAGACTGTCAGCTCCATTGGTTCATGCTACAAAAAAATAGTTGAACTTCCAAGGTTAAGGAATGATCTGTATTAAAAAGATAAAAAGCAATTTAAAATATTTCGATCTAGAGTGATTTCATATTAAACTGGATCTCACCAAAATAAGAATCTAAGATTAAAATGAAAGTATATAATATGGACACTATATATCATCAAGAAGCATAATGTCTGAGTGGGAAAAATTAAAAAGTGGAAATCCCTTGTGGAAATATGAAAATAAACAAAATTAGTAGATTCTCTCCAAACTCCCAACTATTTTTCATGCACTCACAAAGGGATAATAAAGATGACATCCCAAGATCTCTTTGGAATTCTTGATTCTGCCTAAAATAGCAAATCAAAGAACAAACATGAACAAAATATAAATATTCAGAAATGCAAATTAAAATGCTGAAGTAAACAAAATTATTAAAATTTACAGTAGTTTAAAAAAACAGTGTTCAAAGAAATGATGGCAACCCCGGGTCTGGAAAGCTGGCTCAGCAGTGAAGGGCCCCTGCTCCTTTCGCGGAGGATCCAGGTTTGGTTCCCAGAACTCATGTCAAAAGTATGTTCCTCCAGTACCAGGGAATCTGATGTCTCTGGCCTCCACCTACATCTGCAAGTACATGCATATGCTCAGGCACACGTACATAAGAATAAATACATATTTTCTTAAGTTAGAGGAAAAGATCAAAAACACCAGACTCGTGGTAATGCAAGACTTTCTTATCACCTTTACTGGCAAGACTTAGTTCTCTTAAAACTGGGGATATATCTGAAATAGAACTGGTCTAATATATATAAAGCATGGATGGGTTCATTCTCTAGCACTGAGGGAAAAAGTCCTATACATGGTCTGTGTTTGTTTACTTTTGGCGACATCTATAAAATAACAGAGACAGAAGAGGATAACCGTGAAGCATAGGTGGTAAAAGAAAGCAATACAGGGAAAGCAATGCAAGTGTCAATAAGACACAAATCGTATTTTGAGAGCGTGAACCAGTCTTCAGCTGTACCTTCTGCAAGGCTGATTAACTAATTAGAATGTCAGTGACTGGAGACACTTTGGAATGTTGCAACACCCGAGCCAAATTATCATAAGCCATCTTTTGAGCCCTTTTAATAGTCCTTTCTTACCCACCTCTTTGCTTGCCCTAATGACTCTGAGACCATTAGATAAATGCACTAGTTTCCAGCCAACAAAAGGCAGGTCATCTCTGAGACCTACAGCAGAGGTTGCCTTGCTTTGCTTTTGCCTGCCTTCCTAAAATTTGTACAAATATATTTTAAAGGTATTTTGATTTGCAACACTTTTTTCTTTTTTTTAAATTTATTTATTTATTTTATATAACCAAGTCCATTTAAATGAAAACAAACATTTATAGACACTATTTGGGAATTTGGGCATCATTCTTTCCAAACTACTTCCTGCTGGTAAGGGGTGCTGTCATGGGGGATTGGAAAAAGATGCACTTTTTTCTTTGTTACTATAAGAGCTGAATCAGACTGCTTCTACATTGACCCATGAAGTTTGGGGTGACCAAAATATGTGTTCTCCAGGTCATGGTCACTGGTACATGATTTCAGAATAAAGTCTCTTGTCCCCTTTGAAGTGAGACTTGGGGGTTTTGCATCAACAAAAGGCAACAATATGGTCATATTTTAAAAGATTTCAAAATGAGCTATGAGTTTAGAAATGTAGAACTTCCAGCTCACTCCTGTGAAAGCCCCATTTTGCTCTCTCCAAACCTGGCCCTCTCAGAGAATCTCCAACAAAGAGAAGCCACCAAAAAGCCCAGTTCTGCATTCTTGGCAGCTGCAGCAGCTCCTCCCCTGAAGTTGCCAGCAGCCCAATTCCCACCCAAAGCCTTGTACCTGGGCACAAACACAGCTGTGGTGAACAAGTCATCACCCCTCACCTACAGGGTACATGAGTACCCTGTTTTAGTTCAGCCATGTAATTTTCCCTGTCCCTTCTCTGCCTCAATCTCTGGGGACTGGAGGAGTCAATGGGAGTTGCTTTGTTCAAAATAAAATTGTTCTTTTACTTGTTCAATACAGCTGGATCTGGCTTACTACATTGGTGAAGAAAGGTACTATTGAGGTAGAGAAAAATCTGTTAGGCTTAAGAAATAAGAGTTTGGAAAACATAATGAAGAAAGCATTTGGAGAAGTGTAAAGGAACTGAACATGTGGAATTATGTGTTTGTAATATAATTTCACTTCTGTGGCTCTGATAAAATATCCTGACCAAAAACACCTTAGGGAAAAGATAGTTTCTTTTTTTATTTTAACATAGTTCCATTTTAGTCAATGATGGCAATGAAGTCAAGGAGGCAGCCACTTAAAACTACTAATCACAATACATCCACAGTAAAAGACACTAAGAGATGCAAGCACACTAGCTTCCTTGCTTGCTCTCACCCAGAGTTTTCATTTCTTATACTGTTTATAATCCTTGGCCGAGGAAAAGAACTCCAAGCAATGGTCTCAGTCTTTCTACATCAATAAAAATCAAGAAAACATGCCATGGACAATCCTCCAAGCCAGTCTGGTATATTAATTCTTCCTGAATACTCACCTTCCAAGAGACTGTAATTTGTGTCCACTTGACAGTATCCAGGACAGGGCACTGGAGAGATGGCTTAGAGATGGGATGATGGGAAGGACCAGAGAGTAGAGAGCTTCCCACAAACCAAGGACTGCGGCTTTAAGAAATCCTTTATTTACAGTTCTGAGAATGAACCATCCTTGCAGATTATGCACTGTGTGCAGTTGTCACTAAATGCTCTCTTAGTAATTAAGGAGGCAAAGACAGGTCTGAATTATCCTCCAGGAAGCACTTATCTTGCCATACTTGCAGAGTAGTAGGTACAGACCCCAATCATATCTATTATTGTGAGCCCCCAGAAATGTGCAGGCTTCAAGCTTTTTTCTGCTGAAGGAAGATTTTTTACAAACAGGGGAAAGAGGTTGCTGCATTGCTTTCATAAAAAACAAATGGAGAAATGCAATCTTTTAATTGATCTCCATTTTCTGTATCTTAAAAAAAAATGTCTTGTATTGAATGCTTTTCTGGAATATCTCTGATTTGACAAGCTCCTTAAAGCAACTCATCTCATGTTTACATCAAAAGATAGGCACACTCTTATTTAATGAAGATGAGTGGAGTTTTATAATAACAAACCTGTGTTTTGGGTTTTTTGTTTGTTTGTTTGTTTATCTTTTGTAGTATTAGTTTTTGCAAAAAACAAGGGCAGGAAACTTAGACTGCTTAAAAAATTTAGATAATTCAGAATATCTCATAGTGTCATCATAATATCACAGAAATATTAGAAATAACTTATGTGTAACCAACTAGTGCATAAAATTCACTCTCAACTTTTTGGGTGTTTATGGTTTTTATATATCCATATAAATATGAAAGGGCTTGAGACGGCCAGAAATGAGCATCAAAATATAACACGGGAGAGGGGGAGGACTTAACATTCTCTTCATAAATATGATCATCGTTAAGCTCAAAGCCAAACATGCAAATTCTAACATTCTCCCTAAATCTGATACATAAACAGGAATCTTTTTGGAGAGGCTTAAAATAAGCAAAATATGAAAAGGGGAACAATTCTAAATTCCATCTGCAATAGCCAGGGTTGAAACAGCACTGGAAAATTCAAATTCAGCTTGTGGGTTTACAGGAGGCCATCCTGAGACTTAAAGTGTCTTAGGCTGCTGGAGAGGCCCCCTCCCCATCTGAAGCTCTACCTGCCTCCTGGTTCAGGGTTTGCATTTTTAACAGGTGGTGGCAGGTGCTTGCGATATGCACATTGAAGTTTAATTTCCATCTGGGTGAACAAGAAGTCAGCTGCCTGGGGCCAGGGCTTATTTGCTATGGGCACAGAAAGGTTTGCTCAGAGGATGCTAAAGGTAAAGAGAATAAAGGCTTAACTGGGTAAAGAGGGAACACAGAAAGCACCCTGGGATTAAAAATGATGGGTTGGGCAAATACTCCTTACAGCACTTGATATTTGCAATATGGAAATGAAATTCAGATCAGAAAAACTGCTTCATGTACTTCTTAAATCTCAAGGTTTCCTGAACTTTCTTTAAACTGAAACATCTAAGTTACCGTTACATGCAGTTTAAGTGTACCAAGATCAATCTAATACAAGATATATTCTTTAAATAAAACTCGGTAGACTGAGTTTTGCTGAAATACAAGTACTTTGTTTTAAAGAATTATTATTTAGTGAAGAACACTCACATAAATAAAGCTTTCTGAGAAAATCAGCGAGAGATCCATTTTGTGAGCAATCTTGCTTTACAGAGAGCTACCAAACTTGGATGTCTAACTGAAGTTTGATGAGTCACAATGTTAAAATTTGCCCAGAGGTTGAGAAGTGGGAGTGGGAGGGATATTTGTAGAAGATGGAATAGTTCTGTTTGAACCCAACCCAAAAGAAAAAAGAAAAAGAAAAACTGCACATACTTGAACTGTAATATGAACTCTTAAACACACACACACACACACACACACACACACACACACACACAAACACGTACATTTTTCAAACTTCTCCTTAAGTAAGAGTAGATAAAGACACATTTTCCCCAAGGGAGGTCACTCCAAATTGTGTGATTATTTACATTGTGAAGAAGCTAGAGTGTCTAACATAAGACAGAAATCTCTCCAGCTATGGAGAAAGGGTGCTGTGTGAATCTTTCTATGCTGAGACCCTTTTTCTATTTAAGACTTAGCTAAAAAGTCAGTCCTCTAAAGACTTCTTGCAATTCTATAGGAAGATGCTTTAAAAAAAAATAAGCAGATAGTTCATTGCATCTTGGACACAGAATCATTACCTAAACTTTGCAGTCTGTTTTTTTTTTAATTGTCTTTCTTCTGTTTAGAACTCATTCCTATTCAAATCCAAATGTTCAATTTTCAACAAAAATTTACAGCATAAAGCTAATGACAATTAGACTTTTGTAAGCATCCAAATCCAGTTCCCTGTCCCTTGTAGTTGTTGTATGAAGATTCTGGATTGTTCAGGAAAAGATTATGGAAAGAACAAGAATGCCTTCAGAAGAGCTATTGTCATGTACCATATTAGCACACACTCTTATTCTCAGAACTTGGAAGCAGAGGCAGCAGGATCTCTGTCATTTTGAAGCCAGCCTAGCCAGTGAGAGCTATGTAATGAGGCCCTTGTTTCAAAATAAGAAAAATCAAAACAGTATCAACATAGTGTACAAAAATAAAATTCAGTTACAACTGATATCTCTCAATAGACAAGCATAGAGGAGATAGATCAGAAGGTAAGTCACCTAAATTTATTGATTTCAAGAGAGGTCAAAGATCTTGAAGATGGACCCCAGCAAATTTCTGGGAGAAATGAGGGTATCATTATAACCAGAACGTAACAGTTTTAGCAGATTACACTTCTCGCTAATATGAAAATACCATTGCATTAAATAATCTTAGGGAAAGTGTTCTATTGTATCTTTCATAACTTAGGGTTTGGATAGGCCCCAAAACTATTTTGAGACCAGAAATGAGAATGTTGTTAGAAGTTTCTTTATTTTCCTCTTATTGTGTATTTATCAGATCAGTTTTTGTTGTTACAACAGTAAACATGACAACCAACATTCCTCTCTTATATCTCACAGTGACATGTCTCCTGTTTAAAGATATAAAAAATAGAATTCCAAAGTACTTTTCAGTTATTATTGTATAGATATATATGACCTGTAAGGGAAACAATACATGTACCTAAAATGTGCTGTGGTTTGAACTCAGTAGAACCAGCTGGTAGGTTTGGCCTTAATGAGGATAGGGTTGTTTGTAATACAGAGAAAATTATTACTTAGCACAGCTAGTTAGAAAGTTGATGTGGAGGTTAATCTCATTGAGAGAACAACATGAAACCATCCCTAAAAATACACAATAAGTGATGAATGCTTATTAAGTGTACAGTGAATGAAGACATGTCTCTTAGAATGATCTCACTTGACATGATGTCAGTAGGAAAAAGTAGACAGGTCAATCTGGTTTACCTTCCACTAATGGGAAGCTGATGTTTCCTGAAAGGAAATCTTCCATGACTGTTGGAGTTGATACTGAGCAGTTCTAGAATACAATCTAAATTTTATGACTGAGCAACAGACGTGGAAAAGGTTTATCTGTGCAATCCATTGGAGTTTTGGTTTCTGCATCCTAGCATTCTCACCCTCATTATTTCTATCTGAAAATTAAATCCCTTTCTGTTAATACCCTGATGACAATGATAACTAAAATGTCTTTCTAGATTAATAACCTGCTGTAGACATGTTATTTAAACAACAAACATCAGTAGTGAGCGAATGGGATGTAGCATGAGATCATTAAAGGAAAAAATAAATAGCTCTGAGTATAATTAAAAGACAAAGCTGAGTGGAGATAGCAGAACAGGTGAGGAACTAAGTGATCAAAGACAAAGGCTCCACTGTTTTGAACAGGGTCATGAATAGATACCTGCTCTGGGTCAGTGCAAAGCTATTTGAAATCAATGAGTGAAGAGCAAGTACTCTAGAAACTTGAATTATCTTTCATTGTTTCTTCACTGCCTACATCTCCCATCAATCAACAATCTTCCTGTATTCCTAATGTCTTAACTCTAAAGCCAAACTTTGCATGGCACTGTGCCCAGATGGACAGGTGGCAAGGGAATAATGTGTTAGTGTTTGTATTTGGTTGACTAGCTGCATTCTTTGTGGCTCAAGACAGAAACTCAGCAGATTCCACCCTCTAGTATGCACTCACACATACTGAGATCCCTCAGGCAAGGATAAACTTCTCTAAAAGGGGCAAAAGACTAAGTAAGCCCAGCCTGTTCCTGTAAATGTCAGGATGTGGACAACTCTCACACTCTCCATGACTCACTCTTCTTCAGAATAGATTTATTTTATCCCATGGGATAAGATTTGGTCGTATACGTTATTAAACGGAATTGGCTCTCTATTGCTGTAGAGCAGATGAACATGTGGAAGCAAATGCATGTGTATGTGTTTCATATTCACTCTACACTAAGGCTTTTAGACAGTAATTCCTCAAATTTCTTAATATATATGACCAAATGCCATTTAGACACATTTCATTGAAAGTAGTTTAAGTATTCTGGAATTGTAGGAATCTCATTAAATCTCCATCACAGAACCATGGCTATCACAGATGTTATTTTCATTGATTTTTACATGGGTACTTCATTGGCAGTTTGCTGAGCAATATTGTATAAGTAACTCCAAGAATGGGAATGCAAATATTGATTTGGAAAGTAAGCCTAATCTTGGTATCTATTAAAATAAAATAGAATATTGAAATTGTTCTTGCTGGAATAATTCACTATATTTATAAGACCCCTGAATATGGGTTTCAGCTAAAAGGTCTGAGCAGTCTAAGGGACCTCAGGGAGTGGACCCAGGATGTATTCCTGGTGCACAAAAGGACCCTGTGGACACATCGCCCATGGAAGGATATTCCCTTAACCTAAAGACAGGAGAGAAGTCCTAGTCCCTACTTCAAATGACTTGACAGATTTCCCTGACCCCAACTGGATGACATAGCCCTACATGTGGAATGGGGGTGAGGGGATGGGAGGGGAGGGTGGTCAGGGTGGATGTGAAGGGGGAGAGAAGAGAGAGGAGAGGAAGGAAGGGCGGGAGAGAGGGAGAGGGAACTGGGAAGGACATGTAAAATAAAAAATAATACACACACACACACACACACACACACACACACATATATATATATATATATATATATATATAAATCTTAAACAAGGAATGCTTAAAATGATTTACTTTTTAATAGGAATATATGCTTATTTGAGGGTATAGATAAATAGATAGTGCCTTTGTGCCAAGAATTCTGTCATTGTAGCGGTGAAGATTCTTGTTGATCACTTAGGAATGTATCTTCTGACCACTTGAATCTTGAACGGCTGCTATGTAGTCACACCAAGGACAGGGTCATGGTTGAGGGTCTAGCATTTCCTCCTCAAGCACAGGACTATAATATCTTTTAAATTGAAGCTAAAGAAATAAAATTCCCACTGCAACACTAGTCAGAAGAGAGGTACTCAATCTGTTTTACACATGCTTGCTTATAAAATCTCTAACATGTTTTTTTCATCCTCACAATTATACAATTATGAAAGGCAGACTTGCCACACACATCTCAAAAGCAAAGCTGAATCAATGACTTAGCATTCCATTTTGAATACAGAATTTTTTTTTTTCACCATGTTGTCCATTGAAGCTGAGATACTTGAAGGCACATTATATTGAATACTGCTATGTATTAAACAAAAGAATTGGGCCCAAATTTAAAAAAAAAAAAAAGACTTTAGTGACTATAAACCTAACAGAATTACATTCTAATGCTGGCAAATAACTCATGGACACTCCTATACCTACAAATCCATTCTCATAATCCATGAAACCACAGGCATGCACTTTGATCCCCTCTCTAGGAGGGTGTGAAAATCTTAACAGTGTGCTTCTTAGTTGCTAAGTTTCCTTTGCAGTCCTTGATAAACCAGCTCTTCAGCATTCCACACTCACAATGCCTTCATGGTTTTCAAAGGTTTCTTGCCTTTTGGAAACTTTTCTTGTTCATGCCTGTCAGCTGAAACAAAGCAATGGCTATGATAAAATATCAACAGTGTGTTCTTTTCTGTGTTCTTACAATGAAAGAAACACAGGTGATGCACAGAGCACACCTACTTTTGCCTACTGGAGGAAAGTTCTCTATTTTGTCCTTGACCTCTGTCATTTTTAAATACCTTTTATAAAAAAATAATTTCTGGCTGGGTGGTAGTGGCACACGACTTTAATCCCAGCACTTGGGAGGCAGAGGTATGTGGATCTCTGTGAGTTCAAGACCAGCCTGGTCTACAAGTGATAGTTCCAGGACAACCTCCAAAACCACAGATAAACCCTATCTCAAAAAACCAGGAATAAAAAAATTCTGAAATTTTTCATTCCTTCTACCTTTTGGTTCTTAAAAATATCTTCATTCATTATTTCTTTTGTTGTATACATTGGAGTTACCAACTGTGAATAAATGCTTTGATTCCAATTTGCTTAGAATTCCTTAGAAAAATAAATCTGCTGACTGTAGAGACAACTTGCTTTGTGTGCATGTGTCTTCAACTACTTTACAAATCCAAGAACATAGTCATACATAATTATTGCTGTTTGCAACAAGTGTAATATAAATACTATTATATTGTCTTCAAAACAGAACAAGAAAAATGCTGAATTGTGAATTAAGTGACCTAGAGGGCTATTATAGTTGGCTTGAATCTCATGTTTTAGAGCAAAGTCAAATGCAAAGATCTTCTAAATAAGCTGTGTTGAACATATATTTAAATAATTAATGACACTATTGATGGAAATCAGTATTCTATTCATTTCTAGCAATTTATAAAATTATTTGGTATGAAATTCTTTGCTTGTATCAAGGACAATAATAACACTGTTTTGAGTTAGTACCAAGAATTTCATCTTAAGACATTCCTAATTGCTAAAAATGACAAAGAATTCTTTCCATCTTTCCCAAGGTAATATTAGATTTAAAATGATAGCTTCAAAGTCAATTTAAGTAGATTTTACTTTTGAAACTTTAGGAACTATGTTTTAAAAATAGTAAGCACTGTATTTCTCCCTAAGAAATGAATATGAGAAAAAAAATATCCTTGCATTCATCATTTTCAAATGATATGAAATTTAAAAATGTTGTAGATTCCCTGTTGTTCCTAGCTGTGGTCATTGGCTTATATTTCCCAATATAAGCCAATAAATCTCAATATATTTCCAATTATTAATGGAAATTATTTTAGGAAATCTGTCTTGTGACATAATTCATGAACCCCAATACTAGTGAGGTGACTGATCCCTGAGTATGTAGTGGGGCGGTTGTGGAAATGTAGGGAGTTCCAGTCTGCAAGTACATTCTGTCACAGCTGTATGGACAGCTACCTTGGGTGTCATGAACATCAAAGACTGCTTTGGTGAGAAAGAAGTGGAATGTGTTATGGTGTACAGAAGGTGGGTCTTGCTGCCCTTGTCTCATCAGGGTGTGTCCACAGTCACCAGCACAGTCACATCCACGTGAAACACAAACTCAAACAGAAAAATAGTTGTTAGTCACTGCCTTGATCATCTCAAGAAAATAAAACCTTGAGTTGTTGTGCTGTGTCCAAAATGAATCACAAACGCTCATTAAGGAGATTCTGTTTATGGGCACTGTATTATTTTTTATGAATTATTCAAAGAGTTTTAAGCAAAGAGGGTACCTTGCCTACTTTTTTTACTTTTTTACAGGCAGGAATAAACTCATTGAGCAAGAAACTAACATTGCTTAAAGTCCAGCACAATAAAACACTGAACCATTAAGTATTTTTAAAATTACACTTCAATTCAAGACATAAGATAAAAACAAAGTAGAGCAAACCAAAAAGAAGATTCACTAAAACGTCACACTATTTTTTTTCAGCACACAATTACATCCATCCATGTTTATTTCATCGATTTGTACTTTGAATGATGAGAATGAAGTTATTTGAGGAAGAAACTGATTGGGAGGCTTCTCTAGTCATTGATGTTTCTGAACTTCGGTCTGTCTTTTTAAAGAGCCAAAAGAAATAAAGATTTGTGATATGATCTAATTCCCCTTATAAGAGCTTGGTCCTTCATGAAAACAGTTTAGATGGTGGCACTTTAATAAACTGAAAGAAAACACATGAATTATTTCTTATCTCACCTCTAAATTTTCTTATAAGCTGTACACGAAACATGGAAAATGCATGGCATTTTTTGACAGAAAACTAGTCATCCTTGGCTTCTATGAGGAATTGATTGTAGGACCCCCTACAGATAACACTATCTAGAAATCCTCAATGCCTGTATCCATGTCTGTCAAGGAGGCACAAACTGGCTTCCCCTCACCACTGATGTAATTTAATAAAAGCAGCACTTGCTCTAGAGAAAGACATCATGCAACAGGGTTCAAGAAGAGGTTGTTTTTGTTGTTGTTGTTTGTTTGTTTTGATTTTTGTTTGTTGCTTTTTTGTTTTTTTTTAATTAGGAAAAGGGATCATAAAAAGAGGAAAGGGGAGTGGGAAAGAGGGAGAATGGCCCTTGGGGACAGGGGCATGAGAGAAAAAAGAGGGGCAGAGAGAGGGAGAGGAGGAGAGAGACAGAGACAGAGAGACAGAGACACACAGAGGGAGAGAGTGAGAGGAACAGAAAAAGAGGGAAAGAAAGAGAGGGAGACAGGAGGATGGGAGGTGGGCAAGGCCCTTTTAAAAGGGAACATAGTTAATAGGCATAGAAGGTGCTCTTAGTGGCAGCAGCTGAGGGCATAACCTGGTAAGACCCCACCCACCGGCAGACCAGTACAGACACCTGAAGACTAACAGCCACCCCATACATCTTCCCCTGGATTAGTTACAACAGATCTTTGAACTTAAATGCTATAGGACTCAGTGTTCTGTGTTACATTTCTCAGGCAATAATAATAAGAGAAAAATTTCTACATTTTCCGTACACATTCAAATTTCTTTGTCTGAATGTTTTTGACTCACAATTGGTGGAAAATTCAGATACAGAGGGTGTAAGAAGTATGGTTTTCCTGCCCGCCGCCTGGTTTTGTCCTGCCACCACACCAGCCCCAAATAACACACTGAGACTCTGTATTAGATATAATTTTGTTGGCCAGGTACTAGTTTTTTATTGGCTAGCTCTGTCTTAAGTATTAACCCATTTCTGCTGATCTATGTATTTTCACATGGCCTTCTCTTACTGGGGAGGCGGCTGGTGTCCAGCTCTCTCCAGACTCTCCATCTATGTGATAAAACAGAAATGAAAGCCCTGTCCTTATGAACACAGACTAGGATAAAAACAAATATATTATAAAAAAAAAATTACCAAAGATACTGCAAGAACCAAAGATACTAAGACCCAAATGTCAAGAAAGGCAACAGCATAAGTCTGTAACTAACGTTCTAACACTGGGGACTGGAAGAGCTACAGAACCCTATGACTGTTTCTTCTGAGTCTAAACTGACAAGGCAAGGTACTTCCTGTGTGGTTACTACAGAAATAGTTATGCTACAAGATTCTGAGTTTCAGAAGCAGGCAAATTTTAAAGCAGAAGCACTGTTCTGTTTGTTTGTTTGTTTGCTGTCAGCTCTCTAGAATTACAAAGCAGATGAAATTAAAATGCAGCACAGAACATTTAATAAGAGTTTCATAATCAGCCCAAGAATTGCACTGCAGTGGGAAAGTGAAGTTAGTGGCTTTGTTCCAACCTCAGAGTGATTGCAAATGTTGGAGGAAACAGGAAGTCAGGGCTGGTAAAGGAGGGGCTAGCCTGATTTTAATCAAGGAACTAGGGGTAAGTATTCCTTTGAAGGCATGATATCAATCTTCAGATGAATGTTTTTGTTCAAAGCACTCAAATGTTTAAAGTCACCTTCTTACTAACAGCATATTCACTTTGGTTATTTACATGTAAATTTTTATTCTTGATAATTCCACATATGTGAGATGAGTACACATGCACGTGCGCGCGCGTGCGCGCGCACACACACACACACACACAAACACACACACACACACACACACACACACACCCTGTTCCATCTGGCTTTGCTCATGAGAACTACAGCATTTTTACTTCTGCAATATATTTTGTTATCTGGTACACAATCTCTCGCTGGGCTAAAACATGTTTATAATCTCCTTATGAAACATGTCACATTTCCCATTTCTGTGTGGTGAGTCATAAAAGGGTCCTGGGATGACAGTATAATTTTAGACATTATGAAGAACGATATGACAAAATTGCTGCAAAGGAGCCTACATTTCAAGAGTGTGTATTTTATTGCTGTGACTGGTTTGTCTTTTAATTTATCCGATGTTGATAAACACCTTACTTTATTACATGTGTTTACACATCACAGATTATCATTCCATAGTAATCTCCTATCTACTTAAGCTTATCTCAAGGATTTAAAGTATTTCAGCCAATTAAAGAGATAATACATGAGTGTTGTAATGTTTACATTTTAATTATGAGTGATAAACAAGTATGCTGTGCTAAATAAATGGAAACATTAAAATAATAAATGGAAAATTCTAACAAATAATTTGTTCAGCATAAAATACAATTACTGAGGCATAAGATATTGATCCCATTTGCAAGGGCCTAAAAATTATTTGGAAATCCTATGTTTTTTAGCATAATTAAAACAACCACACAGAACATGGTTGTAGAAAAACAGGAAAGCTGTGTGGAGGAAGGATGATTACCCAGTGTTGCATTTAACCAGAGAAGATGTTTTTGAAAGCTAAACATACAGAATATCACTCATGTAGAAATAATATTCCCAAATATTCCAGAGCAGAAAAGCAAAATTTGAAAAAAAAAAAAAAACAAAACAAAGCAAAAACCAAAACCAAAAACAAAACAAAAAAAAAAAAAAATCAATAGAATTACTGAATGTACTTGCTGAGTTTAACTTTAAACTGTGAGCTGAATATGAAATATGTGAAGTTCTATGTATAAAATCTCTACTATATATTTTTATACTCTTCTGTCCTAGGCAATACCACTGCCCCATCTGGTGCAATACTAGTCAGTTTAGAGCTACAAGTGGTCTCAAATACCTCCAGTTAATAAGTCAGCTGGTATTATACAACCAAATAACTCCATCATGCTGCTGGCTTCTCTGAATCTTTTGAACTCTTACTCAAAACTCTACGATCTCATTTCTGTCATTTCTACTTAATTTAATGTGAGGTATCTCATTTCCTGGCCCCAAGCTTGTGGTAACCATCCAAACAGAATATTAGAACTATTACCTCTGTTCTTGCCAGGAAGCTTTCAGTCATGGGATAAGGATTACTTAGTGACAACGTCCAACTTACACATTCATCTTTCAACATCCTCAACCACTGCTCCTCTTAACGTTATCAAGATCTACTCTCTGGCATGCACTTATGATAGTTACTGCTCATTAATTATACCTTGAGGTTGCTTTGGAGAGGAATCTCTCTCTCTCTCTCTCTCTTTTTTTTTTCTTCACTGATCTATGCCAAGTCTTCCCTAGTTACAGAAACAAAAGGTAGATAATGGAGGTAGTCAGGTATTAAAGAGGAAAAATATCATCTTCCAAGTCTTTCACCTGAGTTGAAGCTATAGCGTATTTGTCAGGTCAGAGAAGACTGTTCTTGTACCAAGAAAGAGCAAGCTGCTCCTGTAGGCCCAGGATTTCAGAAGAAGCTCGTGGACTCATCTTCTTAAGCAAGCACACCCCTGATTCTCATTCAGGCTTATTATTGCCCTTCTTCCCTTTTAGAGTTCTATTCATTGAGCAACAAAGGCGTTGTAATAATGAGCATTAAGCTCTAATATACTTGTACAATTTTTAGAGTAAATCCTACCATTTCATCTTGAGTTCAATCATATATATATATATATATATATATATATATATGATTCTCTAAATGCTATCTTGAAGGCTTCTAACTTATAAAAAAAATCACCCAGTTGATTATTAACAAACCGCTCCTTGTGTCAGTTTCCTTCTCCTGCAAAACATCAGCATTTAGCAACAACCAAACACATCTCAGAAATGTTTGGGACATCATCACAAGGCAACAATGTTGACAGGAGACAATTCTCTGCATGTATCAGTGACAGTTTCTATAGATGGGTTAGTTGAAATGGGAAGAAGACCCATCACTTCATAGCCAAACTACTGGGCTGCAAAAAAAGAACCTAGAATCGTTGTTTCCTGACTGTGGAAGCAATGTGAGCAGCCACTTCAAGTTTCTACCACCATGACATTCCCACCACGTAAATCAAAATAAACTCTCTATTCCTTGCTTCCTTGAAGTATTTTTAAAGATAATTTGTCACAGCAGCAAGAGGGTGCCATGGATCCTATAAATGGAATTATGGATAGTTGTAAGATACTTTGTGGCTCTGGGAACCAAATCTGGGTCCAAATCTGGGTCCTCTGCAAGAATAACAAAAGTTTTTAACCACTGAGCCATTTCTCTAAACCAGTGAAGGACATGTCTAAGAGTTCATTTTTCACTAAAAGTGGAAATAAATTGCTATCAGGCTGAAAATGATTTGATTCTATGATCACTTCCTAAGGATTATGTTTCCTAGGACCACTTGGAAATGATCCATTTTATTTGTTTCTCACATCAGTTTTCTCAACATTACATTTAAAATGAACAACATATGTGATGTTACAAAGCACAAAAATGTAAACAGTCACATTTCCAGAGTCTGGAAATTCCCAACCAAGAGCTGATTGGGTTTTCTCCCTCTGGGCTGTGAAGATGAATCTGTCTCTTGTCTCACATCTTGACTACTTGTTGTCTGGCTTTTGCAATCCTCTGCCTATACATGCATCTAATTTTTGGCTTTGTGTGCTTCTGTGGTGACATGATGTCTACTTTAGTAATATTAAATTATGTTTACTTATTTTTGACACAAGGAATTAATATGAGCATCATGAAAATAAAATTCATAGCCATGGTTTTGGATTACCTGCTAATGGAACAAATGGGCTGATCACATAAATTACAGATGATGGGAGATGTCCTTCTGTGTGCTGTGAATATATGTTTTTCTTATTGGTTGATGAATTGTTTTGGCCAATGGACAGGCTGAATGAAGCCAGGTAGGAAGTATAGGTATACCAGAGTATGAAGATGCTGGGAAAGAGAAATGCAGGGAGTGAGTCTCTGGGAGATGCCTTGTAGCTGGCAAGGAAGGAGGTCTAGGCATCACTGGTAAGAGAAGACTGCATAGGAATACATAGATTAATAGGTATGGGCTAATAATTAAGAGAGAGCTAGTCAAAAAAGAAGCCTGAGCTATTGGCCAAACAATTTATAGTTAATATAAATCTCTATGCATTTATTTGGGACGAAGGGTCTACGGAACTGGGTGGGACAGAAACTTCCATCAAAAGACAGGAATTCTTTTTCTCAATGAAAGGCTAGTTGTGTATGACTTCATGCTTACAAAGACCATATATATATATATATATATATATATGACATTTCACTGAAATGATATGCTGTCATACACTGTAGGGTTAATGTTGATCTTAGTTGGTACTTAGAACTATGTACAAATGTATCTTTATCTGAGATTTTGACCTGACATAGCCATTGTCTGCAAGTAAAATTTACCATTGATCTTTAATTCACAATTTATTATACTAAATATCCTCATCATATGCTATTGAAAACATCACAATGGTAAGGTATTTCTTAATATTTTAAAAAATAAAATGTGAAGACAGGTATGTTTTTAGAAAACAAACAAAAATGAGATGCTTAATAGTTTTTATTTTTTCCAAATTAGTCAGACTTAGTGTAAATATTTATAAATTCAGGGACTGGGTTATTGTTGTTGTCCTGTCAGGCATAAGAATGAAGATAAAGTCATTGGCACTATTGTTGTATAAGCTGAGTTTTTAAATGTGATTTATATAAAATATTTCTGTAATAGGGTAAATGGCTTCTGTGCACAGAAGGTCTACATGGAGGAAGTGCTCATATCCAGAGGATAAAACATACTTCACACATAATTCAATAGCCTTTCAGATGCAGAATAAATATTTAAATAAAACTTATGGGGATTTTTTTTTCAATATGGAAAATTCTGATGCTAATTTCACAATTTCACTCAGCACCAGTATTAGTTGACTTGTAATCCTGTCAAAAAACAGAACCTCATTTGAAAATTTCAAAAATATGCAATTCTCTTTATAAAACAACACTCAGTGTTCTGAGCTTAGAAACTGGATCAGAACATAAAATAATAGACTCAGCCTACCTCCAGTGAACACATGCAAGAAGATGTGTGTTAAATTACAGATTCATTCTTTGAAAGTAGAAACAACTTTGTCTGATTGTTTACATAAATGGACAATGAGATAATATAGCCAACAAGGTATGAACCCATGCATCAACATAAATTACAATGCCACCTCACTTAACTTATTTTTATTTCATGTGTACTAGCTTCCTAGTTTGCTCTGACCTGAGGGCCTTATTGTTGTTCCTTGTCATAGCATGGCAAAGTGACTCTTGGCACTCAGTGGAGTCCAGTCACTGAAGATAATGACATAAGACATTACTTCTAGGCCCCATTCATCTAAACATTCAATAGCTTCAGGGCCAGTTATTATCTATGCACCGAACAACAGCCCCTATTCCCATTTTCATTGTGGTGATGTCCTCATTAGTGTGACATTTGTAAGTAAAAGATAACTCAGCAATAATCTTAAAGTTATGATTCCTCTATTTGTTGTACAAACTTAGATTATTTAGCCTACTAAATGTCAGGATATTTTAACCTATAGCATAGAAATAACAATACCACTTATGGGATAGACATAACCTATATGTACATGAATGACTATGTTATATGTGAAGATATCTTTCCTTAAGACTCATATTAGTTTTCATTAAGAGGGTGTGATAAATCACAAATAGATAAGACAATGAAGCAATAGACAGCGTAGTTTCCTGTCTACAGGCAAAAACAAACTCAGCATACATTTTATTCATACATTTCACTCTAAATTGCTTTGTACACATGATTAACTAGAAAGTAATTAGAATAAATACTATTCTTATTTATTTTGTTGTTGTTGTTGTTGTTAGTGTTTTTAATTTGTTTTGTTGAGACAGGTTTTAGTCTGTAGCTCAGGCTGGCTTGGAACTCACTGCATAGTCCATGATGGCTCCACACTCCTGGTAATTCTCCTACCTCAACTTGCCAAGTGTTGAAAGTATGTCTCACTTTTTATTATAAGCTACAGCTCTATTCTCTGTCATTCTTGACATTCCTCATAAAGGTGATGAAGCCCATTTATCACATCAAACCATTTACTTACAAATCTATCATTTGTATCAACTCCAAAAATTAGGATATTTTCTCCATATTATGTGTACATGTGGATACATATTAATGTGTGGTATTCATGTGATCCATGTGTACGCGGAGACCTGATATTAAGGTTGTATGTGTCTTCCTCAGTCACTTTCTGACTGACTTTTTTTTTGGGTAGCGTCTCTCACTAAACATAGAACTTGATTACACAGCAAGACTGGCTAGCCAGTGAACTCCAGGAATGTTCCCCTCTCTACCTTCTTGATATAAGACTGTATGAAGCTCCAGGACTTGGCTTTCTTTCTTCCTAATGGAGCCATCACCTCAGCTCTACTAACAGTGAATTCTTAAGCTTAAACTGTAGCTAAACTTTGTTTAAAAATAATTTGATTAGTTAACTTCATAAAATATTGTTTTTAGACAGAGAGGATAGGCTGTGGTTTTTATTGTTTATGAACTAGCTTCATCAATTCTCTGAGAATCTCGTGCATTGTATTTTGGACATATTCATGACCTCCCAACTCCTCCCATACCCACACTTTCCACCCTCCCATCCCATTCCATTTAACTTTGAGATTTCTTCCTTCCTTCTTTCCTTCCTTCCTCTCATTCTTTCTTCCTTCCTTCCTTTTTTCCTTCATTTATTTCTTTCTTTGTTTCTTTCTTTCTTACTTGCTTTTTTTGTCACATTGTTTCTTTCTCATGGAGAACTGTTCCTGTTGCTGAGCTACTCTTGGGAGGATAGACTTGGCTGGTGTATGGATGATTTACCAGGGCCTACATTGTTAAAGAAAATGGAGTCTCTTTTTCCCAGGAGGTGATAAAAGAAATATCTCTTCATCTAGTGGTGATATTTCAGGCCCTCCTTTTCCTGCATGTTGACATTTGTCTGGATGAAGTTTGCACAAATTTTGTACAAATTGTCACAGCAACTGTAAATTCATATGTGCAACTGCCCGGGTGTGTGTAGAAAATAGTTTTTTTGATGTTATTGGCAGGTTGTCTCTTTCTTTTAGAAGCTTTCCATCCCCTTTAGGACTAACAACTTCACAGTCTTTTATTTTCTGCATGTTGACCACTTTGGTAATAATTGCCATCTACTGAAGAAGCTTCTCTGATGAGAATTGAGAAAATCTCTGATCTATTAGTTTAGCAATATATCATTGGGACTCATTTTAATTCTATGCCCATTTAGACAATTTATTAATCAGTTTATAAATACACTTTATTTTCACTCTGTGAGTTTTTTCAAAAAATGATATTTTTTTACAGAAAGGATAATAATTATCACAGTAGCCACCTCAGTTTGTATCAAAGATACTGCATATTTTATGCCTCTGAGCAGAATGATTAACTTTATTTTTTCTGCTTTGCCCCGTAAGCTGTAACTTCTTATAGAATTTTTTACTTAGTAAATGGTTGCTTTTCTGTTGTTGTGATAAAATGCCATGACCACAAGTATCTTAAGAAAAAATAATTAGTTCTCCTTAAAGTTCCAGAGGAAACAATTCATAATGGTAGGTGAAGCATGACAGTACAGACAGGAAATTGAAAGTTATAGCAAAAAGCACACAGGAAACATAAAAAGAACTGGTAGTGGGAAGGCTATGTTCTCAGAGCCCACCACAGTGATGTTTTCTTCCATTATGGCCCTGTGTCCTAGGGGTTCTTTAACCTCCCCAAACAGCACCACCTACTAAAAGACAAACTCTTCAAATACCCGTGAGGAACATTTCTCATTCAAAACATCCAGCCTACATACTTTGTAAATTGTGCTTAATGTAGTTTGAAATCTTACCATCTAACACTTTCAGACTTTTAATAACCTATCATTTTCCCTTCATTAATGCAATGCTTCTTCTCTTAAAAGTCATTTCACCAAATTTAATACCCTAAATGAGTAACTCTGGACCATTTATATTGCTGATCAAAACCTTTAATTATTTCACACTTTAAGCATTCAAAACCGACCATTGCCTGCATCTACATCTGTTTTCTTTTTTTAATTTTAGTTCCTCCTCTTACACTTCATAAACCTGATATCCCAATTTAAAATCTGTGTGCCATTCTCTTAAGTATCTATACTCCCATCCTACACATAACTTCTACTTTTTATCTCTATGGTAATCCTGAAAATAGTCCTTTCCACTCCAAACTTCTGGTTTCATAATTTAGTTACCTGCTTTGTCCCTCTTTGTAGTCATTGGGATCTTCAGGAAAGAGTCCACATCCAGTTCCATATTCTTATTTTCAAAGCACTCACACCTGAATAATCAATTGCTGACTATATGAATAGATTGATATATAAAATCCTTTAGGACATAAAAGCAGTAAGGATAAACATCTAATATAATAGTACTTTAGAAGAAGACTGTCTCATCAAGGATGTGCTGGCTTAATTGTGATATGATTCCTGGGGAAAAAATGAGACTAATTCTCCACCTCCAGATTTCTTAAGATTCTAGTTTTCCACCTGTGGAAAAGGCCAGGGACTGTTATTCTTATTCTTCCTAATAATAGCTTTGTTCTACAAGCTTCAGAGGATATGAGCTTTTTAAATACATGTTAACTGGCAAGACATTATAGAATGACCCAGAGGGAGGACACAGAAAAATTAAGCCATGATGAAATCTATTGAAAGCAAAGACCATGTTAGACTTGCTACTCTGCTGGTAGATTTCACAACCAGTTTTCTGGACAAAGAAAGTCTTGGTTATCTTTTCCATCATTTACAATTCCATGTTATCAACAATTGCTGAACATGGAATTGGAAAATATGTGCACCTGGGCAGTGACAAAGCTGTAATGAAGCCAATCAGTCACATTATTCACAATGGAAGCTGTTCTTTATTGCATGAGAAGATGACATGCAAAGTTTTAGATATTCTTTAATTGACATTACACTCCCCTGAGAATTACTTTCTCCCATACAAATGGGGTATTGAAAAGATCCTTTTCCCAATGGTCTGAGATAAGTCAGAGCTGAGATATATGGGCTGCATGAAAATATCATAGTAATAATAAGCCTCCTTGATGCTTCAGTGATGGCCCTCTGAGTGAAGCAACGAGGAAGGGACAGAACAATGCTTTAACACAGGTCAGGAGAACCCTACTCATTTGCTCTCCTGTTTTATGTTTTCTCACAAAGTCTACTTCAGTGAGTCATAGTTAACCTCTGTTTCCCCTGTTCTCTGTTCTGGGGGAACTGGTATAATTTAGTAGCTACCTTGATTATTCCTTGTGTCTAGGATCTATTTTCGAGTTTGCTCAAAGGAATACAGAAGACTGTGAATGTTTATTTTTGGTAATCTATTCTTTTTGTTTGTTTGTTTTGTTTTTTTCTTCTTTCCCAGTTTCCTCTCCCTCCCTACCTGCCTCCCTCTTACTCTCTCTGCCCCCTCACATGCACCATAACCACCCTACCTTCCCATCCCCCCACCCCCAATTCCACATGTAGGGCAATGCCATCCAGGTGGGGTCATGTAAATCTGTCCAGTCATTTGAAGTAGGGACTAGGACTTCTCTCCTGTCTCTAGGTTAAGGCAGTATCCCTCCATAGGGGATGTGCCCGCAAGGTCCTTTTGTGCACCAGAAATACATCCTGGTTCCACTGTCTGAGGTCCCTTAGACTGCTCAGTCCTTCTAGGTGAGACTCATATTCAGGGGGTCTGAGTCAGTCCCATGCTGGATTCCCAGCTATCAGTCTGGGGGCCCATCAGCTCCTCCTTGTTCAGGTCAGCTGGCTCTATGTGTTTCTGCAACCTGGTCTTGTCCTCTACCTCTGTATTTGGATTCTAGTTCGACTCAGTGTTTAGGTATGGGTGTTTGCTTCTCTTTCTAACAGGTACTAGATGAGGGCTCCATGATGGTGGATAAGTTAGTTATTGATCTCACTATCCAGGAAGGACATTTATGGTAGCCTTTGCACGGTTGCTCAAATTGTTAGTTGGTGGCAGTCTTGTAGGTCTCTAGACTTTCTTTAGGTTCAGTTTTCTCTTCAAACCAATATTGGCTCCCTCTTTTATGTTCTCTCTCTCTCTCTCTCTCTCTCTCTCTCCTCTCTCTGCATGTGTGTGTGTGTGTGTGTGTGTGTGTGTAATCTATTCTTATACCTGCTTTCTTTTTTTTTGTTTATGATAACTGTTGCTATTAACTGTCTTTCTGGCCTCTTTGCTGTTGCTGTTCCCAAGAAATAATACAGTTATTAATTGTTTTTCTAAAACTCTACTTTAGAACCTTCTCAATAAAATCATCTTCAAACCTCATTAATTGTTCAATTTTGATTGTGTCGTATTCTTATTATGCTAGGTATATAGTTGATACTCTAATCTAAGCCACAGTCATTTCTACTTTGTGTATTTATGAGTCATATTATTTCAGCTATAGAAATTATAATAGTTTTTTTCTAGATATGTATTTGATTTTAATTATGAAGCACTTATTCCACTAGATATTTTTAAAATTAAGTCACAGTTTAAAATTTTTGATAATTCCCATTGATATAAGTGGGCATTTGGAGGTGTTTTGGCCATTATTTTACCAACTTGACATAAACTAGAGACATTTGGGAAGAGGGAAACTCAGCTGAGGACATGTCTTCACAAGGTTGGCCTGTGGGAAAGACTGTGAGGTATTTTCTCAATTCATATCAGTGAAAGCAATAACATCCCTTGACAGGTGGTTCTGAGTTGTACAAGAAATTTGGCGAAGCAAGACATGGGGAGGAAGTCAAAAAGCACTATTCCTCGCTTAACTATTTCAGTCTTGCCTCAAGTTATTGCCCTGACTTACCTGGATTATGGACTACAAACTGTACAATTGAAAAAATTCCTTTCTTCCCAGATTGCTTTCAGTCATGGTGTTTGTTACAGCAATAGAAACTCAAATAAGACTGCAGGACAATGAAAGAATATTAAATATAGTGAATTTTTTAATATAGATAAAATATTACTTTGATACACATTGGTATAATAGAGTACCATCTATTTATCTCAGTAGTAACTATAAAGAGATCAATTACAACAAATGGGTCCCACTCACCAACATATTTCTGGGTTCTTTTATGATAAAATAAAAATCTGGTGATTTAATGTTCTTTTAATACAGAGAGGTGACAGAAAAATCTACTCTCATGTCACCAAAGTCTTGAGAATTATATTACTAGGTTAAGAAGTTTCCAGAAGGGGAAAAAAAATGAAGCCACAATAATTTGTTTCCAGAGTGCAAGCATGGAGTAATTCAGATCAAGATTTAAGTAGAGTGTCTAACTCTATCACCTGAGGCCAACTTGGGTTAGTCATCAATCTAAGGTTCTGTTTCCAGTGTGTGTGAGAAAGCCTGTCTTCTCCTTGACCAGCCAGCAGACCAGGAGTAAAGGTGCATGACTGATGCCTGAGGGAAGGAAGCATTACATCATTTTATGACGTCCTAATGACTACACAATGTGTAAAATGCATTCTGCCAAAAGTAAGATAGTATGAGATTAAAGTTCCTTTTCCTTATGATATCATTTCTATTTTTTTCATTAGCTTTGATATAATTGTATAATTGTAATTCTATTTACATGCAACTTAAACATTTGTGTGAAGAAAGGAAAAGACCTAAGGAATTACACTATCATTTTAATTTTCAAAGGCTCTAGCAGAATGATTTCAATTTTGAGACATTTTGCTCAGTTATTTAATTAAATGCAAATATTCAAAAGAAGGCTAATACATTGGGTGTTTATGAAGAGAGCTTTAAATATATGTGCTATTTTCATTTTGAATAATACAAATATTATTCTATTTATAAGATTTACAGTATCTTGAAATCTTGAGGAAATACTATGACTCTCTCAGGAAGCTGAGGATTACCTTAAAAGGCTTGACAACAGAGCCATGGTACAGGAAGTATGCTCTGGATGCTCTGCTGCTGGGAATTGGCCCTCAGAGAAAAAATTCATCCACCCTGATGAGTCATGGCATTAAAAATGATGAAGAATATGGACTGGGTAAGCCATGATTAATTGCTGAATGGAATGAAACTCAAATAATATATACAAATGCTATCAATTAATGTTAACTTTTAAAATGTTCTCTATACTTTTACTACAGCTTCAATATCATTGTTTCTAGTGCTCATTATTTTACTTTTGTACAATGTTCATTCATGGAGGTGCAACACAATTCTAGAGAAACTAATACTATATTTTGATACTAGTCTGTTATTACTAGTTTTACCATCACTTATTTCACTAGGCTGCTAGATTGATATTTTCTTGCTTCTCTTCAATAATAAAAACTGTTTCATTAAATAAATTTAAGTGCCATGGAATACTGAATCCAACAACAAAGACAAAGTTGGAGAATATACCCAAAGTGAAAATTTTAATAAGCATTTACAACAATGTTGAGGAAATGATACAAATAGTAGACCAGGAAAAAATAATACATTCTAGACAGATTATCTTTTTCAATCTACTCACATTATGGGAACGGCATAGGGTACTGGGGCAGTGAAATGCATCAATAAACATCACCTGAGGAGTATGTGAAACTTTATTTTAGTCCTATTTGCTTTGATTTGGCAGCTCTGTGGGTCAGCACTCTTCTTGACACTGCTACATGCATCTAGCCTCCTTTAGTATGTAGACCTAACACTGTTTTTGGCTTAGAGGTTGCTGGGTTGAGATGAGGGAGTAATGGACTGTGTCTGGATTCCTCACAGATGAGAAGCAGATGGAAGAACAGACCATAGAATGCTTTCCACACTCCAAGCCCCAGGACAAACAGCTTGGGGCAATATGATTTCTCTGTCTGGAGAATTATGGATTACAGAAGCATCTCTCTTTGATACAACACTTAAAAGCAAGGTTGAGAGTTCTATGCTTGTTCTTCACCTTCTGTTACCACTACTTTTCTGGAAGATAGAACATGTAAGTTAAACAAGAAATGGGCCTGCAAAATCCCAAGTGAGCTGTTCAGAGAACTACGGGACTCACACATGATTGCATGGAAGCGAGAGGAAAAGCTAAGCCTCATAATTTGGAGGTTGTGTCCAAAGCATAACCTAGCCATTATTTACTGGTGTCAGAGTAAAGACAAGATGTCCTGAATTGAATTTGTCTGATTTTTAAAGCTAATTCCCTCCATAACAGGCTTCATCTCATACCTGTTTACTTATTTTCCTGTAAAGACCCCGCTGCTTTTCCACATGATCAACAAATATGTTCATAGTAAACTTGAGTGATAATATTTTCACAGTGAATAAACTATTTTTTACCTACCCAGTTGTTTCTGTTTAAATTGATATTCCTGGTAAGATATTTACCATCAATCTTGACTACATGAGGCTGATCTCAGGGGCTCAACTTATGGAAGGAGAGAAACAGTTCCCTCAAATTGTTGTCTCCTGATAACCCCTAAGTCACATGGTACACACACACACACATTAAATTAAAGAAATTAGAACATAGTCATTCCTAGTTATATATTATGCATATAAAAAGTATCTAAACTTTAATTATCTTTATTATTTTAATAAACTGCCCCTGGGATAGCAGACTAGAAGAGAAGGGGAAGTGAGCTTCGAGACACATAATCTTTCCTCAACTACCTGTTTCCCCCTTGTATATTTAGAATCTATATACAAGCCTTTGGGACAAGAATAAAATATTTTTAAGTTAGACATGATGAGGGCCCCTCCAACTATTGACTCAGTATCTCATTTTCCATAATATACAATTTACTGTTAATAAATGTAATGCGTTTATTTCTTACACATTCACAAATATTCATGAGTGAAAGGGACTCAACCTCCATGAGACATTGACATTTTCATTTTATATATTCCTACTACCAGCAATATTGTAAAACTATTTTAATGACTACATGTATTCTGGGTAATGTGAAATTACTTACAGGGATGAAAATATCTTTGTCAATATGCTGTCTGCACAGGACCTGGGAATGTAAGGTCAGGGAAACTGTGAATATACATGTACAATTTTGCTTTGAGCTTTGAATCCTTTGGTTTCAGTCAGGATATGTGAAGTCAGATTTATGACTCAGAAAGTCACTTTTTCCCTCTCATGAGTCAAAGAAAATGGGGAGTTGGCTAGAGCTAAGCATAAATTACCAGAAAGAGAAACCCTGAGCCATCAAATACTCTCCTTTAAAACCTGGAGCAGGAAACAAAGTGACTAAGTACTATTTGAGATTTATAGTAGTCTTTAGTCTATTTCAAAGTAAGGCACAGTAACTTACATAGTTAAGGTGTCACTTAAGAGTATGTAATCATGGATTATGTTCTAAAGTGATGAACACTAGTGGGACTGTTCTGCCTTGTTTGTATTTCTTGAATAATTATGAACATGTCAACCTATCTAAAATTAAATGTATTTATTTTGCATACTGACCAGTTTTCCCTTTTGTATTAAAACTGGACAAGATAACCCAGTATGAGGAATAGGTTCCCAAAAGTCAGCTGAAATGTTATGAGTAGCTCCAGTTCCAATTGTTAGGAGTAACACAAGTAGACCAATCCTCACAGCTATCACATATAGTAGAGGGCATAGGTTAGTCCCATGCAGGCTTCAAACTGTCAGTTCAGGCTCTGTGAACTCCTATGGGCCTAGGTTAATTGTTTCTGTGGGTTTTCTTGTGATGTCTTGACCCATTTGGCTTGAAAAATCCTTCATCCCTTTCTTCATCAAGATGACACTCCAAGAAGTATTGGGATGGGCTCAATCTCCTAACAAGGGGCTTAGGCAAATCAGTCAATGGTTGGTCACTCCCACAATCTCATGCATCTTTACCCCAACATATTCCATAGGCAAGGCAGACTGTAGTTCAAAGTTTGTGTGGCTAGGTTTGTGTACAAACACCTCCTCTGTAAGATTTGCCTGGTCACAGGAAATGGCCAATTAAGTCTACATATCTATTATGCTAGGAATCTTAGCTCGGGGAGGGGTCATCCTTGTATATTCCTGGAAGTTTCCTTTGAGTCAGATTTCTACATGACCTTGGAATACCCCCAATTCCCAATTTTTTGAGAAACTGCCATATTGATTTCAAAAGTAGCTTTACAAGTTTTCACTCCCACCAGCAATGGAGGAGTGTTCCCTTTCTCCACATCCTTTGCAGCATAAACTGTCCTTGTGTTTTTGATCTTACTATTTTGATAGGTGCAAGATGGAATATCAAAGTCTTTTTTATTTAAATTCCCAAGATGTCTAAGTATGTCATACATTTCTTTAAGTGTATTTCAGCTATTTGAGATTCTTCTGTTGAGAATTTTGTTTAGATCTGTACCCCATTTTTAATTGGATTATTTGGTTTTCTGGTGTCTAGTTTCATGAGCTCATTATATATTTTGCAAATCAGCACTCTGTCAGATGTGGGGTTGGTGAAGATCTTTCCCAGTTCTATAGGCTTCTGCTTTGTCCTATTTACAGTGTCCTTTGCCTCACAGACACTTTTCAGTTTCATAAAGCACAATTTATTATCAATCTTAGTGTCTATGCTACTGGTGTTTTATCTAGAAAATTGTCTCCTGTACCAACCCATGCAAGGCTCTTGATATGGGAAAACAAAAATCCAGGATAGCTAAAAATAATCCGTAAAATAAAATAACTGCCAGAGGTATAACTATCCCTGATTTGACACTGCTCTATTACAGAGAAGTAATAATAATAACAGCATAGTATTGGCATAAAAATAGGCAGGTTGATCAATGGAATCTAATCAAAGACCCAGAAGTAAATCTACACATCTAGAGAAACCTAGTTTTTGATAAAGTAAACAAAACTATACAATAGAATAAAAGAAAGCATCTTCAAAAGAGGTGCTGGCATAACTGGATATCAGCAAAAAAGAGAATGCAAATATATCCATATCTATCACCCTGAACAAAAGTCAAGTCTTAGTGAATCAAAGAGCTCAACACAACTCAAGTTACACTGAACATATTAGTCTTTTAATATGTGATCTTTCATAATGTTCAGGAGAAACAGATACAACATATTCAGAAATTCTTACTTTATGCCCTTATTCTCTAGAGTAATACATGGGGAAGAAAAAAATCAATCTTTGTAATATTTAAGGGCTCAGTCTCAAATCCTTGCATTCATTTCTTTTGGCTAGGAGCCACTACAGAAAGGCAGATGTGAAAAGAGAGAGCAGGAGAGATGATACACAGGACTGAAGAGAAAAGGGATGACAAGTGGGACTAACCTGTTGTGCTGTGATGAATGGTTATGGAAAGGCTAGGTGAAGAGAATTTTTAATGTTGGCTCACTTGCTACATATATAAATTTTCTTCGGAAAAGGATTCAATAAAAATGAAGACATCTCTCTCCAGTCAGAGATGAGTTGTCTAGAAATAATGTAATACTAATAATAATATGTGTAATGTAGGTACAAACTGTATAGTTTTAATTTTTCATGGAGTACTTAAATTTTCTAGAAAAATATAGCTGATAAGACATGCTTTTCAATATCTATAGGAAAACACAAAATTGTAACAATCGGTCAACATAATTATTATTATCATTATTATTTTATTTGTAACATGATCTCACTCTATAGCTCATACTCGTTGCCTTCTTTAAAAATGTGCTATAATTGCATTATTTAATGTATGTGCCAGTGAGGACAGGGATCATATCTAGCATCTTTTTTTCTCCCCTTCCTTTTCAATATTAAAGTAGACCTCCTACTTTATATTCTAGTTTCAAGAACTTGCTTTGTCTTTATATCTTATAGCAAAGAAACAAGATGGCATGGGCACAGATTGACCCTAAGAAGAAGGTTCTGAGGAGACAGTGATGTATTTATGTAAGTCAATATGTAAGTTGGACATTGTGGGTGTTTGAATAAGAATAGATAGCCCTCATAGGCTCAGTCTCCAGAGAGTAGCATTGCTTGAGAAGGACTAGGAGGTATGGCCTTGTTGGAGGAAGTGTGTCACTGGGGTTGGGTCTTGAAATTTTAAGAGCCCATGCTGGACCCATCCCCCCTCTTTGTGTGTGTGTGTGTGTGTGTGTGTGCACGCGCATACAGATTAGCATGTACCTCTCAAATATCGCTCCAGCACGATATATGCGACCACTGTTCCATGATTATAGAGTAAAACCCTGAAATTGTAAGCCAGCCCCAATTGAGTGTTTTCCTGTAAGTCTTGCCATGGACATGGTGTTTCCTCACATCAATAGAATAGTAAGTAAGAAATATATAAATATTTCACTGAATGCTATGTTTTGCTATTTTCTTGTTTCTATCCTTAGTACTCAAATATTGCCAAGTAAGCTGGTAAAAACCAGGTTTGATTTGAATAAGAAAGTAACAGACTCGAACAAGGAGGAGCTAATGGGCCCCCAGACTGATAGCCGGGAATCCAGCATGGGACTGACTCAGACCCCCTGAATATGGGTCTCAGCTAGAAGGACTGAGCAGTCTAAGGGACCTCAGAGAGTGGACCCAGGATATATTCCTGGTGCACAAAAGGACCTTGTGGACACATCCACCTTGGAGGGATGCTCCCTTATAGAGACAGGAGAGAAGTCCTAGTCCTTACTTCAAATAACTTGACAGAATTACATGACCCCCACCTGTATGGCATTGCCCTACATGTGGAATGGAGGTGGGGGGATGGGAGGGGAGGGTGGTCAGGGTGCATGTGAGAGGGAGAGAGGGTAAGAATAAGGGAGGGAGGGAGAGAGGGAGAGGGAACTGGGATTGGCAAGTAAAATAATAATGAACTAATTAAAAAAAGAAAGATAGAAAGTAACAGGAAGGCCTCACCCTCCCTGTGGAGTGGGTGGGGAATGGGATGAGAGGGGTGTCCATGGGCATGGGATGATGGGAGGGAGCAGGAATTGGGATCTATATGTAAAATAAGAAACAATAATAATAAATGAAAAAAAGACTTAAAAAAAGAAAGTAACATGGTGCTGAGGCATAACTTATTTAGCCTATTTATGATCTTCCACACTGTTATTTTATTTTTACAAGGAAATTATTGATATAAGCAATTTGGCATATAAATTTTTAACAATAGTCTCAAGATCGACTATCTCCTCTATTAGTAGCAAGCCAAAGGCATGTTGTGGAGGATTTCATTAGTAATATGTGATATTCAGGGCATTTTGTAATAATCACATCTAAAAGCATCAAGAAATAAAATTCTATAAAAGTGAGTTCAGCTTTTACTACTCATGTCTGAAGTCTTTTATGTTTTCATGTGGATGTTGGCAATCTGAAACAATTAAAGGTTTTCACTGCACCGGATACATGAATGGACAACATAAATGATGTTGCCTGCTTGCCAAATACATCTTCAGGTGTGTACCAAGCAGTGCTGCAGATTTTAAGAATATTCAACTTAGCACAGCATGGAATTGCTCCCTGTGGTGTCCTAGGACTACACATGACTATTTCTGCTTGGTGGTTATGAGCATCTTGCATGAAAAACCTGAACATCCTGGGCCAGGTTGAGGAATCATTAAGTAGAGAAGTGATTTTTATCATCCTCTGTGTGGGACTTATTACCACTTCTCTCCTGCTAGGTTAGTTTCAGGTTAGAACTTGATACCTTCTCTGTGACCACACTCCTCTAAGTTCTTTTCAATAGTATTGACCTGACTCTCGAAGGTGAAAACCTGGGAGTGCCTTTTGTGAATAGTTTTGGCATCAATAGTGATCAGAGGGAATTTTTGTTGTTGGTTTTTGTTTTTACAGTTGGTACATTGGGTGGAGAGAAAAAGAGAAAAGTCAACAGCTGCGTACAAAATAATATCTGACTGTTTTATTAACTTCAGATCAACTTACACAATACTTTCAAGACTAAAATACACAGCACATTTATATTCTTCCTGACAATTCTAAAACAAAAAGGAATATGTGTGATTGTTTCACTGAGAATGGCTCCTAAAGGCTCATATGTTTGAATGACTAGACCCCAGTTAGTGGGAGTTAGGGAAAGATTGGGAGGTATGGCCTTGTTGAAGGAGGTGTGTCAAAGCCTATGTCATTTTCAGTGAGCTCTCTTTATCGCCTATTTGCAGACAAGGATGTGAGCTCTCAGTTACTGCTTCAGCACATGCCTGCCTACTGCCATGTTCCCTGCTATGACTGTCACAGGTCCACTCTCTGAAACTGTAAGTCCCCAATAAACTTTCTTTTATAAGTTTCCTTCATCAAGATGTCTCATCACCACAGCGATAGAAAAATAACCAAGACAATATACTTCAATCCTTTCAACAGACAGGATTCACAATGTGAGTTTTCATCTGTACTATAATGACAATGTATAAAGGTGATGAGAATCAACATATTGACAGAAGTAAATCTGATAGAAAGGGGTGTTTAACTCCTATGAGTTAAGTCTACAAAAGAAATTCCCCTCAAATTCTCTCATCTATGGCTAACAATAGATAATAACAACAATAATAATAATATTTACAGGACAGCTTAATAAATAACTGCTGTGCTGTCTTGACTACAGTTTAGTATCACATTCACACACCAAGTTTGCCAAGTCTTGGTGGCAAGTTTGGCATTTGGCAGTTTGCAAAGGGG